>NC_086165.1:22529682-22853144 GCF_035149785.1 Candoia aspera
AAATCCTTCCTTCCTCCCTTCCTCCCTTCCTTCCTTCTCAGAATTATCTCTGAGCTCATGTTTGGATCCATCTTGTTCCATAAAATGGACATGGTGCCATCCCTCTCCCTAGGATATGTCTACATTTACAATCCCAGGAGGTTGAAAAAAAGACTTACTACCTCTTGAAAATTACACACACAAATGATGTGTTTTGGAGGCGAAAAGAGAGACAGGATTTGTCAAGGAAGAGTATATACAAATAGTCCAGAAGTACTGAGATGGTGTCAGAAGGGCTAAAGCTCAGAACAAAGAACCAGAACAAGATAATGTAAAAACTTCAAATATAAATTTGGTCAATTGCCATACAAGAAACATTCACTGGGGAAAACTTCAGATAAAAAATTGTGGTATGACATAGTCTTTTTTTAAATTAAAGAATGATTGACCTGATACTCTAAACATGTTCAGAACCTATGTGTGTTACCACCCCTTTTTATAACACCCCCATCCCACTATATCAGAGATCACTAGAACTCATTCTTACTGTTGGCCAAACCCTCCCGTTCTACCAGCTGGGTGCCCGTGCCCTGTTCTGTTCCTTCCTCATCACCAGGACCACGCAGGGGATCTCAGATCTGGTTTGATGTTGCTGGCATGTAATGGTTTCCCAGAGCTGATATGTGAATGTGAATGTCAGTGTTGAATCCTAGCAGAGGACCTTCTCCCAGCAGCCTTCTGGCTCATTCAGGCAGGGCAGTGCTGGAAACAAGGGCTGAAGTTCTCTCTGCTTCCTCTTCAGCCACAATGTCCTCGGATTGAATTCTTACTAAGGAATTTCTTGTAAGGCACAGAACAACAGAGAGAAGTCATGCAGTCCCCTTTGGGGATGAGCAGCTTATGCAAAGTACCCCCTCCAAAAAGAGTAAAAACTAGTGAGCCAATAAAATTAGAGACAGAGATTAAAGAAACAATAATGAGATAAAGTATCTCTACCTGGCTGAGAAGGTAGGAGAAAAGAAAAGGACATATAAATTATTGGTAAGTAGGAGATGATTAGATATATGATTGATTGATAGATAGATAGATGAGGGAGAGAGAGGCCACCCTGGTGCAGAGCGTAAGGAAGATGATCGAGATACGGTAGGACCTGTTGGCTAGACAAAAGGGGCTGAAGCATTTTTTACGTCCAGAACAACAAGATGACATTCAGAAGCATTAGATGCTTCCCTAATTCACTGAAGTATAAGAAGAAGGAAGTCCAGCACAGATCAGGCTTGCAAGATTCTGTTGTTAGGGCCCATCTCAATGAATGTAGTTTTAGCCTTTTTGTGGAGTTGATTTCCTGGCCTGGTCTCTCCCAGTTTTGTGTGATCTGCAGATCTGATTAGTGTCCCCTCAACTTCTTCATCCAGAAGTTGATGAAGATGGGGAACAGCACACAGCCCAGACAGCCCCGTGGCCCTCCATGCAAGGCCCAACTCAAGCTGCAGAGGAGCCCTGAAGGAGCACGCTTTTGGTGCTGTCACTCGATCAGGGCCCGGGCCCTCGACAGCAGCACTCTCTTGCCCACACAGTACCTTCTTATGAAGGGAAATATCGTGAAGGGCTCTGTCAAGGGCGGCTGAGCTCCAGGTACGTTATGTCTGTGGCACCCAGGCCCACCACTAGGGTCTGTGTCACCCAGGGCAAACATGGATTCCGCGCCCATTTTGGTACCCCCCCAGCACGGTGCCTGGGGCACATGCCCCCCTTGCCCCCCCCCCCCCAGTTGCAGCCCTGGTGGCACTGCCTGATCTACCAAAGAATGAGATAATGGTTTGTGTGGAATGATTTTTGTTTGGAAAAAGCCCTGTTCCTGTTGGTAGTAGCCTGCCTAGCTAAGTGCTCACAAACGTGCCGCTTAATCCTCTGCTTGAAACCTTGCCCCGTAAAGACATCAAGCTGTCTTCCCCGTTTTGAAGCTGGGGGTGACGTTTGCTCCCTTTGTTCTTCTGGGACCAACCGCTCCTCTAGGGCTTTTCCAGGATTACTGAGAGGGTTTCTGTAATCAAGTCCACTGGTTCCTTCAGTACCCTGGGATAGAGTTCACCTGGCAATGGAGACTTCAATTGGTTTCCATTAGCTCTCTTTTACTTGGCTGGCTCATCTGCCCTGAGCTGAGCTCCCTCCTTCCCCCAGTGGCATAATCATGACCCTGTCCCTCTACAAGATAGGCATAAAGTTAGAGTGAAGAAGTTCTGCCTTCTCAGTAGCACCCACCATCAATTTGTTCCTTTCTCCTGCGCCCTCTTTGGCTTTCCTTTTCTGTCTAACATACCCAAAGAACCCTTTTCGTTAAAAGAATGCATGTTTTGAAACATCCACAAATGATTTAAGCTAAACAGTTTTGAGGCAAGGAGGACGTTCATATGTCCTTGTGCAGCAGATTATTGGACTGTTGAGCTCCCTCCTCCATACCATTTGGGGCTATTTTTAAAAAAAATTAGTTCAGCACTAGGGAACAGAGCTCCTTAATTTCTTAGTACATGTTGTTGTTTATTCGTTTAGTCGCTTCCGACTCTTCGTGACTTCATGGACCAGCCCACGCCAGAGCCTCCTGTCGGTCATCGACACCCCCAGCTCCCCCAGCGACGAGTCCGTCACCTCTAGAATATCATCCATCCATCTTGCCTTTGGTCGGCCCCTCTTCCTTTTGCCTTCCACTCTCCCTAGCATCAGCATCTTCTCCAGGGTGTCCTGTCTTCTCATTATGTGGCCAAAGTATTTCAGTTTTGCCTTTAATATCATTCCCTCAAGTGAGCAGTCTGGCTTGATTTCCTGGAGGATGGACTGGTTTGATCTTCTTGCAGTCCAAGGCACTCTCAGAATTTTCCTCCAACACCACAGTTAAAAAGCATCGATCTTCCTTCTCTCAGCCTTCCTTATGGTCCAGCTCTCGCAGCCATATATTACTACAGGGAACACCATTGCTTTAACTATGCGGGCCTTTGTTGTCAGTGTGATGTCTCTGCTCTTAACTATTTTATCGAGATTGGTCATTGCTCTTCTCCCAAGGATTAAGCGTCTTCTGATTTCCTGACTGCAGTCAGCATCTGCAGTAATCTTTGCACCTAGGAATACAAAGTCTTTCACTGCTTCTACATTTTCTCCCTCTATTTGCCAGTTATCAATCAAGCTGGTTGCCATAATCTTGGTTTTTTTGAGGTTTAGCTGCAAGCCAGCTTTTGCACTTTCTTCTTTCACCTTCATCATAAGGCTCCTCAGTTCCTCTTCGCTTTCAGCCATCAAAGTGGTATCATCTGCATATCTGAGATTGTTAATGTTTCTTCCAGAGATTTTAACTCCAGCCTTGGATTCCTCAAGCCCAGCTTGTCACATGATGTGTTCTGCATACAAGTTGAATAGGTAGGGTGAGAGTATACAGCCCTGCCGTACTCCTTTCCCAATCTTAAACCAGTCCGTTGTTCCGTGGTCTGTTCTTACTGTTGCTACTTGGTCGTTATACAGATTCTTCAGGAGGCATACAAGATGACTTGGTGTCCCCATACCACTAAGAACTTGCCACAATTTGTTATGGTCCACACAGTCAAAGGCTTTAGAATAGTCAATAAAACAGAAATAGATGTTTTTCTGAAACTCCCTGGCTTTTTCCATTATCCAGCGGATATTGGCAATTTGGTCTCTAGTTCCTCTGCCTTTTTTAAAGCCAGCTTGTACATCTGGCAATTCTCGCTCCATGAACTGCTGGAGTCTACCTTGAAGGATCTTGAGCATTACCGTACTGGAATGTGAAATGAGTGCCACTGTTCGATAGTTTGAACATTCTTTAGTGTTTCCCTTTTTTGGTATGGGGATATAAGTTGATTTTTTCCAATCTGATGGCCATTCTTGTGTTTTCCAAATTTGCTGGCATATAGCATGCATTACCTTGACAGCATCATCTTGTAAGATTTTGAACAGTTCAGCTGGGATGCCATCGTCTCCTGCTGCCTTGTTATTAGCAATGCTTCTTAAGGCCCACTCAACCTCACTCTTCAGGATGTCTGGCTCTAGCTCACTGACCACACCGTCAAAGCTATCCCCGATATTGTTATCCTTCCTATACAGGTCTTCCGTATATTCTTGCCACCTTTTCTTGATCTCTTCTTCTTCTGTTAGGCCCTTGCCATCTTTGTTTTTGATCATACCCATTTTGACCTGGAATTTACCTCCGATGTTTCTAATTTTCTGGAAGAGGTCTCTTGTCCTTCCTATTCTATTGTCTTCTTCCACTTCCGCGCATTGCTTGTTTAAAAATAATTCCTTATCTCTTCTGGCTAACCTCTGGAATTTTGCATTTAATTGGGCATATCTCCCCCTATCACTGTTGCCTTTTGCTTTCCTTCTTTCTTGGGCTACTTCTAGTGTCTCAGCAGACAGCCATTTTGCCTTCTTGGTTTTCTCTTTCTTTGGGATGTATTTTGTTGCCGCCTCCTGAACAATGCTGCGAACTTCTGTCCAGAGTTCTTCCGGGACCCTATCTACTAAGTCCAGTCCCTTAAATCGATTCTTCACCTCCACTGCATATTCCTTAGGAATATTAGTGAGCTCATATCTAGCTGATCTGTCGGCCTTCCCTAATCTCTTTAGTCTGATCCTAAATTGTGCAAGAAGAAGTTCGTGATCGGAACTACAGTCAGCTCCAGGTCTTGTTTTTACCGACTGTACAGATGTCCGCCACCTTTGGCTGCAAAGGATGTAGTCAATCTGATTTCGGTGTTGTCCATCTGGTGAAGTCCATGTATAAAGCCGTCTCTTAGGTTGCTGGAAGAGAGTGTTTGTTATGCAGACTGAGTTGTCTTGGCAAAATTCTATCAGCCTATGTCCTGCTTCATTTTGTTCTTCCAGGCCATGCTTACTTGTAATTCCAGGTGTCATTTGACTGCCCACCTTAGCATTCCAGTCTCCCGTGATGAAAATAACGTCTCTTTTAGGCGTGTCGTCCAGTAGGTGCTGCAGATCCTCAAAGAACTGCTCTACTTCAGCTTCTTCAGCATCTGTGGTTGGGGCGTATATTTGGATCACTGTGATGTTAGATGTTTTGCCCTGAATTTGAATTGAGATCATCCTATCGTTTTTTGGATTGCATCCAAGCACTGCTTTAGCCACTTTACTATTAATTATGAAGGCTACTCCATTTCTTCTGTGGTCCTCTTGTCCACAGTAGTAGATCTGGTGGTCATTTGATGTGAAGTGGCCCATTCCAGTCCATTTCAGTTCACTGACGCCCAAAATGTCTACCTTTAATCTTGACATCTCACCAATAACCACATCCAATTTGCCCTGGCTCATAGATCCTACATTCCAGGTTCCAATGGTGTGTTGATCCTTAGATCATCGGATTCGCCCTTCACCACCAGCACCGTCGGCCGCTAGCCGTCCTTTCGGCTTTGAGCTAGCTGCGTCATCACGTCTGGGGCTAGTTGAACTCATCCTCTGTTCCTCCCCAGTAGCATTTTAACCATCTTCCAACCTGGGGGTCTCATCTTCCGATGGTATACTGACATATCTCTGGTTGTACTGATCCATTTAGTGTCAGGGCCAGCCTCGCTTCGCAATAAGACACAGACTCACTCAATGGGTATTAAGGATTTCTGGTTTATTGGAATGATAGCTGACAGAACGAAAAACGGGAACGGGGTAGGTAGTGTGGGGGTGCCCCTTTTATACCCTCCTGTATTGCCCCGGGCTTCCCCACCCCTCATTGCCCCAATCCCTCTTGATGGGACCCTTGATGGCTGCCTGGGCGTTTTCCCCGGTGTCTTCTTTTGTCTCTCTGCAACGGTTGTGTCCTCCGGGGCACCAGGTGCGTCTTATCTTCATTCCTCTGACGTCTTTCTTTTCAGCTGCTTATGGGTCCATGGGTGTGGGTGCCTTTGGGTGCTTGTGTTAATCCCTGGTTTGATTATCTTCTTCCCCTTTTCCTTAATGATCATGATCCACGTTGTGAGGCTCTTTGTGCCTTGCAACGAGGTCATGACATGCTGCCCCCCAAAGATGTCTTTATGGTGCTGGTTTCTCTGGGTATGCCTCATGGAACTGTCTTGTTAGTTGTCTAGCCATGACGTGTCGTGCCTGGACCCACTCTGGGTGTGGGAAATGTTTCCATTTCACGAGGTATTGTAGTGTTCCTCTTTGCTTTCTTGAGTCCAGTATTTCTTTTACTTCAAAATGTTGTTGGTTGTCTATCATTATGGGTGGGGGCGGAGGTTCTTCCGTATGCCATTTGGATGTGCTCGTTGGCTTCAGTAGTGCACAGTGAAACACTGGGTGGACCCGTCTCAAGTTGTGGGGCAGTTCCAGTTTGAAAGTAACTGGGTTGATTACCTGTGTGATTTTAAAAGGTCCAATGAATTTCGGTGCCAATTTCTTCGAGGGTTGCGAGGTCTTTATGAACTTAGTGGAGAGGTAGACCCTATCTCCCACTTTGTAGTTCGGTGCCTCCTCCCTGTGGTTGTCCGCATATTTTTTGTACGTGGTTTGTGCGTCTGCTAGGGCCATTTGGATGATTGGCCAGGTTGTTGCCAGCTGTGCCGCCCAATCGTCTGGTGAGCAGGGCAGGGTTTCAGGTTGCGGCAATTCTGGTATCGGTACAAAGTCCCTTCAGTAGACCACCTTGAATGGGGTGTGGCCAGTGCTCTGGTGTACCGCGTTATTATAGGCCACCTCTGCAAAAGGTAGTAGGTCTACCCAGTTGTCCTGTTGATAATTTATGAATGCCCTCAGGAACTGTTCAAGTGTTGAGTTTAGGATCTCTGTGGATCCGTCCGTGTGTGGATGCCACGCAGTGGACAGTGCTTGCTTGGTTCCAATTAGTTTTAAAAATTCCCGCCAAAACTTTGACGTGAATTGTGTGCCTCTGTCGGTCACCAACCTGTAGGGGGCGCCATGGATCCTGTATATGTGTGTTAGGAACAAACGTGCCAGCTGTTGTGCGGAGGGAATAGTTGCGCACGGGATGAAGTGTGCCTGTTTCGAGAAATAGTCTTTTACCACCCATATCACAGTTTTTCTTTGGCTGGGTGGGAGGTCCACAATGAAATCCATGGAAATTTCTTCCCATGGGCGGGAGGGGCTGGCTACCGGCTGTAGCAGCCTGTGGGGTTTCCCTCCTTTCCGTTTGGTGGTGGCACATATGGGGCAGTTGGCCACGTAGTCTTTTACGTCCTTTCTGAGGTTTGGCCACCAAAATTGCCTCCTCGTTAGGTGGAGGGTTTTTACAAACCCAAAATGCCCTGCAGATTTGTCATCGTGCGATCTATGTAAGATCTCCCCCCGCAGTGATTCGGGCACGTACAAGGCTTTCTCTTTCCAGGCGATGTTGTCTTTGAAAGATACATGTTGTCGGTTGTTTTGCAACCATGTATCTTGCTGTAGTGCTTGTGTGAGTCTTTGTTGCCAGTTTGGTGAAATTGAGCGCCGGCTCCAATCGCTCCCCGCCGTTCGTGCTGGCGTGCGCTGATTCCTTGTCTGGCTACGCGTGACAGCTGGGCAGCCGAGCTGTTTCTTGGTCCATACTGTCCCCACGATGTTGGAGGCTTGCGTGTCATCCTGTGACCGTCGGGAAAGGGCGTCTGCCAAGAAGTTTTTCTTGCCCGGTATGAATTTCAGCGTGAAATTGAACCGGCTGAAGAACTGAGCCCATCGCACCTGCTTCGGGCTGAGCCGTTTTGGCGTGCTGAGTGCCTCCAGGTTCTTGTGGTCCGTCCAGACCTCGAAGGGGCAGGTGGCCCACTCCAGCAGGTGCCACCATGTTTCCAGGGCTGTCTTTACTGCAAACGCCTCCTTTTCCCATACGTGCCATCTCCGCTCTGTTTCGGAGAATTTGCGGGAAAGGTAGGCGCAGGGTTTTAGGTGGTTGTCTGAGTCCTTTTGAAGCAGGATGGCTCCAATGGAAAAGTCGGAGGCATCTGCCTGCACCACAAAAGGCTTGGTGGGGTCGGGGTGTTGTAGCACTGGCTCAGCTGTGAAGAGGGTTTTCAGTCTCTCGAATGCCGTTTGACAGTCAGCTGTCCAATTCAGTAGCGCCCCCGGGTTTCTCGATTTGCGCGTGTCCCCCAAGCCCTTAGTCTTTAGCAGGTTAGTTAGGGGCAAAATAGTCTCTGCCAGCCTGGGCGTGAACCCCCTGTAGAAATTAGTGAATCCAAGGAGGCTTTGCAGTTGTCTCCTCGTGCGTGGGCGCTCCCACGCCAGGATGGCTTGGACCTTGCTGGGGTCCATTTCTATCCCTTTAGCTGAAATCCTATACCCTAGGTAGTCAATTTGTTTTTTATGAAACTCGCACTTGGAGAGCTTAACGAACAGCTCTGCCTTGCGAAGTTTCTTGAGCACTTTTTTTACCAAGCGTTCGTGCTCACGTTCTGTTTCTGTGTAGATCAATACATCGTCGAGGTAAACCAAAACCCCCTTAAAAAGGTGGTCACGCAGGACCTCGTTAATTAACTGCATGAATACCCCCGGTGCTCCTGCCAGTCCGAATGGGAGTACTTTATATTGAAACGCCCCCAATGGGCAGTTGAAAGCAGTCTTCCACTCATCCCCCTCCTGTATCCGTATGCGGTAGTAGGCTTCCCTTATGTCCAGTGTGGAGAATACCTTACCCTTTACCAGGTGGGACAAGATGTCCTTTATTAAGGGTAAGGGGTATTTATTTGAAATGCTTGCTGCGTTTAATCCACGGTAGTCTGTACAGAGCCGCAATGACCCGTCCTTTTTCTCGCGAAAGAGGACTGGCGCTCCCACTGGAGAGTTTGCTGGCTCGATAAACCCTCTTGCCAAGTTTTTGTCTACGAAGTCCCTTAATGCTGCTAGCTCTCGCTGGGTCATAGCATATATTTTTGGTTTGGGTAGGGGTACCCCCAGGACCAGTTCAATGGTGCAGTCCGTCTTTCTGTGGGGGGGGAGTTTGTCCACCTCTTTTTCGCCGAAAACGTCGGCGAAATCCCCGTATTTGGTTGGCAGTCCCTCTGGCAGTGCTGTCTCTCTGTGTTCCGCAGTCGTCGTCGCCCCCCCCCCCCCATGGCTGCTCGGGGAACCCTGTTCCCTGAAGGTGCTTGGTAACGCCCGTCAGCAAACTTAATCTCTCTGGTTCTCCAGTTGATGACTGGGTTTTGCTGCACGAGCCATGGGATCCCCAGTATGAGTCGGGGTTGCCCCACTGGTGCCACGATGAAAGCCAATTTTTCCTCGTGGCTGCCGAGCCTTAGCGCGGTTTCTCCGATGTATTGGGTGACCGGGCCCCCTCCCGCTGCAGATCCATCGAGCTGCGAGAACACCAGTTGGTGCTGAAGTGGATAGCAGCGGAGGTCGAGTGCGGCTGCCAGGTCAGGGTGCGTTAGGCTTTTGGAGCAACCCGAATCAATGAGTGCCCAGACCTTTTCAGTTTTATTTCGATGGGTGAGGGTAACACGGACGTAGAGGGTGGGGCATTCCTCACTCACCCCTTTGTCATAGCGCCTGTCACTGTCCTCCACCTGTCCTTTGGCGCCCCTTAGGCCAGGTGGTTGTCGTTTCCCGTCGGCTCGTCGGGGTTGCTTTCCTCCTCCTCTGAACTGTAGGTGACGTGTCTGCATCGGTACTCCCCCTTCGCCACTGGTCGCTTTCTTGGTGCTGGGGTTGGTGCGGTTTGTGCCCTCCTCGGGCTCTCTCTGGGTGTCGTTTTGGGGCACGCGGCTGCTTTGTGATCTTCCCTGCCGCACGTGAAGCATTGCCCTTTTGCGAAGCGTCTGTCCCGTTCCTCTTCCAGGGTTGGGGTCTTGCCCTCACCTGCCTTGCACTGGTGCGTGGGGGTCTCGCTGTCTCCATCTGCTGCGTTTCCCTCCTTGCGTGGAGGAACGTGTTGTGAGTGTTCTCCGCTTCCGCTGCCAGCCGGATCCAACCCGTCAGGGAGCTGGGGTTGTCGCGGCCGAGTGCCCACCGGAGGACGTTTAAGTTGAGTCCGTGTTTGAACTTCTCAATCAGTGTCGATTGAGACCAAGTGTCCACTTTTCCGGCTAGGGCTTGGAACTCCATGGCATACTCTGCCACGGAGCGCGGGCTTTGTCTGAGTGTCTCTAGCGCCCTTTTTGCCTTTTCTTGCTCCAGGGGGTCCCTGAAGTGCCATTCCAGCGCCTGCAGGAATTCTGTGCTGTCCTGCAGCGCCTGGGCACCTGATTGGCACAATTGGATGTACCAATCGGCGGCCCGCCCTTTACGTTTTATGGCCAGGGCATTGATTTTGCCCCATTCGGTTGTGAAGCAGGGACCCCATTCTTCGAGGTAGTACCTCGCGTTAGTCAAGAAAAAGGAGAGTTTAGAGGGGTCCCCGTCAAACTTTGTGCCAAAGTCCTTGGCAGGTGTCCTGGTCTGGCTCCTGGCGCCCTCTGAGTCATGCCTTGGGCTCTGCGGGAGCTGCTGCGGGTCGGGTTGTCTCCAGTTTTCTTGCGGCATTGGTGCCTCTCTCTGGGTCTCCTCACAAGGTCGTCGTCCCGTCGCTCGGGGGGGAGGGCGGGGCGTTCTCCCTTGGTCGGGCTCCTGGATCCAGGCTCCGCCGTCGCCGTCGCCGCCCGCCGGGTCATCCCTCCGCCTCTCAGCCTGGTGCATCTCCCGTCGTGGGGTGGGTTCCTGGGACCAGGCGCCGCCGCCACCAAGGTTGTCCCGCCGTCTGACGTCTGGGCACGCCTCCGATCGGTGGGTGGCCTCCTGGGGTCGGGTTCCGCCGTGGTCGCCGGCGTCCGCTGGGTCTCCGCCCCGTCTCTCGTCCCGGTGTGCCTCCAATCGTCGGGTGGGCTCCTTGGGCCGGGTTCTGCCGTCACCGCCGCCCCGCTCACCCCGCCGCCGTTCGTCCGGGGGTGCCTCTGCGCCGCCTCCGCTGCGGGGTCCCTGCGCCGCCGTCAGCTGTTGGAGCATCAGCCGCATCGCCTGCATCCCTTCCTCCAGCGCGTCAAGCCTCTCCGCCGTCCACGGCTTCCCACCGAGGTGTTCGCCACTCCGCTCGCCCTCGCCGTTGGCCGTGGTGGAGGATGGATCGTCCCTTGGTCCCTCCGGGGGACCAAGTTCGCCTCGTGCTTCCTCCGGGGTTGCCTGCGGGCCTGGAGAGGGTCCCCTCGTCTTGCCCCCGGTGCCTCGCGGGCTCCGGGGTGCCGGGGTGGGTCCCTCCCCCGCCGCTTCCCCCCAGCTGGGTCCCATACTTACCGGGGCGTTGCATCGCCCGGACCTCAGCTGCATCCCACCCTGCGAGAGCGGGGCTTCGTCGCAGGGCGCCGAAGGGTTGCGCCTCCTCGGTTCCTGGATTTCCATGCCTGGCTGGGTCCCTCACAAGCTTGTTGGATAGGTGCCAGGTGAAAAAAAATTTTTTTGGGTTCCCGTTTTTATGTCAGGGCCAGCCTCGCTTCGCAATAAGACATAGACTCACTCAATGGGTATTAAGGATTTCTGGTTTATTGGAATGATAGCTGACAGAACGAAAAACAGGAACGGGGTAGGTAGTGTGGGGGTGCCCCTTTTATACCCTCCTGTATTGCTCCGGGCTTCCCCACCCCTCATTGCCCCGATCCCTCTTGATGGGACCCTTGATGGCTGCCTGGGCGTTTTCCCCGGTGTCTTCTTTTGTCTCCCTGCGACGGTTGTGTCCTCCGGGGCACCAGGTGCGTCTTATCTTCATTCCTCTGACGTCTTTCTTTTCAGCTGCTTATGGGTCCATGGGTGTGGGTGCCTTTGGGTGCTTGTGTTAATCCCTGGTTTGATTATCTCCTTCCTCTTTTCCTTAATGATCATGATCCACGTTGTGAGGCTCTTTGTGCCTTGCAACGAGGTCATGACATTTAGTTTTCATGGCAAGAATACTGGGGTGGGTTGCCATTACCTTCCCCAGGGATCGCATTTAGTCTGACATCTCTGTCATGACCTTCCCGTCTTGGGTGGCCCTTCACGGTTTAGCTCATGGCATCACTGAGGTGCTCAAGCTCCAGCACCACGACAAGGTAACGATCCTTTGCTGAAGTACATAATCTGGAGTTAGTGAAGGATCTTCCAGTTGACACCACTTATACTGGACGGTGTTAACTTCACCAGACTGTGAAGACCTCAGACATGATCAGCGTGAGGAGCAACAGGAGAAAATCCGTTCAAAATGGATGAGTGAAACAACTGCACATCTCATGAGGGAAGAAAGATTAAATCCACTCTTTCCTGGATGGGTCTGACCAGGCACTGAACAGCAGGAAGGAGGTTTTAATTCCAGGAGGCAGCTCAGTGGAAAAGCAGGACCTGCATTCCGTCATGGTTGAAAGGGTAAATTCCCGTGTGTGTGCAAATGGCAGTCATCTGCAAAACTACCAATATCACAATATTGTATGCTTTCCTTTGCTAGACAAATAACAGCTTTAAGATGGTTTCAGTGACAGTTTTTAAATCAGTGCACAGACTCAGTAGGACTCCGCCTGGGTGGGTATATCTCATTGCCCTGCCAGTTGTGGGGAAGAGATCAGAAAACTGTGTACAGTACAGAAAATCTTACAGCATCTCAGCCTATCTGGTTGCGGAGGCTTGCCAGGCATGGTGGCTTGTTTAAATGGTGTGAGAAGGACCCGGCAAGGAGGAGGGGGGGGGGGTTTGCTGGCAGTTCTTTACCGTTTATTTATTTTGCATCGTCACCCAGGGCTCGGCTGCAGATAGAGGCTTGCACAGGCCTCCTCCTCTCTGCCCGGCTGGACCTGCTCCCGTCCCCACCTCTGCCCTGGTACTTTTGTGGGCAGGCCAGGCGGGTTTTCGTTACCCGAGTCTTCCGGAGACAGATTCGCCCCAGCCTTCTCCAGGTGCCTCTCTACCGGGACAAGGCCGGGGCTTCTCTGAGGCGTGTGCTTCGCCCCTGGGCTCAGGCTCCGCTAAGTGCCCTAACGCCCAAGAGGCAATGGCCAAGGAGAGCGGCGGCGTTCCAGAGTCGCCAGCTATTGTTCAGGTCACGCCAGCGCTGAAGAGGCCTCTCCCCAAGCGGAAGGGCCGAAGGCAGGGGAAACGCCCCCGCCTGGGGCTCCGGTTCAGCTGCGGCCCGGCGAGCTTCGCCCTCCCTGCCCGCAGTCCCGTCCGGCGTGGGCGTGCAGCTCCGCTCGTGCGGCGCCGGCGCCAGGAGGGTTCTCGTGCCAGGGAGGGGAGGGACCGCGCCCTCCCGCAGCTTCTGCCCGCTGAGCGAAAGCCCCGAGGGGACCGGCAGGGACCTGTCCGGGGACGGGCTGCGCCTGCGAGAGGCTTGCGGCGGAGGGGTGAGTGGACGTGGCTTAGATAGGAACCTCCAAGTAAGTCCCTGGTTTGGCAGGATTTGCTCCCAGAGACCAGGTCCCCCTCGGGATCTTTTTTGTCCTGGGCAGATCCATATTTTTGCTCAGTGTTTTCGGCAATAAAAAGTAGTCTGGCTTTAACTCTGCCGTCCCGGCCTCCTCCTTCCTTTTCGGACTGCAAATTTCTGCGTGTGCCCCCATCCTTCACGGCTTCCCTTTTTATCTGTTGGAGCAAGGAGGACAGCTTGTTTATGACCTTCAACTGTCCTGCTAAGATCTGCAGGAGATCAATAACTTAGTGTGGCCGGCTTTTCTCTTGCTTCGATTCCTGTTCCTTTTGCGCTCCTGGGACCCTTAGCAACGTGCTCTTCTCAAAAACTAGCACGAAACAAGGCATATCGCAGAAGAAATGCCGGGGTTGCTCGAGGTCCTTGGTGTGTTCAGGGTCTCGGTGCTTCTCCGTCCAGGGAGAGGCCAACCCAGCAGCCGTCGGAAGGACGGCTTAGGGTCGTCGCCAGGCGGCTGCAGGGCCCGCTGCCTCCGCCCTCGCGAGCGGTGCGTGCCACAAGAGGCCGGCGTGGCTTTCTGCAGCAGCGCAACCCAGATGCCGCTGCCCCCTCGCCCCCCCCCCCCCCCGACGCTTGTGCTCGTGTCGCTGCTTCGTCCTCGTTCCCGGAAGGGCTGCCTTGGCTGCCAAACATTTTGCTCTCCTGGTACCTGCTCCGCAGCAAGACTGGGAGGGCTGAAGCTGCGCCTGCTTGGGGAGGAATTTGTTCTGCCCGCCAGCCGCAGCCTCCCCGGGCAACTGGGGCCGCGGGGGCTGTCCTGGTACCGGCCTGCTGAAGAAGCCGCCCTGCTGGCCAAGGCAGAGCCCTGCCCCGCTCCCGTGCGGGCTTGGCGTCAACGAGCTCCCAAAGAAGGGGGCGTCCGCTCTTGGGCTGTGGAGACGCGCTGAAGGGCCCCGGCGCGGCGGCTCAAAGGAAGGTCTCCTCTGTAGCGCAAGAGCAATTCCCGACGCGGCGAAGGGATTTTGGAACGAATCCTCTGCAGGTGGAAGCTCAGTTCGAAAATATCTCCAGGAGGACGCCAGAGCTGCTGTGTGTGTGCACGTGTATCAGAGGTTGCCAGAGTGCGGGCCAAGTTGGACTTAAGTGCTCAGTTTCTTCTACGTTGTGAAGAAATTGCCTGGAGTTTGCTGCTAGGTATGGAGAGGAGAAGCAAATGAAGATGCTTAAAAAGAAACTGCTGCAAGGCATGGATGCTCTTTCTGACCACCGCTTCCACTGGGGCAACAGATCTGGAGAGGACGTTGGGGCTCTTCTCCTCGCAGTGGGAGGTTCATCCCGGTCACCCCAGCACGGACTGGGACTGCTTGACTGAGTGAGGTGGGCAGCATTCAGGGAAGGCTATGGCGGAGTAGAGGAGGTGCAGCTTCATCAGAAACAGGTCCAAAGATCAGATTCTGTCTGGATTGGATGGAAGGAGGGCAGGGACAGTCAGCACCAAGCGTGAGTGAGTACATGGCAGAGGGCAGGCTCTACTTAACTGTCCAATCTTAAAACTAGGGAGTTAGGAGAGTAAAGGCAAAACCACGATGGAAAAGAGTAAAGCGCTTTGAAGGCATGTTTCCAGAGCATAATGTTAATTTTCCTTAGGGAGAAAACGTGGTGTCTCGTGCCACATAATCCAGAGACTTCACCTCCCCACCTCCTCCAAAGCTCGCCTCCTCAGCTGGTCAGATGGTCTCAGCTGTGGAAATCCCTGGCAAATGGCCTTTGAGCAAAAGGTGGCACCGGGCCTCTTTCAACACAGTACGATGGACTCTGTCTCCAAAGGCTTCATCTCTAGGCCTTCCCAGTGGGAGTCTGGCTGGATTCTGAAGGTCAGCCAACCTGCCTTGTAGTTTCCTTCTGCCTTTGTGAGACAGCAGCAGCAGCGGCACTCACACAGGCCTTTGGCCCCCGCCCTCCCTTTGCTAGTCTGAGAGGCATGGGCATGCAGCCACGCAGGGTTGGTGCTGGAGGGTATGGGGGGACCAATTGAAAAGTCCGTGGGCATAGACTAGGCTGGGAAGTTGAAGACTCATGTTAACAAAGAGCAGTGGTAAACAACCTTGGTGACGCTGCCAACAAATCCTAAATGGACAAATCGATGAAGTCACCAGGAGCTGAGCTCAACTTAAGGGAGATGTTACCTTTTCATGAGAGCCAGTCTGGTGTCGTGGTTAAGGCACCAGGCTAGAAACTGGGAGGCCCTGAGTTCTAATCCCACCTTAGGCACAAAGCCAGCTGGGTGACCTTGGGCCAGCCACTCTCTCTCAGCCCTAGGAAGGAGGCAATGGCAAACCATTTCCAAAAAACCTTGCCAGGAAAACTGCAGGGGCTTGTCCAGGCAGTTTCTGAGAGTCAGACAAGACTGAACAGATTAGAAAAACAAAACACCTTTTTATAGAGTATGATGAAGATGTCTGAACATTATAGCTTCTGCAATGAGGCATGTCTTTCTTGCAGGATTAACCATACTATCATGAGGAAAAAGCTTTGGACTTATTACCATTTAGAGCTTTCGTTGTGCTGGATGACTGGTCTCTACCTGATCAGCCTGGTCTCACCTAACTTGTGAACTGATGTGGCTGTTGGTAACTCCCCGGGGGCAGAAGCAATTTGCCATGGTGGGGCAGTTTAACTGGCAATGGGTCTTGTGTGGTCTTTTATTGCAGCTCCTATCTTCCAGGATGTGGCTGACCTGGTGCCCTCCCCTTAGCCGTGTTCTGTGAGAGAGACTGGTCTTCCGTAGTCTGTACTGCCCTTCTGGTGAATAAAAAGCAAACATGGGGTAACTCCGGTTCTGATATTTAGAGTTTGCTATGGCCACCCCCCGGCCATTTTTCATAAGTGGAGGGGAGGATTCTTGGCTTCACAATTGAAGTAGTACTTTCAGGTACTACTTTTGTTCAGATCCCAAAGAAACCCAACTCAGCTTCTGAGCCAGAGGCATCACTGGGAAGCCAGATCTCCAACTCTCTCCTCTACGTCTATAATAATAGGAACACACAGTGACTTGTCTTCACCAGGAAAGCTGCAAATCTAAATGGGAATTTGGATTTTCCTGCAGCTCCCTCCACCTTATCATTTCAATAACCACTTGGAGTAGGAGGAGGGGGCACCCCAGCCTGGAGTAATCATCATGTTCATCCCAGCAGCCTTGTCTTCTCAGGCAGAGAGTACAGAGAAAGCCCAAAGGCTCCTGATTCTCCTTATCCCCAAATTTTTCAGAGCTGAGGCTCTGTGATACTGACATGTCCCCAGGAGCCCAGTTTGTTCAGCAGAAGGCCATCTGGAGGCCACAGTTGCTTGCACAGTTTGTCTATACGAGGGTTATTTTCTTTCAAAAATGCATCTTGGAGAATTCCTCTGTGTTCAGTTCATTATGAATATTTGAATGGTGTTAAGTGGTTTGTTCTGACACAAGCATGTCTCATACTTGTTCTTAATTGTGGCTCATTAAGGAATGTTTTGATGTGAAGAGTAGAAAACAGATGGTTCCCATTGCAAGGACCTAGTCAGCATGGACTGGGTGGAACTACAGTAGGACTGCGCTGCATACAGGACAGATCATCTGTGATTGCTGCAGGCTGGCTGGACATTTTTCTAACCCCCCCTTCCCCTAAACTTGTCAGATTGCATTCTTCAATCACTTGTTTGCTATTAAGAGCCCATGTGCTGCCCTGTTGGTAGTGGTCACACCTCACCAGGCTTCAGTTGTCCAGATGTGGCCAACTCATTCTCAGGGAGGGTGCAAGCATATAGAGATATATTGGGCTTTGCCCAATGGAGTTTTGCCCAAAAGTGCAGGAGAAAAGTGAAAGCTTAGCTGCAGATGATGGTTGCAGATGGATGAAAAAACTCTTGGAAACCAAGACTTGAGTTCAGTTTTAAAGAGATAAAGACTCAGGGTGTAAAGAAGAAGCATTACTCCTCAATAAATCTTCTTCCAACAGGATTATATAAAATATTTGGCCGAAGACTCCGTAACGGAGCAGATTAAAATGTCACTTTCAGCAGAGGGAGTTACAGAGGGGACAATGGATCCGTCTTGGAGATGTCGGGGTTAGACTTCAGCCTGTGATTCCAGCCAAGAAGCTCGCATCCCATTCTCCTTTGAATTTCTGATCGGGTGCGGAAATGAGCAAAATCACACAAAAGCATAACACAGAAATCCCATTTAGGATTCATGCACTCCTACAAGTAAGTTGGCACATGGCACAGGGTCTCCTAGATAGCAGAGAACACTTGGTCTCAGTTTTTCAGATTGGCTTTTCTTCTCACGTCCCTTTTCTTTGCAACAGATAAGTGATTACTTTTGCTCTTAGAGAGTAACTTGGATTGAGCAGGAGCTGCTTATACACACAGGAAAGGGGGGAAATGAGCATTCTTGGTTTGGATCAAAAACAAATCAAAAGGAGCCTCTGGCTTTGCTTGTTAACTTTGGAACTGTGAATATCCTGGGATGTCCTGAGAGTCTTTAAAGGGCAGAGTTGGAAAGCATTTGACCTCCAAACTCACTAGCCGCAAAGCACACAGCATATTTCAGCTTTGGAGACCGCAACAATTAAAACTCCCCCCCCCCTTGCTTAAGGATCCTGAGCACGGACATTCTGGATCTGGCATTGCTCCCATCCCTCCCACTGGCCTATCTCTTTTCTCCCGAGACTACAGAGTCGGGATGGTTCTGTGCCGCCTGCTTACGGCTTCTCTTTGGGGCTTAGCGGGGAGCTGAGTGCCTGGCAAGGTTGCAGGAGTTGTGACAGGAGGCAGGTCTTCCCTGCTGCTCTGGCAACTCAGCGGCAGAGCCACCGGTGGGGCGGTGGGCTGGGGTGGGAGCACCGTCAGCTGCTTCAGCACAAGGAGATTTCGTCCCCTGCTGCCTTGGCTGGCAAAACTGTATGAAATACCACAGTGACAGCAACTAGCATCTCATTGTTTTATGTTTTAATTTTTACAAAGTTGAGTTGTGCTCAAAAATATTAATACAATTCTCCTTGCTAGTAAAACCATCACAGTGAACATTTTATTCCCTGTATATGAAAATGGGAATGAGACAAATCCCAGGGATCATTCTGGCTGCAGAAAATTCTACAGAGGCTCTTTCATAGATGTCACCCCACCAGCAGCCTCATACTGAAAAAAAGAACTTCACTATTCTGCAGCAGGGTTTCTTCCTGATATTGGAGCCTCCTGAGCTTTCCATGCCTAGAGGACTTCAGTCTCTGTGACCAGGGTAAAAGGTTCTGGGTGAGCGCAGGAACGCAGGCCTCCATGGGAACCTTGGATCCGTCCCAACGGGTATCTGCACCACTCCTCCAGGTTGTCATGTATTCCATCCCACCTTCACTTCATAGTTTGCGGGATCGAATAAGGAAGAGATTACTGCTAAGTTCTTTGCTATGGTTGGGTTGCCATCTCCACCAGCCAGGGGTGGGGGACCAATTAGGATGGTCCACCCTAGGTAACTAATGGATCCAGTTGGTTTCCTGGGGGCACTTGATGATTTTCTCAGTGAACAGGTAGGCTCCATGACCTCTGGAACCCAGAGACGATGAAGGTGCTAGCCATGGTTGCTCCCCAGCGCCCTCTTTTGGGGCACCAATCCTAGAGTATTGCTTGGTTTATGGAAGAGCTCCCGGAAATGATGTGACAGAAACAGCATCTAGAGTGCTGTGGAGAAAGTCAAGGAGCTAGTTTGAGTGAACATGGGTAAGAGCCCATGTTTAGGCAATTTAGATATGTTCTGCCTGGTCTCCAATCTTGCCTTTTTAGGGAGTTTTGTGCTGGGGTATCAGTTGCAGGCTATCCTAAATGAAGTGGATTATCCAGAACCCTTTCAGTCAAAGTTCAGGCCTGGATATGGGACGGAAACGGAAGACCTGCACTGGGAACTGAATGGGGATGGTGCAGCCTTCAAGGCCCTGTTAGGAAAAAGCAGAGCCACCCTAAGATAGTGCTGCTCAGCTCCAGTCCAGGCAGGCAGTCCAAAAGTCCATGGACAACAAGACTGACAGGCTGTGGAGGACTAGATGGATCAAGTTAAAATTGAGCCCTAGCAAGACAGAGTTGCTGTTGTGTAAAAAGCATTTGGCACTCCATTGGTTCTTATGTTGGTTTTCAGTGGGTTGCACTCTTCCAAAGGAGCAGGACAGGTCCATGACTCAGAGGTTCTCCTAGTCTTCTGATTTCCGCTTGATCAGCAGATAAAGGCCATGGCTAGAAGAACCGTTGCGCAAGTTGGGATAGTGTGTGAGTTGTGACTCTGTTTGGGACTGGAGGCCTTGTCAGTGCAGACTCATGCCTTCGCCACTTTGCCTGTGGACTATTACATGCAATGTCCATGGAACTGTCTTTGAAGCATACCTAGAAACCGCAACTGGTGCAAAATTTAGCTGCCCCCCCTCCTGGTGAGCAAGAGCCGTTACAACCATTTGACATGATTCTCTGGGTAGGATGTTGGCTACCGGTAGGTTTCGGAGTGCAGTTCCAAGGGCTGCTTTCAACCTATACAGGCCAGCCTGGCTTGGCTACCAGAGACCTTCAGGTTCCCAAGGGGCGTCTGCCTGACCTGTGCTTCAGCCCGGAGAGAGATGCTCAGGACCACTCGCTTGGGAGGACGGAGGGGGAGGGGGAGACCCCCTTCTTGGTGGCTGCCTCTGCCCTTTTAAAGGACCCTCCCTGCAAAGCTCCAGAGAGTCTGCCATTGTTGCAGAAGGCTTTTAAAACTATTCACTTTCTTAAAGCCTGTTGGGGTTTAATGGTTTGCTCACACACACAAGCATCTACATTATTTCTATAATTTTTAGGACTTTTTGTTTGTTTCTCTGCATCCTAACCACTCAGAATTTTCTGGAGTTTTCTTCTTCTTCTTTTGCTTGCATTTTGTACCTTTGAGTCAGTGTTGACTCCTGGTGACTGCCTGGACCAGCCCCTAGTTTCCTTGGCAAGGTTTTTTCAGAAGTGGTTTGCCATTGACTCCTTCCCAGGGCTGAGAGAGAATGACTGGCCTAGGGTCACACAGCTGGCTTCGTGCCTAATGCAGGATTAGAACTCAAGGTCTGCCAGTTTCTAGCCTGATGCCTTAACCACTACACCAAACTGGCTCTCTGTCTGGAGTTAGCAGTGTGCAAATAATGTAACAAATAAAAAAAGTAAAAAAACAAGATATTCTTATCAAATTAAGCAGATGATGACCAATCAATGAGTTAGCTAGTTTCCTCCAAAGTTTTTCTCAGGGAATGGAGTCACTGCAATACCACTACACAGGTTAAAGGTACTAATTTTGGTGGTCTAACAGAGCCTATCCACATTCATAAAGGGGTTAAGCAAGGCTGAGGGCTAGCCCGCTTTGTTTAGCCTTTATGTTAATGATGCAGTGGCAGCTTTTGCCAATTCAGACCTCCATCCTCCATCCCTCTCTCATTGTCCAATCCCAGGTCTCCTGTATGCAGATGATGCAGCTGTTCTTTTGGTTTCAAAAATGGGGCAATGTCTCAGAGAACTTTCAAGAAGCTATGCTAGACAAAGCCTTGGAATTAACTGCCAAAACCCAAAAGTTTCGTTTTTTTCCAGAAGACGCTCTGATAATCCTTCAAGATGGACAGTTAATGGCAGACCCACTGAGCAGGTGGAATCACTTAAACACCTAGGTATTCACTTTCAATCTCCTACATGTTGGGGTCATCAAATAAGAATTAGCTATGAAAGCTCAAGAAGTATCTCTAGTGATCAACAATTCACTGGCTGGCAGAGGAACAACTTTGTCCTGCAGCAATTAAATTGTTCAAAGTCAAAGTTCTTGGCATGTTGCTGTATGGAACTCAGACATGTATTTGCAAAAGCTTTTCAATCCTTAAACAAATATAGACAAAATTTCTTAAAATCAATAGCACATATCCCATACTCGACTTCTAATGCCATCACCAGCTTAGAGCTAGGCTGCATCTCATCAGAGGCCTGGGCAAGGTTATGTCGGCTAAGATTCTGGGCAAAACAAATCATTTGGGGAACATCATCGGCACATCTTATTCCATATATGATATACATCAATCCACTCTGAAAAAACAAATAGACTTAAGATCTGAGACAGTGTGGACTGTCAATACCAGTCCTACTTGCTTTAAACCTAGAAAAAAAAACTGTTAGAACTTAAGCGGACGGTCTGGGATTTAGACATCCAGGCGGACAGAACCAAACTTTCCCCTCTCTAATGTGGATGAATTGTCCTCCCCCCCCAATACCCCCCAATTACTTCTATACATAGAAGGCCCATAGAGATGCTCTGCCTACGAGGGTGACGGCTGGTTGATATGCCAGCACTGCATATGAAGACTGAACATGTATTTGCTCAAACTTAGGGGTCAAGTCTGTTTCATACATCCTTCTAAAGTGCCCACTGCACTCTTATTGGCGATCAGAGCTAATGCACCTGCTCCTGAATCTGATAAACTCCACTCATGATGAGGAGATAGTAAATAAACAAAATAAGTAAATAGATATTCTTATCTATGCAAATTCACATTGAAATTCAGAAATTATTTCCATAGTTCCAAGAGAAATGCCTGCCTCCAAAGAACCTTGCCATTGTTGGGAAGGCCATGACAGCCAAGAGCTCCTGGTGGGTGGCAGCTTCAGGGCCCCTGTTGGGCTTGTTGCCTTTTGAGCCCCCAAAGGAATGTGTGCGCCTGGGGGCCCCTTCTGGTGGCTGCAGGGAAGCTCCCAGTCTAACCCTGTGGTGCCGCAGGGTCCCTGGCCAAGAGATGTCCCCCCTGCTCTCTGGGAGGACAGCCATTGCTGGGGTGAGCTCAGCAAGGCTGCTGGCTTTGCCAGCCACTGGACGAAGAGCACATGAAACATCCCTCTCATTTGGTGAGATCCAAATGCCAGGGCTCCTAATTGGAGAGAACGGCTTTTTCAGGGAGGGATTTAAGTAAAATGCTTGATAAACTCCTAAAGGAAGTGTTCTTAGTGCTAGAGCGACCCCCTTATGCTTATGAGACAATGCTGAGTTGACCCCTGATAATTCCAACACCCCTTCTCAAGTTAGTACATCTCAGAGTCCACAGGGTTCAGCTTCTTCTGCAGTTCTTGGTAACTGCTCCTTGGCAACGGCTTCATGAGAATGTCCTCGGTCATGTTCCTTGTGGGACAATAGTCTAGTCTGACTATTCCTTGCTCTTGCAAGTCCTTTACTACATGATACTTAACATCAAGGTGTTTAGTTCTCCCATTAATCTTTTCTGACTGTGAGAGTCTAATACAACTTTGGTCGTCTTCGTAGACCTGAATAGGGGTAGATTCCTCTATTCCCATGTCTTCAAACAGTAGCTTGAGCCATGAAACCTCTTTGCGTGCTTCTGCTGCTGACATACTCTGCCTCTGTGGATGAATGTGCAACTGTAGCTTGCTTATGGCTTCCCCAGCTTATTGCTCCACCCCCATAGAAAAATACATGCCCACTAGTAATGTCTTGGGCAGAAGACATTACGGTCAGTAATGTTTTCTGCCCAGTCTGCATCTGGAAACCCCACTAGTTTAGGATTGTCAGTGCCTGGTAGCTTTAGTTTTAGGTGTATGGTGCCCTTTAGGTACCTTCCCACCCGCTTAACACCAGTCCAGTCTCTCTGTGCGGGTGTGCTAGTTTTTCTGCATAGAACGTTTACTGCAGTTGCTATGTCTGGCCTAGTGGAAGTGGCTAGATACAGTAGCTTACCTATGGCACTTTTATAGCTGCTGCTGTCATGTAAAAGTTCACTAGGTTCCTGTTGCTTGTGGAAACCCGTTTCCATTGGTGTTGGCATAGGATTGGCATTTTGCAGTCCTAAACTCTCCAACAGTTCTAGGATCTTTTGCTTCTGGCTTAGAAGAAAGCTTCCATCTTCTTTTTCAATCTGTATCCCCAAGTAGTGGCTGGCATTGCCCAGATGCTTGACTTCTACTTCTTTGTTCAGGTTGGACACAATTTCATCAAAGTCTCTTTTGCTATTACGGCAAATCATCAAATCACATAACAAAGAATGTACACCTCTCTGCCATTTCTGCGTCTTGTGTAGAGACAGGGATCAGCTTTGCCTTGAAGAAAACCTTGCTTAAGAAGTACTTGGTTCAACTTCTCATTCCATGCCCTTGCTGCTTGCTTCAGGCCATAAATCCCCTTCTGAAGTTTGCAAACAAGTTGCTGTGTCTTGGGATTGGCAAAGCCTGGAGGCTGCAGCATGTACAGTTCTTCCTCTATCTCTCTCCATGTAGAAATGCAGTCTTTACATCCAGGTGTTCAACACTCATGTTCCTGGAAGCTGCTAGACTCAGGAGCATTCTGACTGTGGTATGTTTTACATGGGAGCAAAACATTCATCGTAATCAAGTCCATACTTTTGTGAATAGCCTTTTGTATCTTTGTTCTTCTCCATTTTCATTGTGTTTGGCTTTGAAAACCCATTTGCATCCTATGGCTTTCTTGCCTTTTGGTAGTTTTGTCAAAGTCCATGTTTTATTCTTGTGTAGAGCTTCTAGCTCTTCTTGTGCTGCCTTCTTCCACTTGCTTGCTTCAACTGGTGGCATTTGCTGGACTTCGTTCCATGATGCAGGTTCCTTTGGTAACAACGACCTTGCGAGGTAGGTGAGTCTCTTGGCTGGAACTCCTTTGTTAGGTCATGATGAGAATCTTGGAGCAGGTTCAGGAGTGGCACTTGGCAGTTCAACCCCTTCTGCACCCTCGGCCTCACCATCTGACTCTGGTGTGTTTCTACCTGGGCTTCTATCTCCCTCTGGGTCAGTGTGGTGGTTGTGTCTTCAAATATTGGGCTAAACATCTCAAGTTGGTAACTGCCATTGTTGGTTTCTGCGCAGTCATCATCAGCATGAATATGGTAGCCTCTCTCTTGTTCATCGAAGTACACCACTCTGCATGTGCTTACCTTTCCTGTCTTTGGGTTCAGGATTCTATATCCCTTGCTTCCTGGAGCATACCCGATCACGATGCCTTCTTCAGCTCTGGGGTCTAGTTTGGATCTCTTCTCCTTTGGTATGTGTGCATAAGCCTTGGATCCAAATCCTCTCAGATGCTTTATGCTTGGTTTGCATTCATGCCATAGCTCAAAAGGTGTTACCTTGTTGGCTTTGGTTGGCAGTCTATTCTGTAAGTATGTAGCCTTTAAAACAGCATCTGCCCAGTATTTGTCAGGCAAATCTGCTTCTAAAAGCATACATCTTACCATGTCCATTAGTGAGCGATTCTTCCTTTCTGCAACTCCATTTTGTTCAGGTGTGTATGGAGTGGTTAGTCTGTGTTCTATACCTAGCTGTGTTAAGTATGTTTGCATGGTTTGTGAAATAAACTCACCTCTGCAGTTGCTTTGGAGGGCTTGAGGGGTTCTGTTGAACTTGTTGGTCACCATGGCTACATATACTTTCAGCATGTCTGCTGTTTGGGATTTCTCCTTCATTAAGTAGGTCACACAGTATCTGGAAAAATCATCTATAAAGCATAAAACATATTTATTTTCGACAGCTGATGCTTGAAGAGGTACACACAAATCAGTGTGAATAAGTTCGAGTGACTTGGTTGCCTGCCTTTCCCTTGGTTTGAGTATGGCTGGTCTTGTTGCCTTTCCTTTGATGCATATCACACATTTTGATTGACATTCATCATGGTTGCTTATTTCAAAATCTCTTACCATGCCTTCAGTTTTCATTCTTAAAATTGCATTCAACGTCTGTGCCAGGTGGTGGTGCTGTTGTCCTCCTTTCGCTGCTGACAGGCGAGGCTGACATCTGGTGGCAGTTGTTCGCATGCACCTTGTAGATGCCATCCTTTTGAAAGCCTGTAACATAAATCTTTTCTCCGCTGGTGACTTTACATTGTCCATTAGCTTTAAAAATCACATCAAAACCTTTGTTGTTCAATGTTGAGACACTTAGCAAATTGACTTCTAAGTCTGGTACATAGAAAACATTTTCTGCTATGAGATCTTTGTATTCACTTCCATTGATGCATCGCAATGGCACACTTCCTTTTCCTTGAATCAAAATTGAATCGCCATCTGCTAATGTTATGCTTCCTTCTGTGGCTTCATTTAGCTCACAAAAGTCACTTTTATTCCCACATAGATGCCTGCTGGCCCCCAAATCGATTACCCATTGTCTAGGACATTTATTGGTATCAGCTTTATAAACAGGGTGTAAAGCCTTTTCACCTTTAAAATGTTTTTCCTTGGATTTATCCTTGGAAAAATCTTTCTTGTCCTTATTTCTGCAGAGCCTTGCAATATGTCTTGGCCTTTTACATGAATTACAGATAATGGCCCTCTTTTCTGTCCCTTTGTTTTTCTGGTGTGTCACTGATTCCTCTGGCTCATGTTTACCTTTTGTTGCTAGGCAACCAATGTCTCTGCCAGGCTTTCTATTGTTATGCAGATTATTTTGCCTTCGGCATTCTGATTTTTCCCTTCTATATTCAGACCAGCAACAAATGGAAAAAATGTATTTGGTAAAGTCCTCAGCATGAAAGACTTCTTAAGTTTTTCATTCATGAGATTCTGGACTGTGCTCAGCTGATCAAAGATTGCCTGTAGCCTGATCAGGTGGTCATTTACATTTCCATTGTCTTCCAAATTGCATGTATGCAGTTCTCATAACAAAGAGATGACTTTCTGATCATCAGCTTCTGAGTATAGGGTGCATACATTCTCAATCATTTTCTTAGCAGTAGAAATATTTTTAATCTCTGCTAATCTGTGATCTGGAAGAGACCTAGCAATAAGAATTTTAGCTCTCTTATCCTTTTTCTTCCACTGGTTTTTGGCTTCCTTCCCATCCTCTGGTTTAGGTTCAGGTAAATCCAGAGCATCTAAACAATCTTCAAAATCTAGCTGCATCCTCAATCTGAATAGCCATGCTGAGTAAATATCCTCAATCATTCTTGGTATGGGGGAAACTGCCTCCTCTTTCTCCATTGTTCAGAGAGAAGAAAAAAAACTTTTCTGAACTTTGCCTTTTGAATGTGCAAGTGGCTTTCTTTTTGGCTGTGCGGCCAAAGCCGTTTCAAAAACAGTTCTTGGTCAGTATACTGGACCCTGCTGGGCTGCACTGGTCTGTACTGGGCCCATAACCCTTGATGGAGTTTTTAAAGGTTAATAAAAGAACTCCAAGCAGCTAACAGCAATCTTGCAGAGTAGAAGCATGAACCAAAGAAGAGAACTTGCACATTAAGCTTAATTGCATTCAGAAATAAATTCAGTCTTCACACTGTAGTTAGATGAAGAAAAATAGAGATAGCTTACTTTTATTCAGTAGAACTGGATACAGGTAGATTCATAGTAGAAAGCACTTAATCATCACTGGTTTTTTGTAGACACTTTCTATGGAAATAGAAAGCCTGTGTGCAAGCGAGATGAAAGAGGGGAGAGCTGCCTCCTGCAGCAGCTCCTGCTTGCATTTCTGCCCAAAGGGTAATGGAGATTGTTAATCCCCAAACCCAAGAAGAAGGAGGAAGTGGAAATCAGGTGACCCATGTGACATCCCACAAGCACAATAGAGATGTGCTAGAGAGACCCCCTTAGGCTTATGAGACGATGCTGATCATTCCAACACTTAGGAAGTGATTTACAGCATGCAGTTCAAGCTAGGGAGAGCGAAAAGGAGCCCATTCCATGCTTGTTCTTCTCTGCTTCAGAGACATTTCTGTGTTTCAGGATCACATCAACTCACCTTTCTCTGAAGCTGCAAAAGAAGGTATTTTCAGGCACTTGAAACATCTTTTTCTGCAAATCCCTTTAAGAGGAATTGTGTTTTGGGGGTGGACAAGAAAAGTTACATCACTATTTCTGTTTCAGCTGGTTTCCTGGGCAATAGCAGCATAGGTTGTCAGACTAGGGCAGGAAGATGCCATCTGAAGCAGCCACAGGGACAGAATCTTCTATGCTGCGGCACAGCGAGCTCAGCAGAAAGTGCAGCGCAAAACCTTTGCTACTGCATCCTCTCTTGGATCAGATTTTGCTAATATTCAATTTCTGCTACCTACGTTTCTGTTACCTCAATGCAGAGCTAGTGGGAGATGCCAAAGTACAGAAATTATGTTATTATTCTTTCATATATTTTTACTTGACTTCCTACACAAAAACATTGTGAAACCACCTATGAAATGCAAAATTGCATCTGAAAGGAAAATAAAAGCAGAAACAGGCCACCATCCAACATGAGCAAAGACAGAGGTCTTCAGTGGCATGAGGTCTTCTTTTCAACACCCTGACCTGGAGAGGGCACCATGAAGGCCTGTCTGTGGGCAACCTCAGAGTAGTGTTTTGTGGCTCTAGGCACCCAGGTTGAACCTCCTCAGGTGATCACGGTGGCGGTTGTTCGCATGCACCTTGACCAGCTCTAGAACAACCACGGTGGCCCATCAGTGTCAGGGTCCCATGCTGTTTTGTGCCTTCAGCCTGACCTGGGGGTGAAGGGGGCTTCCATGGAAACGTAAGTTATGCAGAGACAACTACTGGGGCTGGAGGGAGCCATGGTGGTAGGAGAGCAGGCAAAGGGGCTGCAGGCAGGTGCTGACAGGAAAGAGCAACATCTCCCTGGCCCCCAAGTGGGTCAGCAAGGGGGGGCTCACATGGGAGCACAAGAGGTGCTAGGAGGGCAGCTTAACCCTCCTTCCGAGCACCCTAGCTCAGATCATTCAAACCCAGGACTGGAAGGTTGTTGTTTTATTTTATTTCACTTGCCCGGCTAGTTAGCAGCATCCACCCAACATTGTCTGATCTCCAAAAGCCAAACAGGGTCAAGCAGGTTAGTTCTTGGATGGGAGACCAAAGGAGACCGCCTTTATCTTTGTTCTCACTGGACGTCCAGGCAGCAAAAGGTTAAACAGTGGTGGAGATAGATGGTGAAGGACCTCAGCGTTCATCTGGTCTGGCCTTTCCTACTGATGCGTTGATATAATATCCCTGATTGGTGGCCAGGGCCATCCAGTACTTGCTTTAAAAATTATTTAAATTAAAAATATCTTCTGTCTTCAAAGTGGTCTATTCCTTTGTACAGAAAGTGCTATCTAGTTTGTGTGTGTGTGTGCTTACGCGCCTTTAAGTCAGTGTTGACTCCTGGTGATGCCTGAACCAGTCCCTGCAGTTTTCTTGGAAGATTTCGGAAGTGGCTTGGCCTTGCCTGCTTCCCAGGGCTGAGAGGGAGGGACTGGCCCAGGGGCACCCAGCTGGCTTTGCGCCTCAAGCGGGACTAGAACCCACAGCCTCCCGTGGAATTTCTAGTTAATGCAACACCACACTGACTCTCTCCTAGTATTTAGTCTGTCTTATTTTAATCTGAATCCTTTCCTTTGAATCCTGTTTCTGGAGCAGCAGAAAATACATCTACTCCGTTGTCCATGTCATGAAACATTTGGGGATGGCTGCCCCGCTCCAGTTCCCACTCCCACTCGATAATCTCTCCTTCCTTTGCTTTGCCTTCTGCGTCCTCTTTCTTGATCTAGTGCTGCAATTAGGAAACTTGCTTGGCATTCCCATTGTGCTGCTGCTGCTTTGATTCAGTTGCATCCCTTAAACTTGACCTGCTGTTGAGTCAGATCATCCACCATAGATCTCTGATTCTTGGTGCCCAAAAGCAGTTGAATTTCAAATCAAATCAAAACTTTATTACAGTCATAGAGCAGCATTTATCTGCCTTTGTCTCCGCTGAGGTTCATCAACGGCTAGATTTTCCCAGGTGCCTCCCAAGGTTTTGGCCTTCCTTCCCAGAGCTGATGGCCTTGATGGTAGACCATCAATCATGGTATTCTTTTGGGGCAGCTCAGGGAGTTGGGGGTGGGCAGCATGGTTCTGTGCTGGTTCACCTCCTTCTTCCAGGGCCAATCCCAATCGGTGTTGATAGGAAGCGAGAGGTCCAGCCCACGGCCCTTTTTCTGGGGCGCCCCAGGGCTCGGTACTCTCCCCGCTCCTTTTCAACATCTACATGAAACCGCTGGGTGAGATCATCCGTCACCATGGGATGAGGTATCATCAATATGTGGATGATACTCAGCTATACATCTCCATCCTGGGTGAGGTAAGTGATGCCGTGACCACCCTCTCCAGGTGCCTGGGTGCTGTGGGGGTCTGGATGGGGAACAACAGGCTTCAGCTGAACCTTGGTAAGACGGAGTGGCTGTGGGTTAACGGCTCTTCCGTATCCGGGACATTGTCATCTTTGGTTCTGGATGGGGTTGCACTGCCCCAGACAGACCTGATGCATAATCTGGGGGTCCTCCTGGACTCATGGCTCCTTTGCTCAACTTCGGGTTGTGTGCCAGTTACACCCTTTCCTGGATCAAGAGGCCCTTCAAATGGTCACTCATGCCCTGGTCATCTCTCATATAGACTATTGCAATGTGCTGTACATGGGGCTACCCTTGAAGAATATCTGGAAGCTTCAGCTGGTCCAGAATGCAGCCGCACGGGCAATTTTAGGTGCCCCAAGGTCGGCACATGTAACGCCTTTGCTATGTGAGCTGCACTGGCTCCCAGTCTGCTTCCGGGTCCAATTCACGGTGTTGGTTATGACCTTTAAAGCTGTACATGGCATGGGATCAGCTTACCTGAGGGACCATCTCATCCCCATCACATTGGCCCGTCCCACCTGGTCATGCAGAGAGGGCATGTTACAGACCCCATCCGTAAAAGAACTCCATCTGGTGGGGTCTCGAAAGTGAGCCTTCTTTGCAGTAGCTCCTGCCCTTCGGAACATCCTTCCCCCAGAGGTGAGACAAGCCCCCTTGCTCCTGGACTTCAGTAAGGAACTAAAAACCTGGTTTTGTCATCAGGCATGGAGTGGGAAGGGGAACAGTCATTCGTGGGGATGGCTAGTGCCCTAGAAGGGCCTTTTACACTCACGGACTGAGATACAACCTTAGCCATTGGGATTTTATTACATATTATATTTTATTGTCTATTTATATTTATATATTTATATTCATTGTATTTATATGGACATTGAATTTTAAGTTTTGTTGTGTTGTAAACTGCCCAGAGTCCCTCCTTGTGCAGGGAGATGGGTGGTGATGATAGATAGATAGATAGATAGATAGATAGATATAGATATAGATAGATATAGATATAGATATAGATATAGATATAGATATAGATATAGATATAGATATAGATATAGATATAGATATAGATATAGATAGATATAGATAGATACATACATACATACATATCTCAAGGGCCCTGAAGCTCTCCTGGTCCCCACTAACATCCTTGTGCTCTGGGCCTGCCCCGCTTAGCCACTATGAGCTGGAATGACTCCTTGGGCCAGGAGTACTCCAGAGGTCTGAGGATGAGGTAGCCATCTGTGAACAGTATTCTGTGATAGAGATCTGGGGTTAAGTGCCACAAGGCAATTTGGCGCTCTGATGCCAAAGAGTGGCATCCTCAGGTACCCCTCCACCCAGAACATTTATTTAAAGCAGAGGGAGAAGCCCCACACTGCCCTTCCCCACCACTGCTCCCTGAAGTCCTGCAATTTCCACTGACCCAGGTCCCTGAAGGGGCCCATTGGTTGTCCAGAGATCTTCTGTTCACGGATGGCCCATAGAAAAGTGGGGACGAGGATATTCCTGCACCTGAGACATGCCTTGTTCTTTTTCTGCTGACGACGCAGCCGTGGCCTTGCAGGGATGCCCCGTTAGCCAAGGCTCAGTCTGAATCCAGACAGCCGCCCTCCCTCCCCCTTGGGTGCGGCTGATGCAGCCCTGGCGTTCACACAGGCCCAGTGCGGCCACAGTTCTCCGCAGGCTGCCCGGCAGGGTTTCTGGAGCAGCTGCCTGTTTAAGGCAGTGGGCTGCCCCAGGTGCAAGCAGGAAGGGACCCCCTGCTGCTGCACAGTGGCAAAGCAAAGAGGCAGGCTGGGGGGTTGCCCCCAGAGGAGCCATTTTGTCCAGAGAGCCCAAATGCCCGAGTACCCACAGGGCGACTGGCAGCGCTTCTCAGCTCCTCCACTTCCTTCTTTGACTGCTGGTTGGGGAAGGGCTGAAGGTCCACGAGGGCCTCTTCCCAAGGGAGGAAGTTGGAGCTTTACAGCCCACGTAAGAGGGAACTTGTGAAAAGTTAAAAACATGCGCAGTATTGATACTCAGATTTCTTCTGTCCTGCCACCGCATTTGATCTCCACGAGGCATGACCAGATAGGCACAAGGGGAGTGCGGAGGACTCTCCCACGGGGCGTCTGTCGCCTTGCGCCTGGAAGAGGTTCGGGAGGCAAGTGGCTGCCGGGGTGGTTTAGTTTCCTTTTGATCAAGGCTCGCCCCTTGGGGAGGGGTCAGCCTTTCCTCAGCACAAACCTTGGAAGGCGTTGCTAGCTGGTTGCTCCTGCCAGCAGTTTGGGGGGGCAGATGGCAAAGGGGGCTGCTGGACTGTGGCCAGGCCCTGCCACTGAGGTTGGCCCCCCAAAAGCTCCCTTCGTCTCTCGGCCCCTCAGAGCGAGCTGCCGGGGAGGGTGGGCACGTGCTGCATACACGAAGGACCACGGAGGAAGGAGGCACTGGGCCACACCTGGCTCTCGAGAGGCCCGGGCAGGCACCCTGCTCCTGCACGAGAGGCCTGTGTGGCAGGCTCTTTGAGCTGGGCTGGGCTGGGGGGAGCCGCATCCTTGCCAGGAGTGGGTGAGGGCCAAAGCAGGCAAACAGTAGGGCCAGGTGTTAGGACAGGGCAGCTGTCTCCAGCCATCTCTGCTGCCCTTGGAGCAAAGAGGGCAGCAGGGCCAGGTCTGAGACCCTCATTCTGGCTGACCGTTTCTAATGAGTCCCATTGGCCTCTCGTGCAGCCCAATGACTGAGGGCTCAGATTCCCCACAAGGGGCGTCCCAAAACGGACTGGTGAGTGGGAATCCACAAGGGTGATTCAGAAGTGGCAGACTCTCAGACAGCCAAAGCAATACAGACTTGGACCATCCAGATCTTAGACCTCTAGGGGGGGTTAAGCCCATCTGAATGCACCGGCCTGGGTATCTGGGGAGTTGAAGAGGGAGGAGGAGGGGCGAGGCTGGGATGACTGGGAGGGGGGGCCGCCGCCACAGCCCCCATTGGATCTGCTCTAGCTTTTCTCGTCCTCCGAGGTCCAAGTTCTGCAGGGCTCTCGTGACTCATGAGGGGTTTCTGGCCAGCTGCTTTCCGCAGAAAAGGTCTCCCCTGCCACCGCCCCGGACGCTGAGCGTGCCCCTCAAGATGCTGTCTGGCCCTGGCAAGAGTCGCTGCTTGTCAGAACGTCCTCTCCCATCTCTGGATGCCGCATTGTGCGTGTGGGGCTCAAGAGCCCTTCACCGCTGGGAAAGTTCGTGGCGGCTGCTGCTGCTGCTGCCCTTTTGGGGTGAACCCTCTGGAAGGAAGGGCTCCACACGTGCCCTCCTGCTTCCGGGCTCCTCCTCCTGGGAGCTGGCAGTCTGCCCGCCTCCTGATCGATGCCGTGCCCTTGTTTTGCAGAAAGATGCCAAAGGCCAGTTCCTCTTCGACCTGCTGTGCCATCACTTAAACCTCCTGGAGAAGGATTATTTTGGGATCCGCTTTGTTGACCCCGACAAGCAGAGAGTGAGTCCCCAACTCGGGGTGTCTGGCCTGGCGAGCTCCCCCCTCCCCCAGCCCCAGGCCAGCAGAGCAGGTGTGGGGGGGGCAGGTCTCCTGGGGGGGGACTTCGGGAGTGCCCCTTCAGCTGCTGGTCCCCCAAGGCTGCAGGGAGGGAGAAGGCCAGACTGGCCCCTGGTGGAGAATTGGCCGCCCTCATCTTCTTTCCACCAGAAAGACTCACCTTGCTTTGCCCCGATTGCCAAAAAGCCTCGTGAGGGATTTCTCTGCACAGCAGATTTGTTTGCAGCATCTTCACTTGCTCCTTTGCTCCCATTCTGGGTTTATGCCCTGCCATCCTTCGAGGCCAGAGATGTGCAGTCAAGGCCCTGGGCCCCGTGTGGCCCTGTAAGCCCTGTATGAGATACCCCGAGACTCCAAAATTGTATTTTTTTATATAGTTAATAGATACTGTATGGGTATGTGTGTGTAAAGCATATTTAAAATTAATCATTGTAAATTAAATGAAATTCTATTCATATTCACTGCTTTTTGTGGTACAGCTCAGGCTGGAAAAGTTGAAACTGGGGCACTAAACTTGGCCCTCCCTCCTTTCTTTTCCCTCTGCAACACCCAGCAGAGCGAGGGATGGCCCTGCCCCGGCCTGGCAGGAGCTGCTTTGAGGCGGAATTAGGTGCCTCTTGGGAGTGCTGGTTGCACTTTTGTGGATTTGGCTATCTGGCTCCTGGGCAGGAACAGGCTACGGTCTTGGGAAGGTGCCCCGGTGCCCGAGAGAGCGGGTGGCCAGGAGGTGAGCCCCCTGCATGGCACACGCCGTCCATGCCTGGTTCCCACAAGACCCAGAGTCCTGGAGGTCTGTGTTGCGGGATGGCGGGTGGGGAGACGTTACACTTCCTCTGTGGAGAGTTACCAGCTGTTCCAATAACAGCAATCAGATCTGTAGACAGAAGATACAAAAGGCATCTAAAAGCGATCATAATTAACCCAAAGCTATGATCACCCTAAGAGCCATGCATATATAGAAATTCTGGTGACTACTAATGCTAAAATTACAAAACCTGTTAGATAAACAGACAGCGTAGGATATAAAATAAAATAATACAACAAGATAACTAGAATTAACAGTCACATTTTGTAAATCCTACTTCGGATGCATCACACAAGGGCCCAGCTCTCTGGGGAAGTCTGTAGTGCTGGAAAAGGTGGAAGGGAAGAGGAGGAGGGGGCGACTGGTGGGCGCACTGTTGGAAGACCTGCCCGAGAGGCCAGGTTAGCGATAGATCTTCGTGGAGACGGCAGATGAGCAATCCACAGGAACGGTCCGAATCTGGTCTACGGCTCACTGTCTAAACTGAAATCTTAGCTGCAGAAGCAGAGGGCTTGGGGATAGTGGGGAACTAAGGGGCTTTGCACCATCCCTGTCTGCACATGCTCAACAGGCGTGGCCTGCCCCCAACTGTACGGGGCACAGATGCTCCAAGGGCAGCTTCCTCCTCTGTCTTCCCCCCAGAAGGGGCAAAGGGAGGCCTTAAACTGGCCTGAGGGAACAGCCTCTCCCTCTCGGAAACTGCCTGTTCTGCCACTGCTGCTGCTGCTGCTGGTTGTCGATGGTGCAGGTGTTTGCAGTATCGACTGGGTTTGCACCCAGCGCAGTCGAAAGACTCTGTGTGGTCCACAGCATGGTGAAGGCACAGTACAAGAAAACATCCACAGAACAAAATTAAAACGGTTAAGGAGTCAAAAGCAAAGAGCAACGCGTGCACACACATCCTGCAACAAAATCTCACGGCATCATTTTGTCCTCCAAAACTTTCTGAAATAATTCCCACTTTTAAAGTTTATGGAAGGCCAAGAACGTAGACGGAAGCTGTCGGCAAAGGAAGGTTTGGTGCCCTCCTGCAGCTCTGTGTCCGGGATTTGCTGCCAGGGTAGAATTGCCTGCCCAACGGAAAGGAGGGAGAAGTCCCTAACAGTGCTGATTTCACTGCCCGGACTGCTGCCTTCCCATACGGAAGGGAATCCCCCCTCCCAAGGCCTGGGAAACAGCTCAGCCAGTGGTTGTGGACCCGGAGCCCAGCCCTGCCCACCCCTGTCCCGGTGCCTGCTCCAAGAGACCCCACAAGGTGCCTGGAGTGCAGGCGTTGGACAGTTGAACCGGAAGCACTCTGGAGGGGCATTGTCAGGAAAAGGGACCAGCCTCAGTGGCACTGCCTGTGCCTCAAATAATTTGAGGCCAGCCAGAAAAAGCCACCACCTTGAGATCACAAGGACCTAAGAAAGGGAGCACCCTGCGCTGAGCTTCTGGGCCAAATAGGCAGGTGTGAAAAAAGTACCCCAAATATTGGAAGCAGGTCGCTGCTTGATTGGGTGCCCAACGATTTACAGACACAAATCTTGCTCTCCTGGCAAAGATCATGATCCTAGTCTTTTGAAAACAGGCTACCCCAACGATCGCTACAAGATCTCTACCCAGCTCCAGTCCAGCCCCATTTACTTTGTGGCTAGTGGGATTTTATGACTGAAGCCAGATGGATGGGGGGTGGGCTGAAAGATGGTGCAGCCAACCTCTGTTTGCCAGCTTTTGAAACTCTCTCTCTCTTCTTTGCTTTAGCACTGGCTGGAATTCACAAAGTCTGTTGTGAAGCAAATGCGATGTAAGTATTTATCTTCGTGATTGATTCAGTGAGCTGGGATGCCTCTAACTTTGCAGAGGGAGATGTTCTGCCCGGCGGTAAAAGCAGCACACAAGGCGTCTTCTTGGTTTTACTAAGTATGCGGGTGCAGCAGTCTGTGCCGGTGTGGAGGGATCTCCCACTCTGACATTTGGAGTCCAAACTTCCATGGTACCATCTGAGCCTCTGTGAACATGTTGAGTTATTGGTCTTGCGCTTGGCTAGAGGAATCTGGTTCCACTGAGCAGAAATTCTCCTTTACTTGATGGCATCCCACAGAGCTGAGAGAAGTTCTTGATTTTTCCAGATGGATCCCTAGCTGGACAGACTGCTGTCCGAGCTACAGATAAGACCACTGGGTCTGTTCCTAGACATGACTCCCTTCTCCCTTGTCACTTCTCAGTATCCAATTCTGCTAAGCCAGACTGGAGATGGCACCAGGAGGGTTAAGGCTCCCTGGGGCCTGAGGGCCTACTCAGGCTGGCTGTTGATGCATTCCCATGGGTTCCCCAATCCCCTGATGATCTTTTCCTCTTCCGCAGCTCAGCCCCCCTTCACCATGTGCTTCCGAGTGAAGTTCTACCCCACCGACCCAGCTGCTCTAAAAGAGGAGATCACCAGGTAAGGCCTGGGACAGGGTCTTGTCCATCTTTGGGCTGGCCACAGGAGAAGCTGCGTGGTGGGAGGAGCCTGAGAGCACTGGACACCCTGGGAAAGCCTGGCTCAGCCTGTTCCCCTGGTACCGCAGCAAGGAATGAGGGAAAAGAGGAAGAGATGGGGAGGGCGATGGATGTGAAGGAAACACACAGGGAAAAACCGGGATGTTACTTTCTGGCTGGGCTTTCTCTAGGGATGTGCTTATCCAGCAGCACTGTGCAGTGAGGGTCAAGTTCTGTTTCTGAGCCTCCCACTGGATGGTTTATTGGATTTAAAGGCAATGCCTTTAACAGGCAGAATAAAGGTTTCTGGAATAATGTGCAAACTTTGGCATTCTGTAGAGTTCTTCATCAAGAAGATGGCAAATTAAGAAATATGTGGAGATGAAATAAGGTCCATTACAACCTTGGAGCAGGCTAGGTTGTAAATCTCCCCCTCTTTACTAGATATTGTAAAGTTTTGGATTGGGCTGCCTTCTCAAGGGCTCTGAGATGGCTTAATAACCAGTAGTAGCTATCTTTCATTTGACAACTGTCATCTAACCGTACTTAGAATAGTCTTCATCCTTTGGTGGCATTCCTTGATGAGGTGTCCATTCCAGGTTTTTCCTTGTTCCTCATCTCCCCCCTTGGATCATGTCTTAGATGGCCTTCTCCTGCTGTCTTCCATCCTCTCAAACCCAACCCCTTCCTTAAGCTACCACCACCTTACCAGAGCATCACAGTGGATACAGTTCCCCTCTGCCTCTGTTTTCAAGGTGGGTATTCATGTGATGACCAGCCTCGAGCATCAGCTGGAGAAGTGATCTAGGCATGAAGGAGAGAAGATGGGATTGGCAGGCCATTGGCTATTCATCAACTAATCAGTCCCCTTAAAATATACACCTGCCCCCCTGCCTTTGATACCCAGCCACAAACTATATTGGAGAGCGAAGAGAGTCAAAACGTTGTATCATCATGCCTGGGCCTGGTTCCCATTAAGATTCACTACTGTGAAAAACTTAGTCATTTTTTGTTGGAAGATTGTAAACCACCCACTGTCTGTTGGAGTTGGGCAGCTGTAACAAATCTGAATGAAGAAATAAAGTAAAATAAATTTCAGATGTTCTTACTACATAAGGAGAGACCTGGAAGCAGCCTGAAATTATTTTAGCACCTGGGAGAGCCTGCATTAGCCACCCAGAGCCTCCTGTGCGGTTTGTTTGAAGACTGGGCTGAATGCGATCCCTCAACGCTGGTCTTCTGCAGAATTTGCTGTGATTATTGTGGCCCCCCCACTCCAGGCCTGGGAAATCAGGGATTGCCTGAGCAAAGAGGGGGACTCAGGCAGTGACGTGAAAAACTTTTGCCCAGCTGGGTTGAAAGCCGCTTTTAAATCTATCTATCTATCTATCTATCTATCTATCTATCTATCTATCTATCTATCAATCAATTTTTTATCACCACCCATCTCCCCCTCAAGGAGGGACTCTGGGCAATTTACAATAAAAAATCTTGATAATGTTTAACAAGCAGTGTAAGCAGCAGCAGCTGCTTGCAGACCCAAAATGCAGACTCCACCTTCTCACCACTGTTAGAACATGCTGGGAAAGAGACATTTGATATCTTTAGGGATCATTAAGGCCAACGTTTCTTGGCTGTCCCTCCTTCTCAAACTTTATTAATGAATGTTGACTCTGGGACCTCTTGAAATCCCAGGGTTGGAAGGGAGTTCTAGTCCAACCACCTGGAAATTCAGAGACTGAACTTCCCGAGGAAATGGCTGCCTGGCCGAACTGGAGGGACTTCTGAATGTTCCAAAATTTTGGGAAGCTGATTTTAGCTGCTTTTCATCTGTGTACTACTGAATATGAATGTGCAGGAAGGGATCAAATGCTGCCTCAACTTTTGGGTCACAAGTCTCAGTGCCCTCCAGAAGACATCAGCAATGGCACATCTCAGCTTTGCCAGAGTGAAACCTTCCTTAAAGGCAGGTTTAAAATGGGGGCAAACCTAATGTTGGCTCCTGTGTCTTTTGGCTTGAAATTTAAATACAATAAAATACCATAAAGATAGGAATCAAAATGGTGAACAGTGTAGCCTGTGCTCATTAAAGGTTTTGTTGTTCATCCATGAACTCTCCAGCTGAAATAAAGGAGGTGATAGTGAAGCCGATAATGACAGCGAGGTCAAGCACTGATGGGTTCAGATTTGTTGAGCAGAAATTATTTCTGGCTGCAGAAGTTGGAAATGGAGTGTTCTTTGGGAAAACCACGTAATTCCAAGTGGGGGGCTGCTTCTGTGGCCCCAGAGCGTGTGTGGTCATTGCTTCTTTAGGACAGATTAATAATAAAGCTTCGCTTTATAATTCTCTCACTCAGTTGTAATATTGTTAAGAAGAGCAGCAGGGTGAGGAGTCGGCATTCAGGAAAGGGACAAGAGGTGTGGAAATGCTCTCCGATGGGCTTCCTCCCTGGGCAGCGATCAGGACGGTTAGAAGCGGCCTTGCAACACAGCTCCACAAACACTTTCTGAATGGAGCCTCCCCCAGGTCCATCGGGGAGAGGGAACCTTCGGTCAGGATTGGCCGCCTCTTAATCTGGTCAGCGGAAGAGGCACAAAAGGGCTTTAATGAAGACTCCAGAGCTGCTTCTCCGGGAAGGCAAGGGAGGGGAGGCACTCACGCCTGTGCTCTGGTTCCCCTGACAGGTATCTCGTCTTCTTGCAGATCAAGAGAGATCTGTATCACGGCCGCCTCCTGTGCAAGACCTCCGACGCTGCTCTGTTGGCTGCCTACATCCTCCAAGGTAATGCTTTCCGACAAGAGGCGCGGCTGCTGGGAGAAGCGCGGACTCCCGTTCCGGTTCCAACCCATCGCTATGCTGGGGACGGAAAGGCCTCCTTTGAGACTGCCTGCCCCGCCCCCGCGGCACAGATAAGCTTTGCTGCCTTTTAAGCCCTGCGCCTTCTGCCCCCGGGGCTGGGGGGGGGGGCGCTTCCAGGGGGCTTTTACAACCGTCCGGCCAATTTCACCTGATCTGGTGGTGATGGCCTCCATTTGCACACGCACATCCATTTCTTTCCACCACTTCCTTCCCTTTCTTCCCAGAGAAAATACTTCAAGGAGAAGAGGGAATACTTGCCTTTTTCTTACAATCCTTTTCTTACAACCCTTTATTCCTGAAAATAAATATGATGCCTTGCAGCAAATCAGCTTCCTACCGAATGTACTTGGTTAAGGGAATATTTGTAAAACAGCAGCGACAGACTAGGCACCAAGGATCACCTTTGCTTACATTTGCAAACAGTAATTATTGCCGATTCCTGTTCTTTCTTCCAGCGGAAATTGGTGACTATGATCCTGGAAAACACCCAGAGGGATACAGTTCCAAGTTCCAGTTTTTCCCCAAACACTCAGAGAAATTGGAGAGGAAAATTGCTGAGGTCCACAAAATTGAGCTCAGGTGACTTTGGTCTTGGGGGCTGGTCTGCTTGTTCATTTGTCTGTGAGATCCACGGCCCGCCTTTGGTGCAAAGGGGGCTTCCTCCTTCAGAAAATCTTAGGCTGGGCTGAGAGTTGGACAAGATGATCCCTAGGATTCTGTAATCCAGCCCAGCTAAAGAAGGAGGACCCAGAGCAGGACGAGATCAGGCTTGCGTGGATGGGTGGAACCATCTCTGGGTGGCGTGAGGCGTGCCAATGAGAGCCCCGTGCCAGTCAAGTGTGTGGGTGAAACAGTCTAGTTGGAGTCCCCGCAGCCCAGTTGGCTGGTCAAGAGCAGGGGTCAGTCAATCTGCAGGATGGTTGGGGTAAATTTCACCCTTATGGCCAAACAACTGGTAATTAAATCTCATCTCGGCTAGTCTGCCAAAAACCCAAGGCTTTAGCGTGGAAAGGACAACAGTCTCTGTGAAATACCAATGGGCTGGTCTGGCAGGTACAAATCCAGCCAGGTGGCATTTAATTTAGGCAATTTAATCCTAAAATATAATCCCAATATTACATGGCACTCAGGTTTGAAAATCTGGGAGGTGGTTTGGAGTAATTTGGCCGTACTGGCCGAAAGGCCTCTTAGTTTTTCCACATTTGGAAGGTGACATTCTGGCTTCCACCCACCTCACTGCTGGGGAAAATTGCTCCCCCAGTTTGCTCACAGTTCAAGCAGATGAGGAGGATTTGGTTTCCCTTCTTCTGCCTTCCTTCCATCTGCTGCTGTGTTACCTGCCGTGTCCTCTTACTGTGTGAGAAGGTGGCATATCATATGATTCAAAGGCACCTAAGAAAGCAGGCATTAAGACCCCTCTAAGCACTTCAGGCTATTTATTACCATGTTTGTTAGAATATTTCAGGGTTGCCTCTCATCCTGACAGCTATCTGGCTGGGCTAGGAAAGCAGGGCCAATTAATCATACAGCATGAAAACCATCAATAATCCCAAACCAGTTGCGCAAAATTGGCCTCCACGTAGAACCATACACTGCCTCCTCCCGCCCTGGCAGAGTGGCTGACAGGCCGCCAGGCTGGTCCCCCAGGCTGCTCCAGAGGCGCCCAAACAGCTGAGCTCTGGCCTGCCCTCCCATGCCCCGAGCCCTCCAGCAAAGCCTGCAGCAGCCGTGGCTTTCCGAGGACAGCCGGGGAGGCTCCCAGGTGGGATTGGGAGCTCCGCAGCGTGGAAGAAGCACGGGCATTGATGCTGGGGCGGCTGTGTGCCCCCTCTTCTTCTCTTCCAGTGGGCAGACCCCCGCGACGGCAGAGCTGAACTTTCTCCGGAAAGCACAGACCTTGGAGACGTATGGAGTGGACCCCCACCCCTGCAAGGTACGCAGCGGAGGCCACCCCCCCTGCAGTGGCTTCCCGGACTGAAGCCACCTCTTTCTTCTGCACTTGCAGCCCTTGCATGCCAGCCCAACACGGGCGATGTATTAATGGGCAGCGGCTGCCCTTGCCAGCTCAGGAGCTGCAGGACCAGCCTTGGCTGTGAAATCCTCCTTCTAGAAGAGGCTGAGCTTCCCCTGAAGGGCTAAGTGGCCTGCAGAAGCTGGGCAGCCCCCCTCCCCCACCGCCGGCTGGCTCCGCATCCACGCCATGCCCGCCTGCCCGCCCCAGCGCCCCCTCAGCTGAGCAAGCCTGCACTGTTTCCTGCTGCTTCAGCAGATTTGTAGGGCTGTCCTGCTTGGCCATGATTTAAATTGTTGATTGATAGTAATCCACCTGGTATCTGGAAGCAATACTGCAACCGTCCTCCTTTGTCAGAAATGAATAAAGAGAAATGAACAAGGCTGCATTTAAATGCTAGTGGTAAATCAAAACATTTGAAAGAAATTTGGCAGTAAGAGCAGTTTAAGAAGGACCTGCAGTAAGGAGCTGCTTGTCAGATCAACGGGGTCAACTCTTGTGGTGGGCATTTGAGTCGGGGTTAAGGGAGGACGTCCCCAGTGTGGGTTAACAGAGGCTTCCCCTGAATCAGAGCAGGGCTCAAGAGCTGCCTGCCTGGCACTCCTGGAGCGTGGCCGCTGGGCATCCCTCCGTCTGCCCACCTGGAACCCAGCTCCCCCAGTGGGACTCTGACCTGCTGGACCCTTGTTTTGCATGGTGAGTGGCAGATTTTCTTCCCACTGTGTAAACCAAACCACACCTGGAAATAAAATAAGGGTTTAAGAACTCTGTAATGCCAAAGGGATACCAGCTGGGGGCCTGAGCACTTAGCAAAATTCTTCCTTTTGACCTGGTTGCTCCCATTTTGCATAAGCAAGGAGGGTAGGCTGGGGCAGTCCCTTTAATTACAGTGAGTCTTATTCAGAGGCCTCATTCTGGCCTTAATTGTTGTTGTCTTTTGCTTTGCCTTTATTCGCTCCCACTTTCAAGCTAGTGACTTAAACATATAACTTATGCAACGTAAACAGCCATAATTTAAGGCTGGTGAGCACTGATTGAGTCTCAGACTTGAGCAGGATCCAGTTGTGACAGTGTTGGGCAGTCCTCTCTCTTCCCCCGCCCCTTCCCCTCCATCCAGCAGCCGGCAGGGGAGAAGCCCCTCAATCTAACCAGAGATCTGAGCAGTTATCAAGGAGCAGGTCCATCAGCTGCTGCCCATGCTCACAATCAACTGTTGTTATGTGGTTGAACTTGGGTTGAGCGGGACTCCGGGGCCATCCCGGATGCACCCACATCCTTTGCTTGGCAGCAGAAGCGAACTGGCTTGCTGCTGCCTTTTTTCAACTTCTTACAGTCCTGGGATTTCTGAGTGGTCTCCCACTCAAGCCCAACTCTGCTTAGCTTTTTTTTTTTTTGCTGCCAACTGCTAAATTGATGCAGATGCTCATTCTTACAAGGCAGGCAAGAGCCTTTTCCTCCATTTTGTTTTCAGACCCTCCGCATGGTGGTGTGACCCTATGTAGAAGCGAGACATCCCCACAGCAGGCAGTGCCAGCTAGGAATGCCACCATCTTGCTCCCCTTTGGCTTTCAGGGCCCACTGCAGGCAGCAGTATCTCTGTTTGAATTTCGATTGCTAATCCCCCCCCCGCAATTCCCTTGACCATCTTCCAAAATAAGCCCCTTGTTCCTTAGTAAGAGTGCCAGGCCGATTCAGGGACGGGTTCAAGGCAAGAAGGTCAGGAGGAAGAGCCTGTTAAGTCTGGCACTTGGGAAGGATTCAGAAGGTTGGTTAGTCCTTAAAGTGATGCAAGGCTGTGCTTTTCCTGCCTTCTGCTAGGGATGATGGGAACTGTAGTTCACCCTTGGTTGGGGTTAGGGTTTTTTTGCTAGAACTATGATTGCATCTCTTGTGTGTGTTAGCAAGGAATGATCAGGCCATGTTCACTGAAGCAGACGCTGAAATGCTGACAGCTAGACTTCGCACTTCCAGATTATCTGGCATTCATGCTAGCAGTCAGGAAGGGAATAAGAAACTTTGCTTTGGTCTCTGGTTAGATTCATGACCTTTTAAAAATAAAGTGTATAATCAGAAAATACTGGAAGAAATCAAACTGCAACTTCAAGCTACACCTCTATTGAAAAAGTTGCACAAGATTTTATTTTTATCTTGTTTAGACTTTATATATATATATACACACACACACACACACATACACACACACATAAAAGCATAACAAAGAAACATGAAAAAGAAATAAAAGAGTAACATACAGATGAATGAACAAGGGATTTAGAAAGCTCATGGAGGTTATGGTTTTCCAATCTATTTTTTTTTTAATCTGTTCAATCATGCCTGATTCTCAAAGACTGCCTGGATAAGTCCCTGCAGTTTTCTCAGCAAGGTTTTTTGGAAGTGTCTTGCCATTGCCTCCTTCCTAGGGCTGAGAGGAAGTGACTGGCCCAAGGTCACACAGCTGGCTTTCTGCCTAAGGCAGGACTAGAACTCGGGGTCTCCTGGTTTCCAGCCCGATGCCTTAACCACAACATCAGACTGGCTCTCAGTCTATCATTAGCTAGTTGTAAATCACTGATTATATTAAAAGACTGAGAATCACTGTTAAGCTTTAAGCAGAGCTTGAATATCAGCAAACATGATCAGCACAATATAAATCACTGAATGGAATTATATGCTGTAATAAGTTCAGTGTATATTACTAGGAATTTATTCTAATTTAGGTATCTCATAAAACTGAACTACAGGTTCTATGCATAGAGAAACATAAATGTTGGTTGTGGTACCAGTCCATGTATTGGATCATAGTCTAAGAACGGTTTCCCGTTCAAGTTAAAATCTGTGTCTAATTTACTTTTCAGATGCCAAGTTTTCTAGACCTCGAAGCCACTCTCACAAGTTACAGTGGGGCATAAGAAGTGCCCAGTATTGGGCAGTAGGAATAACCTGGAGGAACAGGAAGAAGGGCACAACCAGGGCAATGGTCAGATAAAAGAAATTTAAAAGAAATTTCTTTTATCTGAGCCTGAGGCCGAAACGTTTGGACTTGCAAGATTCTGTTACTGTAACCTTACAATAAAAGTCATATTAACACGTGTCACTTTGGTTTCCCAGTCTGTTCTACCTGGAAGGGCTGACAGGCCCCGAGTTAGTCCCCCTTTTCTGCATACGCAGCAGCCCCGTGAACTGGCCCTACTCAGAAGGGCAAGAAATAAATCTGCACGAAGCGGCTGGGCAGAGGAGGGCCGGGATCCTGGTGCAGCTGGTGCCTTTCCAGGCAGGGGGCACAAGAGGCCCTTGGGGTCGGGGGCCCAGGATGCTGGGTGGGCTCCGGCAGCTTTTGGCAGCTGCGCCTTTGAGAGGAGAAGCGATGCCTGGGTCTGGGCGTTCAAGGCAGGCGAGCCTCCGGTTCAGCACCTTGGGGGCCAGAGATGACAGACTCCGGCTGTTCGGGCTCAGGCACCAGATCCCCAGAGAGCAGAGTTTGTCCTAAATCTTGCGCCATTTAATGAGGCTCTCGGTGTTTTGCAGGACGTGTCTGGAAATGCTGCCTTTCTGGCATTCACCCCGTTTGGGTTTGTTGTCCTGCAGGGAAACAAACGAGTTCACTTCATCAAGTGGTGAGTCCTGTGCCAAAAACATGTTCCTGCTGTTACCTATTGGGGGGAGGGGGGCTTTCCCAAATAAAATTACATTTTCAGCTTTCCCTGCAACCCCCCACCCCCACCCCATAGCAGAAGGACAAGCCACCAAGCCTGTCTTCAAGCTCTGCCCCAAGGGCAGCCTCTCCCTCCAAGGAGCTTTGGCGCCTGATCTTGCCAGACCCACGTCCTGTTGGCTTGGCCTGATCCTCCCGGTCAGGCTCTCTTTTTTAATATAATTTTTATTGAAGATTTTTTTTTACAAAGTTAAAAGCTACAGAAAAATTTAAAAGACTATAGAAAAGTGAAAAAGATATAAAAAGAAAGATAGGAAAGATAGAAGAAAAAGTGAATGACAGTATAGATCCAGAAAGAAGAAAGAAAAAATAAAGAAAAATATTTAAAGAAGCAACTTCCAATCTTTTTTGCAGCAGTTACTAATATAGTTAATACTCTTTCCACCCAAATTACATAACATAGTTCCCTTCTTCCCATATGCAGCCCGTCTTAATCCGTAAACCACCAGTTCATTTTTATCTATTTTCAGCAAAAAGTCCACAGAGGGTTTCCAGTCCTTTGTAAAAGTAGTTACTGCTCCTTCCCTAATCAGACAAGTTGGTTTGGCCATTTCTGCAAGTTCTGCCATCTTCACAATCCAATCTTCCATTGTGGGTATTTCCGTATTTTCCCCATCTTTGTGCATATAATAGCCTTGCTGCAGTTAACATATATAAAACCAATCTTCCACAAATCTTTTCTAGTTGGCTGTCCTAGTGAGGAAAGTTCTGGTTTCAACTGAATACTAATTTTTAAAATTCTCTGCATCATCATATGTACAGTATTTGTGTCCAGCACTTTTGTTTGCTTTTTCACAAGTCCACCATGCATTGTAAAATGTCCCTTCATGCTCTTCACATTTCCAACAACAATTAGAGATAACTTTATACATCTTAGATAATCTCTCTGGTGACATATACCAAAGGTACATCGTTTTATAAAAAATATCTCTTAATTATAAGACAATGTAAGGAATTTCAATCCTTTCAACCACATTCTTTCCCACCGAACCGTCTGTATATTGTAACCAAAATTCTTAGCCCATTTTATCATGCGCTTGTTCATCTTGCATTGCAAATCTCCACAATAATTTATACATTTTACCAATTATGTGTTCATCATTTGCCCAGAATTACCTTTCAGATTCTGCTACATGTTGTTATATACCTGGTAGCTTTTTATCCTTATTAAACTTCTCCCTTAGTTGTACATATGAAGACGATTGAAAAGTAAATCCCTCTGCAGTCAATTGTTCTCTTGATTTCATCTTAAATTCTCCATTTTCCTGTATTTGTTAATATGTTATGTTAACCATATTTCTTTGCCTGCTGTTTCTTTTCTATAAAATGCTTCTTGAGCCAAGGCAAACAAAAGTATTTTTGGGCACAGCCTGAGTTTATATCTGTTCCGTATTTGTAATATGGCACTCCTAATATAATGATTTTTAAAGTCTACATTAACTTTATCATACCAGAAAAAACTATGCCTCCCGATCCCCAGGCCATGTTCTTCTAATTCTGATGTTCTCTTACTTCTTAACAACAGCCATTCCGTCATCCGAGACGTCATTATTTCTTTCTCAAGGTCCATTGTTTGGGGATTTCCCCATTTTGTAATAAGATGGACTGAGTTTGGGCTCAGTCCTTTTCCATGAATTCTACTTCACCTAGTGAGGAAGCACAGGAGGTGTGTGTGGCTGTTCCCAGAATGCCCAACTCTATTCTTAATCGGCAGGAGGGGCTTCGGGTCTGGAGGCACCTCAGGAGTGATGGTGTTAGTGGGCTTGAGGAATCTGGGCCACATAAAACTATAGGAGACCTCTGGACTGGACTTTATTTTGAGGTTCACCCTGAAACCCATATTCCTGGCATTTGTAATAAATATTTGGAGAGCCATAATGATACTGGAAGCTCCTTGCTCCCAGCAGAGTCTGCAGGAGAAGCAAGGGAGGGTCTGCGGCATGGCGGCCTCGTGGCGCAGGCTCTGCCCCTTGTCTGCAGGTGCTGCAGCATCCCAAGCGGGGCCCCGAGGGGCAGAGCTTGCACAGCATCCCACCACCCCTTTCACCATTCTCATGAAAACAGTGGGTTTCTGTGGATGCCTCCACCTGCTCCTGACCCCGCCTCTCCCAGGTCCCTTGCCGGATCCTGGCCCTTCTCTCTCTTCTGAACCCATCAACAATTGATGGGCAATGGCTGATTGTCTGAAGCTATGGTTAAGTCTGTCCATGTGTTCTGAAATTAAGGAGATGAAGGTGTCTTAGTTGGGGTCGATGAAAACTGCTTAATCTCACAAGAGAGTCAAGAAGGGTAATAGTTAACTCTTTACTGATTATGGAAAATGATGTTCAAAGGGTTTCTTATGTTTGTTAAATGGGAGGAAGAATTGTTTTAGAGGGGGCTGTTACACTGAGAATTGAAATGCTTTATAGAAATAATGTATATCACAGTCTAAATTGGAGTAAGGGATGGATATTGATTCATGTACACCTTGTTGCAGAAGGCAGGAAGTCACCTTTGATGGAGTTTTAAAGGCTAATAAAAGAACGCCAAGCAGCTAACAGTAATCCTGCAGAGTAGAAGCATCAACCAAAACTTGCACATTTAAGCTTAATTACGTTCAGAAATAAATTCAGTCTTCACACAGTAGTTAGATGAACAAAAAAAACCAGAGATAGCTTACATTTATTCAGTAGATCTGGATACAAGTAGCTTCGTAGTAGAAAGCACTTATTCATCACTGTGTCAGGGTCAGTCTTGCTTCGCAATAAGACACAGACTCACTTAATGGGTATTAAGGATTTCTGGTTTATTGGAATGCGAGCTGACAGAACGAAAAACGGGAACGGGGGGTGTGGTGTGGAGGTGCCCATTTTATACCCTCTTGTAGGGCCCCGGGCTCCTCCACCCTCTATTGTCCCAATCCCTCTTGATGGGATCCTTGATGGCTGCATGGGCGTTTTCCCGGTGTCTTCTCTTGTCCTCTCGATTCTGGTGTGTCCTCCAGGGCACCAGGTGCGGCTTATCTCTGCTCATCCAATGTCCTTCTTTTCAGCTGTCTATGGGTCCATGGGTGTGGGTGCTTTGGGTGCTTGTTTTAATCCCTGGTTTAATTATCTTCTTCCTCTATTCCTTGATGATCATGATCTACGTTGTGAGGCTCTTTGTGCCTTGCAACGAGGTCATGACATGCTGCCCCCCAAAGATGTCTTTATGGTGCTGGTTTCTCTGGGTATGCCTCATGGAACTGTCTAGCTAGTTGTCTTGCCATGACATGTTGTGCCTGGACCCACTCTGGGTGTGGGAAATGTTTCCATTTAACGAGGTATTGCAGCTTACCTCTTTGCTTTCTTCAGTCCAGTATCTCTTTTACTTCAAAATGCTGGTGGTTGTCTATCATTATGGGTGGGGGCGGGGGTTCTTCCGTATGCCATTTGGATGTGCTTGTTGGTTTCAGTAGTGCACAGTGAAATACTGGGTGGACCCGTCTCAAGTTGTGGGGCAGTTCCAGTTTGAAAGTAACTGGATTGATTACCTGTGTGATTTTGAAGGGTCCGATGAATTTCGGTGCCAGTTTCTTCAAGGGTTGTGAGGTTTTTATGAACTTAGTGGAGAGGTAGACCCTATCTCCCACTTTGTAGTTCGGTGCCTCTGCCCTGTGGTTGTCCGCATATTTTTTGTACGTCGTTTGTGCGTCTGCTAGGGCCGTTTGGATGATTGGCCAGGTTGTTGCCAGCTGTGCCACCCAGTTGTCTGGTGAGCAGGGCGGGTTTCAGGTTGCGGCAGTTCTGGTATCGGTACAAAGTCCCTTCCGTAGACCACCTTAAATGGGGTGTGGCCAGTGCTCTGGTGTACCGCGTTATTATAGGCCACCTCTGCAAAAGGTAGTAGGTCTACCCAGTTGTCCTGTTGGTAATTTATGAATGCCCTCAGGAACTGTTCAAGTGTTGAGTTTAGGATCTCTGTAGATTCATCCGTGTGTGGATGCCACGCAGTGGACAGTGCTTGCTTAGTCCTGATTAGTTTTAAAAATTCCCGCCAAAACTTTGACATGAACTGTGTGCCTCTGTTGGTCACCAACCTGTAGGGGGTGCCGTGAATCCTGTATATGTGTGTTAGGAACAAGCGTGCCAGTTGTTGTGCGGAGGGGATGGTTGTGCACGGGATGAAGTGTGCCTGCTTTGAGAAATAGTCTTTTACCACCCATATCACTGTTTTCCTTTGGCTGGGTGGGAGGTCCACAATAAAATCCATGGAAATTTCTTCCCATGGGCGGGAGGGGCTGGCTACTGGCTGCAGCAGCCCTTGGGGTTTCCCCCCTTTCCGTTTGGTGGTGGCACATGTGGGGCAGTTGGCCACGTAGTCTTTCACGTCTTTTCTCAGGTTTGGCCACCAAAATTGCCTCCTCGTTAGGTGAAGGGTTTTTATGAACCCAAAATGTCCCGCAGTCTTGACATCATGTGATCTGTGTAAGATTTCCCCCTGCAGTGATTCTGGCACGTATAAGGCTTTCTCTTTCCAGGCGATGCTGTCCTTGATAGATACATGGTGTCGGTTGTTTTGCAACCATGTATCTGTTTGTAGTGCTTGTGTGAGTCTTTGTTGCCAGTTCGGTGAAATTGAACACCGGCTCTGATCGTTCCCTGTCGTTCGTGCTGGCGTGCGCTGATTCCTTGTTTGGCTGCGCGTAACAGCTGGGCAGCCCAGCTGTTTCTCGGTCCATACTGTCCCCACGATGTCGGAGGCTTGCGTGTCATCCTGTGGCCGTCGGGAGAGGGCATCTGCCAGGAAGTTCTTCTTGCCCGGTATGAACTTCAGCGTGAAATTGAACCGGCTGAAGAACTGAGCCCAACGCACCTGCTTCGGGCTGAGCCGTTTTGGCGTGCTGAGTGCCTCCAGGTTCTTGTGGTCCGTCCAAACCTCGAAGGGGCAGGTGGCCCCTTCCAGCAGGTGCCTCCACGTTTCCAGAGCTGTCTTTACTGCGAACGCCTCCTTTTCCCATATCTGCCATCTCCGCTCTGTTTCGGAGAATTTGCGGGAAAGGTAGGCGCAGGGTTTTAGGTGGTTGTTGGAGTCCCTTTGGAGCAGGATGGCTCCGATGGAAAAGTCGGAGGCATCTGCCTGCACCACAAAAGGCTTGGTGGGGCCGGGGTGTTGTAGCACTGGCTCAGCTGTAAAGAGGTTTTTTAGTCTCTCGAATGCCGTTTGACAATCAGCTGTCCAGTTTAGTAGTGCCCCCAGGTTTCTTGATTTGCGCGTGTCCCCCAAGTAGGTTAGTTAGGGGTAAAATAATCACTGCCAGCCTTGGGGTGAACCCCCTGTAGAAATTGGTGAATCCGAGGAGGCTTTGGAGTTGTCTCCTCATGCGTGGGCGCTCCCATGCCAGTATGGCTTGGACCTTGCTTGGGTCCATTTCTATTCCTTTAGCTGAAATCCTATACCCTAGGTAGTCAATTTGTTTTTTATGAAACTCGCACTTGGAGAGCTTAACGAACAGCTCTGCCTTGCGAAGTTTCTTGAGCACTTTTTTTACCAAGCGTTCGTGCTCACGTTCTGTTTCTGTGTAGATCAATACATCGTCGAGGTAAACCAAAACCCCCTTAAAAAGGTGGTCACGCAGGACCTCGTTAATTAACTGCATAAATACCCCCAGTGCTCCTGCCAGTCCGAATGGGAGTACTTTATATTGAAACGCCCCCAATGGGCAGTTGAAAGCAGTCTTCCACTCATCCCCCTCCTGTATCCGTATGCGGTAGTAGGCTTCCCTTATGTCCAGTGTGGAGAATACCTTACCCTTTACCAGGTGGGACAAGATGTCCTTTATTAAGGGTAAGGGGTATTTATTTGAAATGCTTGCTGCGTTTAATCCACGGTAGTCTGTACAGAGCCGCAATGACCCGTCCTTTTTCTCACGAAAGAGGACTGGCGCTCCCACTGGAGAGTTTGCTGGCTCGATAAACCCTCTTGCCAAGTTTTTGTCTACAAAGTCCCTTAATGCTGCTAGCTCTCGCTGGGTCATAGCATATATTTTTGGTTTGGGTAGGGGTACCCCCAGGACCAGTTCAATGGTACAGTCCGTTTTCCTGTGGGGGGGGAGTTTGTCCGCCTCTTTCTCGCCGAAGACGTCGGCGAAGTCCGCGTATTTGGTTGGCAGTCCCTCTGGCAGTGCCATCTCTCTGTGCTCTGCAGTCGTCGTCGCCCCCCCATGGCCGCTCGGGGGACCCTGTTCCCTGAAGGTGCTTGATAACGCCCGTCAGCAAACTTAATCTCTCTGGTTTTCCAGTTGATGACTGGGTTTTGCTGCACGAGCCATGGGATCCCTAGTATGAGTAGGGGTTGCCCCACCGGTGCCACGATGAAAGCCAATTTTTCCTCGTGGCTGCCGAGCCTTAGCGTGGTTTATCCGGTGTATTGGGTGACCGGGCCCCCTTCCGCTGCAGATCCGTCGAGCTGCGTGAACACCAAATGGTGCTGAAGTGGATAGCAGCGGAGGTTAAGCGCGGCTGCCAGGTCTGGGTGCATTAGGCTTTTGGAGCAGCCAGAGTCAATTAGTGCCCAGACCTTTTCAGTCTTATCCCCATGGGTGAGGGTGACACGGACATAGAGGGTGGGGCATTCCTCACTCACCCCTTTGTCGTTGCACCTGTCACTGTTCTCCACCTGTCCTTCGGTGCCCCTTAGGCCAGGTGGTTGTCGTTTCCCGTCGGCTCGTCGGGATTGCTTCCCTCCTCCTCTGAGCTGTAGGGGAAGTGTCTGGCTCGGTACTCCCCCTTCGCTGCTGGTCGCTTTCTTGGCACTGGGGTTGGTGCGGTTGGTGCCCTCCTCGTGCTTTCTCTGGGTGTCGATTTGGGGCATGCTGCTGCCTTATGGTCTTCCTTGCCGCACGTGAAGCACTGCCCTTTGGCGAAGCGCCGGTCCCGTTCCTCCTTCCATGGTTGGGGTCTCGCCTTCCCCTGCCTTGCAGCTGTACATGGGGGTCTCGCTGCCTCCGTCTGCTGCGCTTCCTTCTTGGCGTGGAGGAACGTGTCGTGGGCGTCCTCTGCTTCCCCCACCAGCCGGATCCATTCAGTCAGGGAGTTGGGATTGTTGCGGCAGAGTGCCCACCGTAGAACGTTTAAGTTAAGTCCTTGTTTGAATTTCTCAATCAGAGTCGATTGAGACCAGGTGTCCACTTTTCCGGCTAGGGCTTGAAACTCCATGGCATACTCTGCCACGGAGCGCTGGCTTTGTCTGAGTGTTTTCAGCACCCTTTTAGCTCTTTCTTGCTCCAGGGGGTCCCTGAAGTGCAGCTCCAGCGCCTGCAGGAATTCTGTGCTGCCCTGCAGCGCCCGGGTGCCTGATTGGCACAGCTGGACGTACCAATCGGCGGCCCGACCTTTTAGCTTTATGGCCAGGGCATTCACTTTGCCCCTTTCAGTTCTGAAGCAGGGACCCCATTCCTCGAGGTAGTACCTCGCGTTTGTTAGGAAAAATGGGAGTTTAGAGGGGTCCCCGTCAAACTTTATGCCAAAGTCCTTGGCAGCCATTCTGGTTTGGCTCCCGGTCCCCTCTGGGCCGTGCAGCGTGCTCCACGGGGGCTGATGCGGGTCGGATTGTCTCCAGTCCTCTTGCGGTATCCGTGTCTCTCTCTGGGTCTCCTCGCAAGTCAGTCGACCCATCGCCCGGATGGGGGGGGCGGGACGTTCTCCATCGGGTGGGCTCCTGGAGCCGGGCTCGGCTGTCACCGCCGCCGTACACTGGGTCATCCCTCCGCCTCTCGTCCGGGTGCGCCTCCAGTCGTCGGGTGGGCTCCTGGAATCGGGCTCCGCCGCCGCCGCTGAGGTCGTCCCGCCGTCTCTCGTCCGGGTGCACCTCCGATCAGCGGGTGGGCTCCTGGAATCGGGCTCTGCCGTAGTCGCCACCGTCCGCTGGGTATCCGCTCCGTCTCTCGTCCAGGTGCACCTCCGGTCGTCGGGTGGGCTCCTTGGGCCGGGCTCCGCCGTCGCCGCCGCTGCGCTCGCCCCGCCGTCTCTCATTTGGGTGTGCCTCCACGCTGCTGCCACCGCGGGGTCCCTGCGCTGCCGTCAGCTGTTGTAGCATCAGCCGTATCGCCTGCACCCCCTCCTCCAGCGAGTCGAGCCTCGCCACTATCTGCGGACTCCCGCTGGTGCACTCGCCATTCTGCTTGCCCTCGCCGTTGGCCGTCGTGGAGGACGGACCTTCCCTTGGTCCCTCCGGGGTGCCAGGCGCTCCCTCGGCTCCGTGCGCCCTGGGTGGCGGTTCGTCTCGCGCTTCCTCCGGGGTTGCCTGCGAGCCTGGAGAGGGTCCCCTCATCTCACCCCCGGTGGCCTGCGGGGTCCGGGGCGCCGGGGTGGTTCCCTCCCCCTCCGCTTCCCCCGAGCTGGATCCCATACTTACCGGGGCATTACACCACCCGGACCTCAGCCACATCCCGCCCGAGGGGAGCGGGGCTTCGTCGCCAGGTGCCAAGGGGTTGCGCTGCCTCGCTCCGTGAGTTTCCATACCTAGCTGGGTCCCTCACAAGCTTGTTGGATAGGTGTTAGGTAAAAAAATTTTTGGGGTTCCCGTTTTTATGTCAGGGTCAGTCTCGCTTCGCAATAAGACACAGACTCAATGGGTATTAAGGATTTCTGGTTTATTGGAATGGTGGCTGACAGAATGAAAAACGGGAACGGGGGGTGTGGTGTGGAGGTGCCCATTTTATACCCTCTTGTAGGGCCCCGGGCTCCTCCACCCTCTATTGTCCCAATCCCTCTTGATGGGATCCTTGATGGCTGCATGGGCGTTTTCCCGGTGTCTTCTCTTGTCCTCTCGATTCTGGTGTGTCCTCCAGGGCACCAGGTGCGGCTTATCTCTGCTCATCCGATGTCCTTCTTTTCAGCTGTATATGGGTCCATGGGTGTGGGTGCTTTGGGTGCTTGTTTTAATCCCTGGTTTAATTATCTTCTTCCTCTATTCCTTGATGATCATGATCTACGTTGTGAGGCTCTTTGTGCCTTGCAACGAGGTCATGACACACTGGTTCTTTGTAGACACATTTCTATGTGGAATAGAAATGTCTGTGTGCAAGCGAGATGAGAGGATGAGAGCTGCACTCTGCAGCACCTCCCGCTTGCAGGTGTGCCAAAAGGTAATGGAGATCGTTAATCCCCAAACCCAAGGAGGAGGAGGAAGTGGAAATCAGGTGACCTATGTGACATCCCACAAGCACAATAGAGATGCATTTGCCAGAGAAACCCCTTTTTATGCTTATGAGACAATGCTGAGTTGACCCCCTGATAATTCCAACAACTTTCTAGCAGTTTTCTTTGTAATTTCATACCTTTTTAGTTTCCGCTTCTTTCTTTGTAGGTTTTTTCTTTCATGCTTTTTAGATTTTACTTATATGTTAAAAATTTTAATTTTAATTTTTTAATTTTTATCCTGCCTTTATTATTTTTATAAATAAGGTGGCAAACATACCTAATACTCCTTCCTCCTCCTATTTTCCCCACAACAACCCTATGAGGTGGGTTGGGCTGAGGCTGGGTGACTGGCCCAAGGTCACCCAGCCGGCTTTCATGCCTAAGGTGGGAGTAGAACTCATGGCCCCCTGGTTTCTGGCACATTGCCTTAACCACTAGACCAAACTGGCTCTCCAAATTTAATTAAATTTATTATTAAATTTATTTATTATTAAATTATTAAATTTATTTATAAAATTTAATAAAGTTTTGAGATCTATATCTATATCTATCTATCATCTATCACCTATCTCTAAAGAAAACTCCTTAATCTCACAGCACATGGACAGACTCAACCACAGTTTCAACTGGGAAACTGGGAGCATCCTAGACCAAGCCAAATCCAAAAACGCCAGAGACTTCCTGGAAGCCTGGCACTCAGACCAAGCGGCCACAACAGGCACATAGAGATAGACCCCATTTGCACACCACTCGAGAGAGACAATAAAAAAGCTAAGAAGGAGACAGAAAGACCGGAACACGCCCTCTCCGGCAGCCAACGCCCAGAGAAGCAGGGTTAACACCAGACAAAGGCAGAAAACAACGTCCCAGTCAAGGAACCACCAAGAGAAAACCGCACCCCCACCAAGACTGGCAGGGTGAGCCGCTGTACATGAACGGGGAGCAAACCCCACTCCTTTCTAGCACTGACGACGTTGCCTGCTCGGGTGGTGAAACGTCTGCTGCCAACCGCCAAGCTCAGGGAGCTACAGAGATCCTCTCCTGTTGGAAGAAAGAACATTACTGCAATGTGCATACATGCCCATCATGCCATTCTCTTTAGGGCAAAGCTCTGAAAAAGAGTAAGAAATAATAAAGGACAGAAATCAAAGACATGTCATAAGAAAAAGGAAAGGAAATACAGTTAATTCAAGTTTACATCAACACCATTAAACTGCTCACCTCTTTCTGTTTGAGGATCTCATCAACTCCATCCAATCAGGGCTTTCTCAATCTGGCTCTTCCTTCGGCTCATTTGCTCGTTCTTCAGATGTTTGTTTTGCAAGTCAGTCTGCATTCATTTCCTCTGTACAAGCAATCCCTTCCCCCCATATACTTCCTTGGTATCAGTTATTCACTTTTGTACAGTATTCCTTTAACACTTCTGGTTTTTGCCATGCCATCTTCATTCCTACTGTATTCAGTGTAGCCAGCTCTCCCTTTCATAGAACGAACAAGTGGGCAGAAACACTCACAGTCATTTGCACTTCTTTTGACAAACATCCGTTCCTTGGAACAGACCGCATACTACCCACAATTTTACAACAAGCGTTTGCATTTCTTAAAATTTCTCTATTTTCTCATCTTCAGTACATATTGTAGCAACTTTTTGCCATTTATATATAACTTTCTAAATCTCCACTCTGAAACTACCTTGGACTTTAATATATTAATTTTCATATCCATAATCCTCATTGCATTATATTGATTTGCTGCGAATAATTTGGGTTCTCAACCGACAAAACAGCCTCATCTGCAAAAAAGGTCCTTGAATATTTCACACCCCTAACCCACACCCCTGTAAACTCAACCCAAACACTCCTTATTTGTGCATCCATAAATACTTTCAACAACCAATAGGTCATGATAAACCCACACTGCACTTTACTATTTCTGCCCATCAACAGCTCTCTTTTGCTCAGAATTCAGTTAGTGCCTTCCCAAGTACACTCAACAAACCAACCCCCCTGCAGTTTTTGCATTCATTCATACTGGCTTTCTCTTTATACAGGGAACAACTTGACATTCACAAATGCAGGCTTTACAAACACATTAAACAAACTGCAGATAAGTAAACCACATCAACATTCTAAGATTCTTCTAGTTACACCATCTACACCTGCAGCCTTACCACTTTTCAACATTCTCCCAGCATTTCTTCCTTTTTTCATAATGTTTCTTGGATACTAACATTAGCATTAGTGTTAATGTTATTAATTCTTCTGCATATCACTAACATTCCCATACAAATCTCTTAAAATACTCCCTCCAGAATTCTGTCAGCTCAGTTGCACACCAAATCATTTTAGCATTTTTGATTCTAAGAGCAAAATTTGAGTCTTTCCTTGCCTCTTTATGTTCTTTGCAACTGAGCAAGCTAAGATACATCCCTGTTGGCTCCCTTCTGCTCCTCAGACAGCATAGAACACTTTCCTTAGAAAAAGAAGTAGCAGATTGGCATCTGCCTTTGCCAGTTTATTCCACAGGCAGCCCCTGCTTCTACAGGTGGCCCTTAAATCAGTAGAAGGGGCAGAAAGCTCTTCTCTCTTGGCCATGAGATGCCGTAAGATGAGGAATGTGTCTGTGTTCTGGAAGCTGGCCTGGAATCCTTCAGTATGTGATTTTCATCTGGCCAATCCTCCTAATTATGGAAGGAAGAAAAAAAGTGCATTGTGATACCAAACCATTGGGGAGGTCTGGCATTTTGGCAAGGATCTTGCTTCTTCCCTCCCGACTGACGCTTCCAGTCTCTGCCTTGCTCCGGTCCACAATGGAGGCTGGCCGACTGTGAAGCCCAGAAGGGTCTGCTTTCCCAGGTCTTGGAAAGCGAGTCCTGCAGAATCCTTTGCGCAGGTGCAAACCCACACAGAGACACTGGGGAGCCCAACAAGTCACTCCCTGTGGGTAACACTGCAGAGCGAGAGTCAGCCCTGGACTGGAAGCCTCGCAGGCAGTAGGGAGTTTGGAACTCTGGCCTTGTGCTAGAACCAGGCCGAAGCATCCATTTTCATCCAGAGGAAAGTTCCCACGGCCACAAAAAGTAGGTATAATTTTCCCACGCCTATCAGGGCTGCAGGTGCAGGAGGAATAGATGTCTGCTCCGGGAAAAAGGGAGACCTTCCTGCACTTGCTGACTGTATGAACGATGGAGATGAACCCAAAGGGAGAAGGGCTGATTGGACAGGAGGCAGGCAAGACCCTGAAAATGGCTTGCAGGCTGGGAAGATGGTGGCTGGGCTGGGCCTTTTGCTCCTGGGAAATGGCCCGTGGGCCATTTGCCCATTGCTGCAGCCATGGGCATCATTGTGCCAAGAGCCATCCAAGGTTGACCGCACCCTTTTGAAAGAACCAACTTTCTGAAAGAAGAGGCCCAAGATTTCAAAACAGAAGTCTGAACTAAACTTCCTATGTTAGAGGGAGGGAAAAGGATCTGAGCTGCTGGGTGGGATGCCCTGGGAACCTGCCGCTGAAGACAGATGAAGGTCCTTGTGGAGGGCTTGGGCTGCTCTTGCGGGCGCTTTCTTTCCCAGGACCAGGACAAGGGCCACCTCTTCCCCTGGGCATAATCTGGCGGTGATCTGGTCCATGCAATGCATAGTTAGTGCCATTTCTCTTGCTTTGTCTTGTAGCCGGTTGTTGATATGCCCCAGTATCCTGTTTGCCTTTTTTACTGCAGCTCCACCTGAGCTTCAAGGATTTTTCTACAATACCCCCTAAACCCCTTTCCTGGTCAGTACGCTGCATGACTGTTCCATGTAATCTGTGCCCTCGATATTCAGTTTGTTGCCCCCAAATGTATTCTTTTGTACATTTGTCTGCGTTGCTCATGTTCTCGGCACTGAAAGTCCCCTAAAAGTTCCCACCAGCCCCTGCTGTGGACACGGTTGCCTTGTCTCTCCTCCTTCGCTGCGTCGGCTGAGGGTGGCTCTCTTCTGTTCGCTCTCCACCCGCCAGTCTCCCAGGCGCTGCTGCCCCCCCATCTCCCTCTGGATGCCGAGAAGCCTTTTGCCGCTGCTGCCACCACTGCCACTGCCACTGTTGTGGGCCAGAGGTCCCCTCCCCTTGCCACGTTGCACTTTGGATGAGCCATAAATGTTTGACTTAAATCTGCAACCACTCTCCTTCTCCGAAAGAAGTTTAATTCCTTAACTTTGCATTTTGTGCAGTTTGGTTTAAAATCTCTGCATCTTGCCAGAACCTCTTCCACGCTGTGTGTGGGCCTGCCTTTGTGAGGCGATGCAGCGGGGGGTGAGGTGTGTTCTCTTTCACGGAAGTGCTTTTCTTCTGCTTGTAGGAACGAAGTGGCCAAAATGAAATTTGAAGGCAAGACGTTCTATTTATATGTAAGTCAGAAAGAGGTGAGTGCGGGGTGCAGCTGCCAGACTGGCCTCTGTTTCCCAAGAGATCTGCTTAGTGAGAACTGAGAAATCCGGTGGTATCTCTGCCTGCAGACCACCCAAGATATGTCAAGAAGTTGTGTGTATCCCGGTTAAATACTGTATTACCTTACTAAAGTAATAACCAGGCCGAGGATTTGGAATTTCAATCAAAGTGAATATTTGTAGCTCAGGGTTGAACTGTGGCGTCCTGGGTGCTCTCTGAGCCCTGTTGTTTTCTTGCAGACGTTTCATTGCCAGGCTAGGCAACATCTTCAGTGCAAAGAGGGAGTGGGCATATAAACAGAGAGCGAGGCCCACTCCCTGTTCGCACTGAAGATGTTGCCTAGCCTGGCAATGAAACGTCTGCAAGAAAACAACAGGGCTCAGAGAGCACCCAGGACTCCACGATTTGGAATTTTTCCAAACGGGCCAGCACAGCTTCCTTTGCTTTAGGCTCCATTGACATGAGAAGTTCAGGCCAGGCCAGGCCAGGCCAGACCAGATAAACGGTCTGCCGGTCATCAGGGGTAGTGGAGAGGTGCTGATGGATCCATCCATTTGGAACTGCTGAATGCTGAGCCTTCTCTTTGGATGGAGAAAAAACAGTCAGGATCTTCTAGGCAACCCCCCTGAACAAACAGCATCATCATCCCAATTATCTCAATGACACCAGCCCTTCCAGGACAGCCCTCTCATCTTTGCAAGTACGGGGTAGCAGGGCGCAGTGCCAGGTACAGATTTCACTGGGACTTAAGTACACGGAGGAGGGGTTCTGCCCTGGGAAACCTTTGGGATCTGAAGGGCTGCATTTATTGCCGGGCTGGAAGCAACACGCCTGTCCTCTTGCCCGCCTCACTCCAAGGAGCCCTTCCTTCCCCGCCACCTCCAAGGGCGCCCCCCGACAAATGCTCTGCACCCCTCGCTTCTCTTTCCCGCCCCTCTGGGGCTGACTGGCCTCACTCACCTGGCCAGTCAGCTGGGTGGCAGCGGAATATGGAGGGGCTCAGAGCAGTGCCAGGTTGGGGGGTGGGGGGCAAAGAAAGACTGGGGCCCCAGAAAGGCGGTTCAGGCTGGTTACTCAACCCAAGTCTTGTCATTCAAACCGCGTCTCTTTTTCCAGGCTGAGGTTGGTGGCTCTCTGCGTTCCAAGGGAGCGAGGGTGTCTGCTGTGTCAAAACATCAGGATGGTGGCCCCCTGCCCTCTTGCATGCATTGCAGCACACAGGAAAGATGACTGGATGGAGAGAGGCGGGATCCGTTGCCTAGGCAAAAGGGGCTGAAGCCATCCTTAAGTCCAGAACGCCCAGATAACCTGTTGAAGCCGCTCAGGCAGATGCCTCCCTAATTCACTGGACTACAGCGAGGAGGGGGAGGGGTAGGGGGAAGAACAGAGCAATCAAGAGTGGCAAAATTCTGTTCTTAGAGCCCATCTCAGTAAAAGTAGTTTTAGCTACATGGTGGTTGATTTCCTTGTCTGGCCTACCTAGTGGGGGTGACGCATCCCCTCCTCCTGCAGACATCCCTGCAACAGAACCCAGGTCTAAAAAGTCCAGGCCTTTTTTTAGCTTGGAAATTACATTTTGCATGCCTTCTTTCAAACAGTATTAAGAACACCTGTAAATTAACAAGGATTTTTCTGGGATTTTGACAGGAAAAGAAAATTGTTCTGACCTATTTTGCTCCGACTCCTGAAGCCTGCAAGCATCTCTGGAAATGTGGGATTGAAAATCAAGCCTTTTATAAGTGAGTAAAATACGTATTTTCCCAGGATCTCTTTTTATCCTTGGGAAGGTATAACACCAGCCCCTGCCAATGCAGAGCCCGGCCGCCCACACAAAGCGCTGGGTGCGTTTGCAGGGCTCAGCGGGGTTGCAACCCAGGAGTGGCTGCCCTGCCGCGGCCACAGGCTGCCCCATACCGGCACTTCATCTGGTTGGCAATCCCTCTGGCTCCTCCCTGGGAATTCCCCTCCCGTCTCGGAAACAAAGGGCAGAAGCCTGAGAAATTAAAGTGCCTATGAGAAAGAATTTCTGGTGAAGAGCATCTGCTGTCCAGAAACATCTTGTATTTTGCTTCGAATGAATTTCCTTTTGCTCTGTGTGCTGCATTGCCCTGTTTGGAAATCCTATGTTTGGGCAGCCTAATTTTTCCTTATTCTGACACAAAATACATGGGCTGCATTGCTTTATGGATCCTCTGGTTTTCTGGGGGGGTGGGGTGGGAGGTGAAGGGTGGCCACGATAACTGCTTTGGGCCTGATGCGTGTCCTGAAAGAGGTAGATGTCTCTGCTTCAGTTTTTTATGAGTCTGTGGCAAAGTACAGTTTTTAATTATTCTAAATCAACTGTGTAGAGATCCACATCAGAATGTGTATGTGTCTGGCAAGTCCTGAGCAGTCTTGCATGCTTGCCAATTTCATCCCGTCTACTTAAAACACTGTTAAAATCACATTTAATATGTGCAGCTTTTCCAGATCTTGCTGTCGATTCCCAAGCTGAACTGCACAGTCTCCAATTCTGTTGAATCAAATTATTTTCCAAATTGCCAAATTAAATCTCAGCTAGATAATCTGATTAGTGCTACCTAAACTCAGCTATGAAGTCGGATTCCCCTTCAAATAGCTCAGTGAGTCTTGGAATTTGGGACTGGCTCCATTGCCTGAGGAGTCACTCCTCGGCATCACCTGTGGCCAGTCTGGCGGGGGCCTGTTCTCAGTGGGCAGTGGTGGTTTTTAAAGGATGATCCAGTCAAGCGGGGCTGAGAACCCCAGAGAAGGATCGCAGTGGCACTTGGCAGCATGGGATTTCAGCCCGGGAAGAGGAGAGGACACAGAAGGAAACTTAACCTGGCTCCGCCTTAACTCTTGGCGTAAGAGGGAGGAAGGGAAAACACAGCCAGGCTTCTGAGATTCTGCCTCAATAGCATGGCATCCTTGTGGAGCCTGTTTTTTTACCTGGCCTACCTTGAAGGGCTGACAAATAGCTCACACTCTCAGACACGGTAAAGCTTCTATTCCTGGCTCTTTTAAAACCCCACTTGCAGTACCTGGTTTCCTCTGGGGAATTCTCCTTCCCTCACCAAAACTCAATTTTTAGATTGAAAGGAAACTTCAGGTTCTCCTCTAATCTTCTAAGCAGCTCTGTAAAACCTCATGAAGGTTCAGATGGAGGCCCATAAGCCTGAAACTTGGACTTCTTGAGCTGGTTTTTTTTAACTGTTTGTACCACCTGCTGCCATCCTGTTGGTCGACATTGTAAGAATCAGCCAGCTTGTCCATTTGCCTCACTTCCCCATCACTCGGGGTCTCTCTCCCTTCCTCCCTCTCTGGCAGCTAAATTTTACCTCCTCACCTACCCTGTCAAACTGAAATCCACAAAAAGATATTTGCAGAAGGGGAAAGAGGGCACTCACCCCCCTTTCCTCTCTTCATCTCTTGAGGAGGCGCATGTCTCACCTTTCTAAACCAACAAATGGACAAAAGCGGCTAATGCAAAATTACAAAACACACTAATACTAAAATTAACCATGACCCGGGGAGAGAGACATGTCTTGGCAAATTGCAAATCCCCAAGGAGTGCGTTTCTTCGCCAGGGGACAATGCAGGCAACGCCCTCCCTGCATGCCAGGCAAGGGTGCCGCTGGCAGCCGGAGCCTCTTTAGAGAGGCCTCCCTGTGGATCTTCCTGCCCAGGCAGGTGCCCTGCAGGGGAGGGTGGCAGCTGTCCAGGCTGCGCAGGTGGAGCCTGGCAGGCGTCAGCTGCTGCACTTCAGTTGCAACTTCTGGGCGCCTTGTAAGAGCGCCCTGCGCAATGCTCCTTGGACTCGTAATCACGATGTGGAGAAGAGCCACAAAACCCAGCCAGCTCAGGAAAGGGTTGCAGGGACACTCCAGCGGGGCCTGTGGAGATGCTCCCTTGGAAAGGCCACCAGGGCAAGGCCGAGGAGACCAATCCCTTTCATGGTGCAGCACCCGCACGTCCATAAGGTGCTTCGTGGAAGCCCACTCTTCCACTTTGCGTTTCTGAGCTGCGGCCCGTTTACGGACATGGGTGCAGCTCCCACAGAGCAGAAGCCACCCTCTCTGCTTCGTGGCCATTGGCAGCACTGGAGCTGCTCGGCCCTGGTGGCTAAGTTCTTTGTGCCGGTTCTGGGAACACCCAGAGCCTTCGCTGCATGTTCAGTGCATGGTAACAATAAGCTTCCAAAGGCCTCCCCGCACACCCATCTCAGCACTTTCAAATGCTGAGTAACTGTGGGTCAAGTGTTGTCATCCGACCCCATTTGCCCACCTCTGCTTCTTGCTTCAGGTTGGAGAAGTCCAGCCAAGTTCGCACGGTCTCCAGCAGCAACTTATTTTTCAAGGGGAGCCGGTTCCGATACAGGTAAATAGTGATTGTAAGTAGCTGTTACTGGGTATTTTTTGACACTCGCCTGGTTGTGTGAAACCTGAGTGAATTACGGGAGGTGACAATACAAAAGAAATGTCTCCTTTGAGTTGAGCTTGACATGTTCAGGCCAGGCATTTCCTGGTGGTCCCCCTTCCCAGTACCACACAGATCCATTGCCGCTTGGCTCTTCCAGAAGGGGCAGGGCTGGCCAGGTACCGTTGCCAAGCTGGGTGCTCAGTCAAAAGCTTTCCGGTCATTCTGGACAGTCCAATTACCACACAGGGATTACGCTATTGCCTTTCGCAATGCCGCAGAGCCCATGAGGGAGACAAGTCGCTGCATTCCCGCATCTCGGGGACAGGTGGAGTTTGCCAGCAGAATTTCAGGCCGGGCATCTGCCAGGCTTGTCACCCCTTCTGCTCGTCAATCTCTTTCAGTGGCCGAGTTGCCAAAGAAGTGATGGAGTCTAGTGCCAAAATTAAGAGGGAGCCTCCGGAAATACACAGGTGAGTGAAAGGGCCAGAGGGCCCCTTGTGGGAAAGAAGGGCGAATCAGGGGTGGGGGGTCAGGGCCCGCGCTCCGCTCCCGGCTGCAAAGCGAACGGCCAAGTGCACATTTTCCTCGATCGTGCCTGGCCTTCCGCAAGACTCTGCCCTGGTGCCCTTCCTTCCTCTCGTAGGGCTGGACTGGTTCCCAGCCGCAGCTGCCCCTCTATCCCCCACGGACCCCGGCTCAGCAGCGTTCCCAGGACCAGGAGGAGAGCCGTTCACATCTCCATCATGGAAGGTGAGCTGGCTGCCCCTTGCTGGCAATTCCAGTTGACACAGGTAGTCCTTGTTTTGCGACAATTGAGACTGGCAACTTGGTCGTTAAGCAAAGCGGTCACTAAGTGAAACCACAACTTTGCTTACAATCTCCTTTCAGCTTTCCTTTGCTTTACAGACCTGCAAAAGTCATAAATGCAAGGATTGGTCATAAAGTTACTTTTTCATGCCTGTCTTAACTGCATATGATTGCTAAATGAGGCAGTCGCTAAATGAGGACCACCTGTAGAACAGTAGCAACCATGCTACTTCCGGTTCTTTGGAATTCATTTTGGTATACTGCTTGGCTCTCTTCGCTATGGATTTGAATCAGGTTGTGGAACTCGGTATTGAAAAAAGTGTTCAAGAGTTGAGGCTTCAGTTTCACAGGACCAAAACTTGAATGACTGAAGGCTCTGGGAGAGCCCCTTCCGGCTCCACCCTTCCTGCTAGTTGGAGTGGGAGAGTGTATTCCCAAGGGATATGTATGTTTGTTGTTGTTTATTTGTTTAGTCATTTCCGACTCTTCGTGACTTCATGGACCAGCCCACGCCAGAGCCTCCTGTCGGTCGTCAACACCCCCAGCTCCCCTAGGGACGGGTCCGTCACCTCTAGAATATCATCCATCCACCTTGCCCTTGGTCGGCCCCTCTTCCTTTTGCCCTCCGCTCTCCCTAGCATCAGCATCTTCTCCAGGGTGTCCTGTCTTCTCATTATGTGGCCAAAGTATTTCAGTTTTGCCTTTAATATCATTCCCTCAAGTGAGCAGTCTGGCTTTATTTCCTGGAGGATGGACTGGTTTGATCTTCTTGCAGTCCAAGGCACTCTCAGAATTTTCCTCCAACACCACAGTTCAAAAGCATCGATCTTCCTTCGCTCAGCCTTCCTTATGGTCCAGCTCTCGCAGCCATATGTTACTACGGGGAACACCATTGCTTTAACTATGCGGGCCTTTGTTGTCAGTGTGATGTCTCTGCTCTTAACTATTTTATCGAGATTTGTCATTGCTCTTCTCCCAAGGATTAAGTGTCTTCTGATTTCCTGACTGCAGTCAGCATCTGCAGTAATCTTCGCACCTAGAAATACAAAGTCTTTCACTGCTTCTACATTTTCTCCCTCTATTTGCCAGTTATCGATCAAGCTGGTTGCCATAATCTTGGTTTTCTTGAGGTTTAGTTGCAAGCCAGCTTTTGCACTTTCTTCTTTCACCTTCATAAGGCTCCTCAGTTCCTCTTCGCTTTCAGCCATCAAAGTGGTATCATCTGCATATCTGAGATTGTTAATGTTTCTTCCAGCGATTTTAATTCCAGCCTTGGATTCCTCAAGCCCAGCACGTCGCATGATGTGTTCTGCGTACAAGTTGAATAGGTAGGGTGAGAGTATACAGCCCTGCCGTACTCCTTCCCCAATCTTAAACCAGTCCGTTGTTCCGTGGTCTGTTCTTACTGTTGCTACATGGTCGTTATACAGATTCCTCAGGAGGCAGACAAGATGACTTGGTGTCCCCATACCACCAAGAACTTGCCACAATTTGTTATGGTCCACACAGTCAAAGGCTTTAGAATAGTCAATAAAACAGAAATAGATGTTTTTCTGAAACTCCCTGGCTTTTTCCATTATCCAGCGGATATTGGCAATTTGGTCCCTACTTCCTCTGCCTTTTCTAAACCCAGCTTGTACATCTGGCAATTCTCGCTCCATGAACAGCTGAAGTCCACCTTGCAGGATCTTGAGCATTACCTTACTGGCATGTGAAATGAGTGCCACTGTTCGATAGTTTGAACATTCTTTAGCGTTTCCCTTTTTTGGTATGGGGATATAAGTTGATTTTTTCCAATCTGATGGCCATTCTTGTGTTTTCCAAATTTGCTGGCATATAGCATGCATTACCTTGACAGCATCATCTTGCAAGATTTTGAACAGTTCAGCTGGGATGCTGTCGTCTCCTGCTGCCTTGTTATTAGCAATGCTTCTTAAGGCCCATTCAACCTCACTCTTCAGGATGTCTGGCTCTAGCTCACTGACCACACCGTCAAAGCTATCCCCGATATTGTTATCCTTCCTATACAGGTCTTCTGTATATTCTTGCCACCTTTTCTTGATCTCTTCTTCTTCTGTTAGGTGCTTGCCATCTTTGTTTTTGATCATGCCCATTTTTGCCTGGAATTTACCTCCAATGTTTCTAATTTTCTGGAAGAGGTCTCTTGTCCTTCCTATTCTATTGTCTTCTTCCACTTCCACACATTACTTGTTTAAAAATAATTCCTTATCTCTTCTGGCTAACCTCTGGAATTTTGCATTTAATTGGGCATATCTTCCCCTATCACTGTTGCCTTTTGCTCTCCTTCTTTCTTGGGCTACTTCTAGTGTCTCAGCAGACAGCCATTTTGCCTTCTTGGTTTTCTCTTTCTTTGGGATGTATTTTGTTGCCACCTCCTGAACAATGTTGCAAACTTCTGCCCATAGTTCTTCCGGGACCCTATCTACTAAGTCCAGTCCCTTAAATCTATTCTTCACCTCTACTGCATACTCCTTAGGAATATTAGTGAGCTCATATCTAGCTGATCTGTGGGTCTTCCCTAATCTCTTTAGTCTGATCCTAAATTGTGCAATAAGAAGTTCGTGATCGGAACTACAGTCAGCTCCAGGTCATGTTTTTACCGACTGTATAGATGTCCGCCACCTTTGGCTGCAAAGGATGTAGTCCATCTGATTTCGGTGTTGTCCATCTGGTGAAGTCCATGTATAAAGCCGTCTCTTAGGTTGTTGGAAGAGAGTGTTTGTTATGCAGAGTGAGTTGTCTTGGCAAAATTCTATCAGCCTGTGTCCTGCTTCGTTTTGTTCTCCCAGGCCACGCTTATCTGTAATTCCAGGTGTCATTTGACTGCCCACCTTAGCATTCCAGTCTCCTGTGATGAAAATAACATCTCTTTTAGGTGTGTTGTCCAGTAGGTTCTGCAGATCCTCATAGAACTGCTCTACCTCAGCTTCTTCAGCATCTGTGGTTGGGGCGTATATTTGGATCACTGTGATGTTAGATGGCTTGCCCTGAATTCAAACTGAGATCATTCTATCATTTTTTGGATTGTATCCAAGCACTGCTTTAGCCACTTTACTATTAATTATGAAGGCTACTCCATTTCTTCTGTGGTCCTCTTGTCCACAGTAGTAGATCTGGTGGTCATTTGATGTGAAGTGGCCCATTCCAGTCCATTTCAGTTCACTGACGCCCAAAATGTCTATCTTTAATCTTGACATCTCACCAATAACCACATCCAATTTGCCCTGATAGATCTTACATTCCAGGTTCCAATGGTGTGTTGATCCTTCGAACATCAGATTCGCCGTTCACCACCAGCACCGTCGGCCGCTAGCCGTCCTTTCGGGTTTGAGCTAGCTGCGTCATCACGTCTGGGGCTAGTTGAACTCATCCTCTGTTGCTCCCCAGTAGCATTTTGACCATCTTCCGACCTGGGGGTCTCATCTTCCGATGGTATACCGACATATCTCTGGTTGTACTGATCCATTTAGTTTTCACGGCAAGAATACTGGGGTGGGTTGCCATTACCTTCCCCAGGGATCGCATTTAGTCTGACCTCTCTGTCATGACCTTCCCGTCTTGGGTGGCCCTTCACGGTTTAGCTCATGGCATCATTGAGGTGCTCAAGCTCCAGCACCACGACAAGGTAACGATCCTTTGCTGAAGAAGGGATATGTATGGAAGGCAATTAATGGGTTGTTGTTTCAGTGAACAGTGCTTTTATGAGAAAGCCTGATCAGCACTAACCAAAATTGTGCTGGTAGAGTGTCCTCCAGCGCGCTTGCTGAATGTTTTGCCAGCTGCACCTTAGTTGGGAAAGCATTCCTCAGACCAAAACCTCTGTGAAAAGAGGAACGCAGCACTTAGATTCAGAGCAGGTAAAGACGGAGGTGCTTTGGGTCTGGTGTGGGCACCTGTGTGTGTCTGCCGACAGCTCTGTAAAGCAGCTGTGCCTTTTCCCAGCTGTGCGGGTTCCAGGAAACAGACATTTGAATTGGGTGGCAGCAGCACCAAGCGGAGCCCGCGTGCCGCCACTTCCTTAATGACTCCCTGTGGCAGTTGGAGGGGACTGAGGGACCTGCCCTGGCCGTCCACCTCTTACAGGACACGTTCTAGGTGGCCTGGTTCCTGCCCCAGACCAGAGTCCTGGAACATTCCGCCGATGCCCAGAGGCCATGATGGACAAGACTGGAAACAGAACTTGAGAGATGTTCCAGATGTTGCCTTCAGTGGCAAAGCATGTTAGCTGAAAAGGGTGCGTGGGTCGATCTGAAGAGTCGGGCAGGAAGGCTGCCCTACCCTACAAACTGGCAGGGTTTGGGGCTGTTGTTTGCAGATACGGAGGGCTTTGAACCTTGAGTTCCAATACCCTCCTGTTCAAGGCTTTGCCGCTAAATCCACAGCAATTCTTCCTCTAGCAGCTTCTGTCGAGCAAAACAAGCCATTAATGCCTATCCTTAAATAAACTTGCAGTATTTATGTTATCCCGATAGGACCAATTGCAAGCAGAGGGCTCCAATGTTTAAAAAAAAAAAGGGTGGACGAACGGTGGTTGCGTCTCTGCCACGAGATCCTTCTCTCCATTCCCGCAGGCCTCGAGTCCTTGCGGGACAGCGCTCACTCCACCCCGGTCAGGTCGACGTCCCACAGCGACACTTTCTTGCCCCACTCACGGAGCAGCAGGGTGGAGAGCAGCGAGCGCGTGGCGGTCATCTCAGATGAGGTCTACAGCCCGTCGGACAGTGTGCTGCCCACACCAGTGGCCGAGGAGAGCCTCGAACTGATGCTGCTGTCCCGGCCGGTGAACGGCAGCCCCTGCAGCATAGAGGAGGAGGACTCCGCGGCCGGCAGCCCCCCCGCAGCGGAGCTGGGGAGGGACCTCTGGGCCTTGTGCGGCAGCAGCGGAGCACAGGCGGAACAGGTGAATAAGTTTGTTTTAAGTGTCCTCCGTCTGCTCCTTGTGACAGTCGGACTCCTCTTGGTTTTGCTCCTCCTCCTGATCATCCTTACGGAGTCTGACCTTGACGTTGCCTTTTTCCGTGATATTCGCCAGACCCCCGAATTTGAACAGTTCCATTATCAATACTTTTGTCCCCTCAGGCGATGGTTTGCCTGCAAAATCCGCTCCGCACTCAGCCTGCTCAATGACACCTGAAGGCAGTTCTCCTACTAGTAACTAGCCAGGTGGACTGTGGAAGACCCCTGCTGCCCCTCCCCAGAGAATGGGGTTCATCGTGGCACCACCGGCACATAAATTAAGTCCTCCTCTCATGACTCAAAGCAGCTGCGGCCCAGGAGGGTGGTTCCCCAGCCGAAGGAAGGGGTAGGCCCATGCCAGGTCCAACCACCTCGCCACCAGTTTCTTTGCAGGTCCTCTTCCTGGAAGCGTCCTCTAAGTTCTGCTTTCCAACACTCAAAATTACTCTGCACTCTTCAAACTTGTTTTTGCTTTTGTAGAGGTGTTAACTTCAAAAACTTCAAGTAGAGGGAACTTATTTTATTATTACTAGCATTGCATTAAATGCCAGCCTTCAGCTGAGACACTAGGTCATGAAGACAGCTGTTACTTTATGCAGGAGCTTTTGTAATGGTGCTACTGAGTTGTAAGTTTAATAATAATATAGTATTATTTTATTAAAACTGCCACTGTGCGCAGCGCTACCACCTTGAACACAGTCCCTGAAAATATGGCAGTCTTACTTTCTTACCAATTACCAGGCTTTATGTGGGGACTGAAAGGGGGCGAGAGGACCAATGCCAACATGGTATGATCACCCAGCATTGTTAATTCTTTTCAAGCAATAGATTGTGATGAGAGGTCAGCAGTTGGGCATAAATCTATTTCTTCCCTTAGCACAGAGTGCTACGGCCATGTAACCTTTCGTGAGTCTCAACCCCTGGCCTTTGCAGTCTCAGAGAGAGACCTTCTCTTAGCATGGTCAGGCCCCAAAGGAAGCGAGGGTCGGCGTGCGGGAAGAGTCAATCTACGTACCTGATTGTTGCTGCTGAAGTCTTGCTGTAGTAGTTATCAGATCTGGATTTCTTTGAATGGGATTCTGCCACAGTAAACTACAATTTTTTTTGTATTATGAAAGAACTTATTTCAACCTATATTTTAAGAAATACATATATATATATATATTTTGTTAATGAACTAAGCCTCTTTTTACTTTACAAATTGGATAAATGTGGTTTTGGGTATCAAGTAATGAGATACTCAAAAGGTTATAAATGTTTTAGAAGTGTGTTAACACTGCACCAACCCACCCAGTTTCTAGATCGAGGAGAAAGTGGGCTGTTTTGTGCTATTTAAAATGAAGATGGGGAGAAATGACATGCAACCATGGAGAAGAGAACAATCAAACCAACTTTGTCTCCAAAGTAAAGGGAATCCAGCCTTTTTTCTGTTTCGCTTGTGCTGCAGATGGTATTCCCTAAAAGCAGCTCATCTGTACAGGGAGCAATAAAAAGTGGGAGCAGAGCAAGAGCACCAAATCTGACTGGCAAGGGTTCTAGTTCATCTCAGGGAGAGCTTTCAAGTCATCTGGGGATCTAATCAGAACTATTTCAAGAGGATGGTTTCATGATCTTGGCTCTGCCCAAGCAGCCACAGGCCCTCCAGGTTCAGAACTGAAGCACTGCCAGAACTGATGGGAAGGAGGGCTGTGGGGGTGGGACCTCACGCACTGACTTTCCGTCCACAGCCGGTCATTTGCCATTCAGAAAAAGAGCACAACTAACAGCATTAGCAATACATGGGAACAGGCAAGGATCTGCTGAACTCAGACTGGGTGCATGCACATTGCCTAGCAAGTGCTCACCTCAGAGCCGACCGTTAAACACCACGGCCGGCATCTGAGGAGCCGAAAGCCATTTTGGCTTTCACTAAGAGGAACAGATACGTTAAATTTTATATCGTCTGTGAGAAGATGGAGGGATATATCCAAGGGTTTATAATACTGTTTTATGCAACACAGCAACAAAAACTTCTAGTGTGGTGTTCCTACCTCAGTCTGTAGTAAATGATGCTTCTATGCAGCGAGTGAAAAGTGTTCATTTAGTATTCTCCATTCCAGAGAAAGATACAACAGTTCATGTGTTAATTGTTGGTGGTGTTTCTCATGCCTCAAACCCGTCCAATTCTACTCGTAACTATTTCATGCAATACATTTTTTAAATGGACAAGATACAAACATTGGTGGGGGCAAGTCATTCTTAGAAAGCTGTTGACCCTGAACAATCCTGGGCCTGATTAGAAGAAAACTTCTCCTGTGCACTTCAGGATGCGCTGGGGGCCCCAGAAGAGCTTCCGAGGGACTGGGCTCTATTCCTGCCAAGGGTTTTAGTCCCACTGGCCAGCAAAGCTGTCCTCTTCTGCCCTGGGTTCTGTTTCACGGTTAACTACTAATTTGTTCCAAATCACAACAATATGAACTGGGGGGGATTTCCACAGGTTGCTCTATCAGAGGAAAAAAACTCTTAATAAGGACTAATGTGCTGCACACTGAAGCAGGAAAAGGTGAATTACCTGAAAATGTGAATTTTCATTTTCATAATATAGATGTTAATAATTCATGTGCCAAATACTGTATGTCACATTTTTCCTTCAAAAGTGTAAATTTTTCTACATATTCAGCCTGTAGTTAGTGCAAAATCATTGATGCCATATAAAAGTATTTTAAAATTTAAATAAAAACTTAAGTATGATGAAAATATTGCTTTTTTCAATAAATTAATTGGGATGATTGTACACAATGATCATTGAAATATTTAAATATGTTTAAGAGGCCCTATGACAGAAGCATGAATAACCAACATTTGGAGGGGATTTATACCATTGTTTGAGACAGTGTATTTTTTTAAAGACATTTACAAACACGGTGGCCATCTCCAACACTGATTTTTAAGAGTTATTTTTTCTGACCTATGATTCCAGTGTATTCATAATTTTCAATCAACACCAGGACTAAACAATAGAAACACCCTGCTTATATTCAAAATATTGAATAAAATAAGCTTTTTATTCACTCTTGAACACACCAACATTTAAATTTCCTATCACAAAAATATCAGCATTTAACTTCTAAATGAGGTATCTGCAATACCTCATTTAGAACTTGCACAGTTCCTCACACAGAGTTATAAGCTGCTGTGAATAATTGACCCTAACAATGTCTCACAACCCATTCAAAAAGTGACAAACTTGGGCTGCATGAATTTCCAACTTTGTCCTGAGGCAAGACATGTCATAAACTAAACTAAACACCAAATCCTGTTTTGTTCTTAGCATTCTTCTGTCCTCTTCACTCTTTAAAGACATGCAGGCGGCCACTGGAATTTCCACCTACAACAATATACCTGGTGGGGTGCCAGGAGTTGATGGAGCACACAGAGTTAAGACGATCCTCGCTGGAAAAGGAGTGCACCAGTTCCCCGCTGGCGTGAAAGGCCTGGATCTGTCTCGGCCGCGTCATGCTCCCCACCACAAAGCAGTCGTCCCTTTTGGGGTCCCAAACTGCTTGGAACCTGGTCAGCCATCGGCCTGTGTTGTTGTTGTGCCTGTTCAGAAAAGGGAAAACGGGTGCAGGTTTTGCTCACTTGCCCTCTAAATTCCCGAACGACAATCAAACGCCAAGGCCTGTTCACTGTGGATGGTTTTATTCATGCGCACAATTTCAGCCTCATCAGTACCAACCTCCTCGTCCTAACTCACCGTATAGTTGTGAGGATAGGAGCTAAAGATGATAAACATTTGGTCCCAAAGATCCTGGAAGGCAAAAACAAGAGAGTTTAGCCAAATAACAAATCCCTTCACCTGGATTAGGTTTTAAGGGATTAGGGCCCAAATGCTAAGATCGTAACTGCTGCCTTATGTGCCACTTATTTATCACTCTTTATAATACTATTTTTTATTTTATTGAATTATGTATGTTCTTATTTAGATCTTATGATACAGTAGTCATTGTTTTTCCTGTTATATATATATATATATATATAGATATAGATAGATAGATGTATATAACAGTTGTAGTATTGGAAATTTCACTGTGTCTAGCTTACCGCTGTAATAAACAATTTGATTTGATTGATTTAAGTGCCACTTAGGGCTTATCCCAAAGTTGCTTAGCCTTGCTCCCTTCCCCTCCCCTCCCCGAGCTGGGAGGAAGCCTCCTTGGAATAAACTGTGCTGCCCACAGCCTGCCCCATGGAAACAGGGCGGTCTGCGCCCCCTCCATGCAGTCTTCCTGCGCCACACAGCGGGGACAGCAACTGGGGATCTCCCCAGCCAACATTCTACTCCTGGCCAATATCGCCAACTGGAGGAAAAGTTGCCACCAATTCTCATCAAGGCTTCTCCTATGAAGGTGTTTCTCATATGCTGGGGGCGCGCTAATCACACTGGTACTGTCGTCAGCCATCTCTTTTTGCACAAAGACCATCAAAACCTCCTTGAGGGTCAAATTTCACCTCTCCTGGGGCACCCCCCAATGACACAAGCTCAACAAGAAATCGACACAGCCAGGCACAGCTTCAGTGGGCTAGTACCCCACTATTCCCCCATATTTGGCTATTCCACCCTCTTCGTTCAAGTCCCAAGTTCCCAATAGAGGACTTGTTTTTCAAAGTTCAGAGCCTCTTTACAAAGTCAGTTGGTATCTGTCGTGGAAGTGAAACCAACTAAGTGGTTTCCCACTTAGTTGGTTTCCACCCAGTCCCTCCTTTCAAGGGGAGATGGGCAGTAATACAAATTTGACTGACAGACAGACTGACAGACAGACAGACAGATAGAGAACCACCTAGTCCATAGGTTGTCTCCTTAAGAACGTAACTACCAGCTCTGAAAAGTAAAATTGCCACAATGATCATGAGTGTGATACTGGCAGCCGCCAGGCAAAGCCGGTGCTTGGCCCATCTGTTCTGAAAGGAACGACACGCTTCAGTGAAGCAGCTCAAACACCAAAGAATCCACTGCTGCTTTCCCGTTCCTCATTTTAAGGTTTCCCTGGGCTCTGCACACCAGACCTTTGCACTGTTGATGGTTTTAAACTGTGTTTGCCAATTTCAGACCTGGCCTGTTTCCTTCCTCCTGCCTATTTCTGCAGAGCCCGTTCCCCCCTTGCAGTTAACCATTCCTCTCTTTGCCTCCCACCTCCCACCAGGCAACTGGGAGGAACTTGAGCTATTATTGCTGTACCAGCTTTCCTCCCCTTTCCTCCCCCATGTGTCCAACACAAAGGCCTTAAACTCCTTAAAACTTTCGGAGAGAACACGAAGGGAGCACTGGGAGCTGATTCCAGGGCTGGGGACCAGGTCCCTGACAGAGAATGTGAACCAAGAGGATGAGAGGGAGAAACCAGGACAGCTGAATATTTGGGGGGAAGGGGAGGAAGCCCCAGTAGCTTAAACTGGTCTCTGGCTCCAATAGTGAGCCAGCAAAGAGTCCTGCATTGCAGGGAGACAAGAAAACTCCCAGAAGGCCCAGATCAGCCCAAACAGCTCTGCTCTGGATAAAATCAGGGAATGGAGAGAGGAATTGGGAACAGCTGCCAGGAGGCTGCTGCATTAACTCAGGTGTTAAACAACCGAGAGAGGCAGGCAATAAAGCCGCCACCTCCCCTGCTGGAACCCCTGACCTGATGAATAGTCAACCAATGAGAATTAGCAGCATTCAAACAGATGACTGTAAGATCAGTAAATGAGTACAAAGGCTGCAATCAAGACCCTGAGGCTGCCAAACTCAGGTGATCTGGAAGCCCTGGAGACAAATGGGGAAAGAAGAAGAGTGGGTGTGAAGGACCATCACGGCCTTTCTATTCTCTGGAGCTCCTTCTGCCCTCCCAGATGTCTTTTTCACCATTACTGTTGTGAGTTCAACCCCAAAAAGGGTGTGGGAAAAGGGACAGACACTGCAGCTGAAGAATGCAGGCGGAGACCCGCCCCTTAACCGCTGGTGCTGGCACGCCAACAGGAGGGTAGCAAAGCCAGAAAAGCAGCCCCCTTGCTTAGGACAGGGGGCAGCCTCTGACACAGCAGGGGCAGCACAGCCCTGGACAACAGAGGCACATTTGAGGGCAGCCTTGTCTTGCGCTGACTGAGCGATGGCTGCAGAGCAATTCCACTCACTTCCGGTTTTCAAGAAGTGGTTTGTTTTGAGCGAGGTTGTTCATTAGCCAGGGGAACAGATGCAGAGAACATGGTTGGATCAGACCGGGCGATCTCAAAGTGACGCTGAGCCGGACGTCAGTGGAAGTGGCGGAGAGGGAGAGGAGGCATCTGTGCCCTTGGAAGTGGCGGTCATTGCGGGATGGAGAAACAACATGGCCGCCAGCATGCCCTATCAGGCAGCAGCAGAAAGATTGGTAATCAGAGGTCCAGGCTGAGCAAGGGGGCAGGAAGAAGGGGACCACGGATGGACGGGGAACAAGACACAGGTGGCTTAGCATCCCTGTGTGTTTGTGGAACTGCTGTGGTCCTCCGAAATGGAGCAAGTAGAACCCTGAGTGCACTGAATCCGACAGCTGGGGGGGAGAGCGGACTCCGGTTTGGGTGGGCTTTTAACAGCTGGCTTCCCTCAAGTGCGAGGACAGCGTGGGGAATGGCTGACCAGCCAGGATGCAGTGTGGGAAGCAAGGAGGGTGGGGGGTGGGCTTCAGCACTGAGGTGCAGATAGCGGTGTACACCAAAGCCCTGACGGGCAGAGGAGGACACACTAGGGGACGCCGGATAGCCTGCTGGAGAAGGGGGACTTGCACGTTGGTGCAGGTCTTCTCTTCTAACCCTAGCTCTTGTGGCCTGACTCCAGGAAGCCCAACTCAGACTAGGGCTGATGAAGACTGCCCATCCAACATTCAGCAGTGGGTGAATGCACTGACCTGGTGTGGATTAGCGTGAGCTGGTTGGGCACTATGCCTTGGGATCTCAGGGACGGCCTGGGATTTCGTGGCATGGCCCCAGCAGATGCTGGATCTGATTTCCCCATCAGAGCAGATGAACCATGGTCTGGATACGGGTTACTGTCTGTCCCTTGCCAGGCTCTGATCACTTTCTAGCCAGACTGCGGACCACAAGCACCCTTGACCTCTGCACAGGAGAGGAGCCTATTGACACGGCCCACCCCAGTGACTAAAGGATCCCGAGTGTTGGGGAGTTCCTTAGCAGTTCAGTCTCAACCCTGACTGATCCACAAAGTTCTCCAGTTGTCAATCCCAGCTGACTCCATGCTACTTGGAGGAGCTGGAGAGAGCAAAACAATGCCTAGAGCAACCCTGGTGAAAAACGGGACCACTGCCACAGACTGGTAGTGTGTGCCCACATCTGGGCCTGCACAGCGACAATTGGTACTTCTCCATGCCTACTGCAGTTGCAGATCCTGTGCAAGTTCGTCCAGAGACTTTTTGGGAAGGAGAAGGATCCTGCAGGCTCTTTTCCCCGTTTTTCTGTTCCCCTGGGGTTGGAGGCTGATGGGTCACAGCCGGGGGAAGTGAACCGGGTCACCTCTTGCTCTGTGAACTGACACTCTGGCCTTTCAGTCGGCGAACCTGATGGTCAATGGTAGAACCAGCATTGCTGGACTCCACACAGTATTTATAAAAAGGTTACAAAGGTATGCATGTTGAGTCCTTCAGCATTTTCCCAACCCCCCTTTCAACCTACTTTTTCTGTCTCATCCCCATTTTTACACAGAAACAAACTAACTCCCTTTGTTCTGCTCATATTGCAAAGAAAAAACTCTCGTGAGGGCAAATCTGCCTCAAGAACGAAGCATCTAGCATGAAGGTTACTGGGCAATTCCCCTGGCCTTTATACCTTGCTATTTTGGCTGCACGGAGCTGCGGGAAAGGAGCATTAGAAGGAAGACTCACAGAAGCAAAACCGAACACAAAGCCAACTCATACATACCTCAGCGTATCATCAGCACAAGTTGTCACCACTCTGTTTCCAGTCACGGGTGAAAAATAAGCTGAAGCAACGCTCTTGGTGTGTCCAGTGAGAGCAAGCACCGGCTGGCTTCTGTTCTTCAGGTGCCGAGCGTCATAAATAGTGACGTTTCTGTAACAGCAATGGGAACGTGATCTTTACCAGGATTGCCCGTTTCCTCCAGTGATCAGGAGGAGATCCTAGGAAGGGAATCTTCTCCCATCAGTCCTGGAACAAGCATTATCAAGGAAACAGAATGCACATCTTCTCCCTTGGAGGAGAACCCAAGTTCACAGCAAGGAAGCTTCTCAGGAAGGCTCTCTGTGTCCTGGGAGGGAACAAGCAGGTCTTCAGAGGTGACAATGACAGAGGATATTTGAATGCACTTCTGGAATTCAGTGGGGGCGTTCCCCCATTACTGCTTGCTTTCCTGCAGGGTCACCTGCTCAGCATACATGAAGTTTGTGCTTGAGGCTTCTTTTTCCGGTTTGTTGTGCACCATCCTCAGCCTTGTCAAACGAAGTCTAGTTGAGCCTGGCTCCCACGGGATTGGGTGTGCAGAGCCGTAGGAGGGCAGAAAGGTGTCCCGCACCCGGGAGCAAAGGACCAGAGGGACAGGGAACTTGATGATGATGAAGACGACAGCAGAAAACCCAGCCCCACAAAGCCAGCTGCTGCATGTCTGTGCCACCCATACAGAAAAGTAAACAGACTCAAAGCTTATCAGGGACTGTATGACAGGCAAAAGGAACTTTTGGAAGGCCACCAAGACAGATAGTGAGCAAGCAACACACAGCCCACATCAAGCATAGGTGGCACTGAAGATAGTCATCTTCTGTGTGGATTACTGCAATTTGCTTTACATGGAGTTGCCCTTGGAGACCACTCAGAAGCTGCAGTTGGTGCAAAGTACAGCAGCCCATAGACTTACTGGCTCGTTACCACCACGAAGCAACGCTGCTGGGAGAAGCTACCCTGATGGTTGCTGTCCTTCTGAGTACAAGTCCATGGGATGTGCCGGTTGGCATCCATAAAGCCCGATATGGCCCAGGGTCCAGGAATCCTGAGATTGCCTATCCCACGTAGGTCCTGCCTGCATGGAGGATTCCTGCTGTATGACGAAGGGGGCTCAGACGGGGGCATTCTCTGTAGGGGCTCCCCTCCTCTGGGCTTGTGGGCCTTTTAGAAGCCCGTAAAATGCTGACTTTTTTAGAAGGCCTTTGGAACTTGAGTGCTGTAGAGCTTCCAAAGTGCCAGGAATGTTGATCTAACTGGGATCTTTAAAATGTAATTATATATTGCATTATATATTGTATATTATCGTTCTTATGGTTGTGTTGACCAGAGCCACTGTTTTTGTATACCACTTAGTCATTTTGACTAAAGCAGTTTATAAATCCATAAATAAATAGCATAACGTTACTGCCATAGTATAATGCTGAATCCAACATCATAGGTGGAGATGCTTCTGTGGATGCTGGGGCACACTTGCACGTTGCTTTATCACCTTAAACCACTTGAAGTGGCCTTGACTGAAGCAGTCTGTATTAATAAATACGCAAAATAAATGAAATAAGCCCAGCACATTGATAAACAAGAGCAGAAAATGTTCAGTGCTGCTGGAATCCCACACAGTAACAGGCTGGGTGATCCTGAGTCATCTAAAGAAGTAGCCTCACCATGCACCACGGACAATTAAAGAGGACACTCCACGCTCTCAAGTGTCTTGGGGAGAATGATCCTGAATCATCCTGTAAATCAGGACCTCCCTCCCACTCCACAGATCATCAACATTAATTCAGAGACATTTAGAGGTGACATATCTGGGAGGGACAAAGTTCTCACCTTCTCATCATATTGGACAAATTGTCCTATATGTTCCACAGTAGCCACTTAACCATCCAGCCCATAATTAAATGGCTCGCTAATCAGAATGGTAGCTGTGTGAAAGCACCGTAAGAGCCGCCATCACAAAGAAGGCAGAGCAGACTTGTTTTCAACCATTCCAGAGAGGAAGAATAAGACCCGTGGGTGGAACTGCAGGGAAAGCAATGTCAGGCATTTGGATATGCCTGGCCACGACACGACTGCATAGGAGATACGGATTCTTCACTGGAATCAACTAAGCAGAAATTGCATGATAACCTCTGAGATACTGCAGTTGCAATCTGCAATGCAAATTAGCTAGATTTTGATGCTTGGAGTGCCCTTCGCATGGAGAAGAGAGAAAAAAATTAAAGGTTGACAGTTTGAGAAATCTTTCATTTTCTAGCAGTTCAAACAAAACAAGAATTTTGTGGGGAAAAACAATGCAATGCATACCTGTTAGCTTCTCTTTCAGCATGTAAACTAAGTGTTTATAACATGCTTTATATCCTAAGTATTTAAAATTACTTTTAAGTAATTTTAAGGTTTATAACATGCTTTATATCCTAAGTATTTAAAATTACTTAATAATTAAATGATGCATCACTTTTTGAAGTACTCATGTAATATTTAAGTTAATGTTTTAAATGAGTAATATGGATAGACCTAGTAATTAGATTTCTTTAATTTATGTACTATGTTCTATATATTTCACTAATTAAAAAATGCGGTGTCCATAGCCCAGCTGAGATGAGAAGAAAGGAAAGCTTCGCTGTTCCGTCCTCCCAGCAGAGATTAATGCCTACTGCTTTAGCAGAGACAAAGGGTGTGAGATGCACAGAGGTACTACGGAGTATCTACAGAAGGCGTCTGGGCCAGTAAGGCAACAGAACGTTATCATCCCCTGTCTATCAGTCAAAGAAGTGAGAGTTCAAGTGAATGGAAAATTTCATGCAATCTAAGCTGGAATCAGACATAAAGTGACTTTTTGGCCAACATTACAGAGAAGCGATAGGAGACTGGAGAAGACAGAAGGCTCTTCCAATCTTTAAGAAAGAAAAACAAGTGGATCCAGGAAACTACAGACCCTTGAAACTTGACATAACTGGGAAATCCCAGAAAAGAGCACCGAGCAGCGGGGTTTGAAAGAGAGGAACAAGGCGGTTACTAGAAGCCAGCTGGATTGTTAAGAAGAGTTCATGCCAGACTCACCCATCTTTTTTGACAAAGTGAACAGGTCAGTGGACCCAGATGCAGCAAGCCTAGGCTTCAGTAAGGCATTTGATGCACTTGACAAGTGTAATGGGGCAACATGGGACAGGCTGTCCCACCATCAGATGGATTCACAACGGGCTGAACCCGCCCCTTCGGTGGCCGTGTGGGGGCCCGTACGCAGGGGAGCCCCCCAGGGTTCTGTCCTGGGCCTGGTGCTCATCACCTCGTGCTTTTCATGCGTGACTCAGAGGAGAGGACAAAAGGGATGCTCAGCAACTTTGCAGACGACACCGAACTCAAAGTTCAAAAAGTTCTTGATAGATTTGAACACTGAACCCAACCTAAACGTAAGGAAACTTAGGAAAATCCAGATGCGCAGTGACAAGATAAGGCAGCAGCTGGCTGGGCAGTGAGGAGGATCTGAGGATCCTGGGAGACGGCAGATCAAGCACGAGCTTGGCACGAGAGCCAGCGCAACTCTGGGCTGCATCGACAGAGTTATACAGTTGCACAGACTTCGGAGAGCTGCCCTCCCTTTCCACAAGCTCTGAGACGAGAGAGTGGCTTTCTGAAGACAGCGTCCTGAAGGGAGCCACGTGGAGGAATTCTTCGATGGAGGAGCTGGGTCCGAAAAGGAGTCAGCAAAGGCAGCTGGGTGCATCTGCTTCGCCCATGGCGGGCGGGTGGTCAAGGTGGAAGTCAGTGCGGGGAACGGGCGGCGGAGGCTGGGCGAACGAGTGCAGGCTGGGGCAGCCGGAGCCTCCTGGGGTGGCTTCGCGCAGCTGGCCGGGGGTGGCTGCAGTTTCATGCTGGGCCGCGGCTCAGGCTTCTTGCAGTCCCAGAGCCCCGCGGCGCTGGGTCTGTTTGCCGCCCTGCAAGGCAGGGTGCCAGGCGGCCAAAAAGGCAGAGGTGGGGGGAGTTGGAGGCAGTCGCTTACCTAACTGAGGTTTGGGGCTGGGAGAGACCAAGCCCAGAATGACTTGGATTGGGGCAGGTGCTCGGCTAACGACCAGTAAAATTCACTTAACAACGGCAAGGGGAATTGCCAGGATTGCCGTTGATAAGCGACGAGGTCACATGATGTCTCGCTTTATGACTGCACTGCTTAGTGATGGAAATTCCAGTCCCAGTTACTGTCGTTAAGTGAGGACTACCTGTGTGCTGGAAATGTGAACATGATGGGACATTTTATTATGCTTCGTGGACATGTAAAAAGGTTAAAAATTTTGGATTCAACTACATACATTGATACAGAAGATTTTAAAGTATGCACAGAAACAAGTCCTCATCACCCTTTCAATCAAGTTGAGTCCCACTGCTTCTGGGCCATTCACGTCTTACAGAGTAGACTGCAGACTTTCCCTGGAAGTGCTTGCACGGCAGCTCAGAGAATGTGCTTTGGGGGAACACCCAAAAGGCCAGTCAGCAAAAGTGACTTGGGGGTCCCTGCGAGCATCCACGGTGACTCCTTCCTCTTCTTCCCTGCTCCACAGTGCGAGATCAGAAGGAATTCCACTCGCGCTTCCTAAGGCCCCAAAGCTCCGGGAGCCTGCTTAGGCCAACACGTCTCTGGGAAGCCCAGAGGACCCTTCTCGACCCCAGTGCCTTTCCCCAGAGCCCGCTCGAAGGCAAACGGGTGGCTGTTGCCTGCTCAGGCAGCTCCCTCCCAGCCGAGTGAACGCTGGCGTCAGGGTGGGAACCTACCTCTCCCCCGCGGTCATAAAGCAATGTCTATTGACAGGGTGAACGTGGACCGTCCGAGTCTTTGCATGAAGATCTGCGGAGAGCTCAGGGGAGTGTTGCGGGGTTCTCCGGTCCACTATGGCCACTCTTCCATCCCACGTGCCTACAACCAAAGTGGAGGCATTGCTCGCCAAGAAGTCAAAGGAGGAAAGGCTGTGGCTCTCGTTTCTGTACAGCTGGAATGAGAAAGAGGCTTCCATGTAGGCTCTGCCTGGAATAAACAATTCAGCCTGAGCTGCTGATTTTATGCTTGCCTTTCACAACCGCTGGGGATTAAGCCTCCACACACCGTTTCCAAGTGTCACATCTAGCACGTTCAAAGGAAGACTGAGAAAAGCAGCCTTTCTTGCAGACAGATTACCTTCCCAAACATAAAAAAATATATAATAAATAAAAAATGAACATTCTATCTCTAACTCAGAAAAAAGTAAAAGGGTAAGGACACAGCCAAGAGCTGTTGCTTAGAACAAAACTGCAACGATTCTCTCTAGCGCCCCAGGCCTTGACTTGCGGTGCTCTCCGCAACAGCAAGGGATGCCCCAGGAGGACAGGAGAGGGCATTATTCCGCCTGCCTCCTGGAACAGGGCAGAAGGCCAAGAACGGGACAGTCCATCCCAAACTCCACCGTACCTGACAGAGTCAAGCTTTGCTCCACTTCCTAAGGGAACAGCGCTATCAAGTTTATAGCCTTTCCATAAAAAATAAGTCAAGTCAAAGGTTCCTGTAGTAGCAGACTCCCACACCGGGCAGGGGGTTGAAGTAGAGTACAGGTAGTCCTCACTTAATGACCACAATGGGGACCAGAATTTAAGTTGCTAAGCAAAGTGGTCATTAAGCAAATCCAACCAGATTTTATGACCCCTTTTGCAGTGGCCGTTAAGCAAACCACATGGTCATTAAGCAAACCACGTGGTCATTAAGCAAATCACATGGTTCCCCATTGATTTTGTTTGCCAGAAACGAGCCAGGAAGGTAAAAAATGGCGATCACGTGCCCACGGGACACTGTGATGGTCATAAATGTGAACCAGTTGCCAAGTGCCCAAATCATGATCACATGACCGCGGGGAAGCTACGATGGTCGTAAATGCGAGAACCAGTCATAAGTCATTTTTTCGACACTGTTGTAAGTCTGAACCATCACTAAATGAATGGTTGTTAAGTGAGGACTATCTGTATCCACAAGGTGCCTTCCAAGCATCACATTCTAGGATTCCTAGCATTATTTAATGGCTGCAAAATATCAATATTCACCTCCTCAAAAATTCTTCTGGTTACATCCCCACATCGTAATGTGCCATCATGACTCAGAGATAAAAGATGAGCAGGATTAGTGGGAGAAAAGTGCAGGCAGCTAACTGGCTGGCTGTGGGGTATGAAGACATGCCTTCCACTTTCAAAACTGCAGTCCTGGAAAACACAAACCAGAGCAGCATCACAGTCACTGCTTTTCACAATAAGCAGCAGACCTTGCAACAAGGTCAGCACCAGGAGCTGAGGATCCCTTCCTCAGGCAGGGACAGGAGCCTGTGGTCTACCGAGAGGGTCCCGCCCAGGCCCAGGGCAGGTATTCTCAAAAAGTGAGAATAGTCCCAACTTGGTGGAACAAAAGCAAAAGGCCTTTTGCACTGATATTCCTATGTTTCTGATTTAATCAAGGCAGGGAAAGCTGGCTGAGTCAGGCTTCTGAGGTTCTTTTTGAGCACCAACCAGCAGCAGCCAGAGGCAGCGTCTGCACTTTCTTCTTTGCAAACAAGTCCTCAATTTATGACAACCGGGACCAGAATTTCCATTGCTAAGCAATGCAGTCATAAAGCACGACTGCACTGCTTAGCAACAGCAATCCCTGCAGTCCCAGTTGCCATTGTTAACTGAATACCATGGTTAGGTGAGGCATCTTCCTGCAGGCTTCCAGCAACCAAAGTCAGTGGGGAAGCCGGTAGGAAGTTGCAAGTCCCAGGACGGCCAGCAGGTATGGGGCTGCTGCCGGGTGGGGGAGGGAGGGGTGCGCAGAGAGGGTCAGGGAGGGTGCATGAGATGTGCCATGTGGGTCAGGGAGGTGTGTTGGGGTGCATGAGGTGCCACGCTTGTTGGGGAGGGTGTGCAGGAGTGTGCGAGAAGTGCAATGTGGGTTGGGGAGGTTGTGCGGGGCTGCAGTGCAGGTTGGGGAAGGTGCATGGGGGTGCCCGGGTGGCTGGAGCACGCACAGGGGGGCTGAGAAGGGTGCATGGGTTGGGGAGACTTACCCCAGTGACTTGTGACCTTCACTGCTGGCTTCCCCACTGACTTTCTGGGGAAGCCTATTTCTCATCCACATCTACCGTCTCCACGGTAGCCCCTCCCATTTGGTCAGCGACCACGGGACACAGTTTACTTCCCAGTTTTGGAAATCATTTTTAAAATTGATTGGCACCAAACAGGCACTGTCCACCTCGTCCCATCCTGAGACTGACGGATCTACTGAGATTTTGAACTCCGCTCTTGAACAATTTCTTAGAGCATACATTAACTACCATCAGGACAATTGGCTGGACTTGCTGCCTTTTGCTGAAGTGGCCTACAACAATGCTGTCCATCAGAGTACCGGGCAAACCCCTTTTCGTGTGGTTTCTGGTCACGGCTTTGTTCCCATCCCTGAACTGCCACAACCCCCTCCCCAAACATGTTCTGCCTCTGTTAAGCTTGCTGATTCCTGGCCGGTGATTCAACAGGCTTTGGCTGATGCCCAGGCTGCTTACAAGTTTCAAGCTGATAAGCGTCGTTCTTTGCAACACGATTTCAAGATTGGGGATCAAGTGTATCTATCTACCAAATTCATCAAGTCCCCACAACCCTCTAAAAAACTTGCTCCCGAGTTCATTGGTCCTTTCCCTATTGTTGGTCTTATCAATCCAGTTACTCTTAAGTTGGACCTGCCTCACAATTTGAAACGCTTGCACCCTGTTTTCCATTGCAGCTTGCTCAAGCCTGTCCACCACTCTTCCCGCTGGCATCCCCAACCTCCTCCTCCTGCTCCGATCATGACTGACGGCCAACAGCACTTTGAGGTCAAGGAGGTCGTTGATTCTCGCAAGCTTCGCGGCACCCTCCAGTATCTGGTCCAATGGAAACACTTTCCTCATCCTGAATGGGTGTCTGCTTGCCACGTTAATGCCCCTGATTTAATTCGCCGTTTCCACTTGGCGTACCCTTTAAAGCCTGCTGCTTAGTGTTTTCTTTCTTTTGGGGGGCAGTATGTCATGTTCACTGTTTCAATGTGCACTGTACATCGTAACGTTTCACATGTCATGGCGCTGACGCGCGTTTCTGTTTGGGAGGGAGCTGCTGTGAAACCTTGTACCAAGCTCTGTACCTATGTTCATTTCAATGGAATGTGTTTGGGTTATGTGCTCTGTTCAAGGACTTTTCCCGCAGACCATCAGAAGCCGTTAGGAGCACCTGGGATTGTGAGCATGGGAAGATTCTACTGGGGGAGGGATCCCATTTGTACCAAGGGTTTTTAGTTTGCATTTGGCGTGCTTTTATCATTCTCAGCTTTCTTTGTGATCCTGCATACTATTCTTTAATAAATCAGGTATCTTTGCATTCCTGCTCATGAGTCTGAGAGTGTTTTAGAATAGGCATTCATTACAAATAGGTAGGGTGAGAGTATACAGCCCTGCCGTACTCCTTCCCCAATCTTAAACCAGGCCATTGTTCCGTGGTCTGTTCTTACCGTTGCTACTTGGTCGTTATACAGATTCCTCATGTCCTGATTACCAGGAAACACACTGAGGCGAGGACTTGTTCTCTAATATTTATTAGTAGTACTTAACAAGAATCCTAACAAACTGAGAAAGCGTGGGAAAACCCAGCCATATAAACCCCAACGGTTAAGGCGGTCCCGATCTGTGTCTCTTTGAATGGCTGAACAGTTCCTCAGTGCTACGCATGCGCTTGACAGTCTGGGTGAGAGCCCCCTGCTCGCCATCCTTACTCATGACACCTCAGGAGGCAGACAAGATGATTTGGTATCCCCATACCACCAAGAACTTGCCACAATTTGTTATGGTCCACACAGTCAAAGGCTTTAGAATAGTCAATAAAACAGAAATAGATGTTTTTCTGAAACTCCCTGGCTTTTTCCATTATCCAGCGGATATTGGCAATTTGGTCCCTAGTTCCTCTGCCTTTTCTAAAGCCAGCTTGTACATCTGGCAACTCTCGCTCCATGAACTGCTGAAGTCTTCCTTGCAGGATCTTGAGCATTACCGTACTGGCATGTGAAATAAGTGCCAGTGTTCAATAGTTTGAACATTCTTTAGTGTTTCCCTTTTTTGGTATGGGGATGTAAGTTGATTTTTTCCAATCTGATGGCCATTCTTGTGTTTTCCAAATTTGCTGGCATATAGCATGCATTACCTTGACAGCATCATCTTGTAAGATTTTGAACAGTTCAGCTGGGATGCCATCGTCTCCTGCTGCCTTGTTATTAGCACTGCTTCTTAAAGCCCACTCAACCTCACTCTTCAGGATGTCTGGCTCTAGCTCACTGACCACACCGTCAAAGCTATCCCCAATATTGTTATCCTTCCTATACAGGTCTTCTGTATATTCTTGCCACCTTTTCTTGATCTCTTCTTCTTCTGTTAGGTCCTTGCCATCTTTGTTTTTGATCATACCCATTTTTGCCTGGAATTTACCTCCGATGTTTCTAATTTTCTGGAAGAGGTCTCTTGTCCTTCCTATTCTATTGTCTTCTTCCACTTCCGCGCATTGCTTGTTTAAAAATAATTCCTTATCTCTTCTGGCTAACCTCTGGAATTTTGCATTTAATTGGGCATATCTCCCCCTTATCACTGTTGCCTTTTGCTCTCCTTCTTTCTTGGGCTACTTCTAGTGTCTCAGCAGACAGCCTTTTTGCCTTCTTGGCTTTTTCTTTCTTTGGGACGTATTTTGTTGCCGCCTCCTGAACAATGTTACAAACTTCTGTCCATAGTTCTTCCGGGACCCTATCTACTAAGTCCAGTCCCTTAAATCTATTCTTCACCTCCACTGCATATTCCTTAGGAATATTAGTGAGCTCATATCTAGCTGATCTGTGGGTCTTCCCTAATCTCTTTAGTCTGATCCTAAATTGTGCAATAAGAAGTTCGTGATCGGAACTACAGTCAGCTCCAGGTCATGTTTTTACCGACTGTATAGATGTCCGCCACCTTTGGCTGCAAAGGATGTAGTCCATCTGATTTCGATGTTGTCCATCTGGTGAAGTCCATGTATAAAGCCGTCTCTTAGGTTGTTGGAAGAGAGTGTTTGTTATGCAGAGTGTCTTGGCAAAATTCTATCAGCCTATGTTCTGCTTCATTTTGTTCTTCCAGGCCATGCTTACCTGTAATTCCAGGTGTCATTTGACTGCCCACCTTAGCATTCCAGTCTCCTGTGATGAAAATAACATCTCTTTTTGGCGTATTGAAGGTGAAAGAAGAAAATGCAAAAGCTGGATTGCAATTAAACCTCAAAAAAACCAAGATTATGGCAACCAGATTGATTGATACCTGGCAAATAGAGGGAGAAAACGTAGAGGCAGTGACAGACTTTGTATTTCTAGGCGCAAAGATTACCACAGATGCTGACTGCAGCCAGGAAATCAGAAGATGTTTAATTCTTGGGAGGAGAGCAATGACAAATCTCAATAAAATAGTTAAGAGCAGAGACATCACACTGACAACAAAGGTCCGCATAGTTAAAGCAATGGTGTTCCCCGTAGTAACATATGGCTGCGAGAGCTGGACCATAAGGAAGGCTGAGCAAAGGAAGATCGATGCTTTGGAACTGTGGTGTTGGAGGAAAATTCTGAGAGTGCCTTGGATTGCAAGATCAAACCAGTCCATCCTCCAGGAAATAAAGCCAGACTGCTCACTTGAGGGAATGATATTAAAGGCAAAACTGAAGTACTTTGGCCACATAATGAGAAGACAGGACACCCTGGAGAAGATGCTGATGCTAGGGAGAGTGGAGGGCAAAAGGAAGAGGGGCCGACCAAGGGCAAGATGGATGGATGACATTCTAGAGGTGACGGATTTGACCTTGGGGGTGGCAATGACCAACAGGAAGCTCTGGCGTGGGCTGACCCATGAAGTCACGAAGAGTCGGAAGAGACTGAACAAATAAACAACAAACAAAACAACACGTTACAGCAGTTCTCCTTTCTTTGGGGTCAGTTTCAGGTCATGCCCTTATCTATAGAGTACCTCAGGTCATGATGCTCTCTCTCCTCCTGTTCAACATATACATGAAGCTGCTGGGGACTGGTATCACCCACTGGTTTGGGGACTGGTATCATCCCTATGCTGATGGTATCCAGTTGTACATCTCCACTTTGGGCCAGCCAAGCGATTCTGTAGATTTTTGGGCCCTCTGGATGTGTGGACTCTCCATCTTTAGTCTTGGATGTGGTCGCACTTCCCCAGTAAAGACTGGTGCACAATCTGGGGGTCCTCCTGGACTTCCAGGTCCTGCTTGAAGAGCAGATGGCAGCTGTGGCTAAGAGCCTGTGCCCAATTGTATCTGGTAGGCCAGTTGAGCCTGTTCCTAGATCTGGTGATCCTCCAGACAGTCTGTCGTGCCCCAGTCACTTCACAGTTATAATGTGGTCTACATGGGGCTGCTTGTGAAGACCACTCCTAAGCTACAGCCCATGTGACACCTTTGTCCTGTGAGCTGCACTGGTTGCCAGTGGGCTTCCAGGTGTAATTCAAGGTGCTGGTTACCACCTATAAACCCATTCATGACATACATCCAGGTTATCTGAGGGACTGCCTATCTCCTATGGTGAGGTCAGGCAGAGTGGGTCAAACAATGTCTCCTATCAGGAACCAGGAGACTGATCAGCTTGACATCAGTATCTGATGCTTTCACCGGCACTTAGAAAACAAGGTAATTACTAGAAGCCAACATGGGTTTGTTAAAAACAGGTCATACCAGCAAATCTGTCTTTTTGGACAAAGTGACTAGATCAGTAGAGCAAGGGAATGCTGTGGATGTTCTGTACTTAGACTTCAGTAAGGCATCTGATAAGTTGACGATAACCTCCTTCTTGATGAAAGGGGACTATGAGAGATGGATGGCCCCACTACCAGATGGATTCCTGTTGAACAACGGTATCCAACAAGTGGTCCTGAATGGATCTATGTCTACAAGGAGGGAACTATTCCGTGGGGTATTTCAAGGTTTTGTCCTGAGTTCAGCCCTCTTCATCACTGTCATAAATGACTTAGATGAGGGGATAGAAGGGATGCTCAGCAAATGTGTGGAAGACACCAAGCTGGGAGGGACTGCTAACACCTCAGAAGACAGGCTCAAGGTTCAAAAGGATACTGACAGACTAGAAAATTGGATCCTATATGCAATTCAATGGGGCAAAAGGTAAGGATCTGCACGTTGGTAGGGAAAATCAGGTGCACAGATACAAAATAGGCATTACAGAAGGAACTGGGTGTCCTGGTAGACCATGGAGCCAGTGTGTTGCCGTTGCCAAGAGTTAATGCAACCTTGGGCTGCTTCAACAGAAGGATGATGTCAAAATCACAGGAAGTGACAGTTCTGCTCTATGCTAGTGAGGGACTGGAAAGAGTATAGGAAGAGTGACAGAATGGCAAGAGGCTTGGAGACTAACTTCCAACACTCGAAGAGCTGTCACAAGGAAGCAGGTAAACAAGAATGAGTGGGTGAAAGCTTTACAGAGGGAGATCCAAACTTGCAATAAGGAGAATTTCCTGATCATGAGAGCTACCATGCAGCAGAACAGCCTGCCTCCTGGAGTCAGGGGTGCTTCATCTCTGGAGGTTTTCAAGTAAAGGCTGGACAGCCCATTTGTCTGACATGGTCTGAGGATCACTTCCCTGGCAGGGGGTTGGACTAGTAGATTCAAGGACCCTTCCTATGCTTCTGTGAAAAGGAACTGCACCCCCTGCTACCTGCCAAGATCCTTATAGATCCCTCCATGAGGAAGAGCCACCACAGGCCTTGCAGCAGCTTCTGCCAAGCAGTAAAAAAGGGTAAGTGGAAGGCTGGCATCTAAGTCAAAAGGATTGCTCCAGCCACATGCCCACTTTGGGGAACTTAACCTTCCATTCACAACCATCTCAGAGTTGCAATTCCAACATTCTGCAGCTCCAACAACATGGCAGGAGTAAACCTCTCTCCACCAAGAAAGCCATGGAACTGCAGATTGCTCTCTCTTTCCAGGGCACCTAAGCGGCCTTAACAAGGGGCAGTCCTCTTGTTCCTGACTGGGCACTTTGTTCCTCACTCTGCACTGGGAGAGCAATGTGCACAGGCAGCCAGGAGGAGGGGAACAGAACCAGGCAGACAGAAGGAGAAGAGGCTGCCCTAAATTCTTTCCCCACGACTTCAGGAGAGGGAAGAGAGAAACACAGAAAGGAACAGCTGCACTACGGGATGGCTGAGCAGCCCAGAGGCTCAACACGAGGAAGCGGAATGGTCTCCCCTCAGACACGCTGTTGCTTTCCCCTCTGGTGACCTCTTGCTGCCTCTTTACCCGCAGAAAGGAGATTATTTTGCTTCTGCTGAAAACACAGGATGAGTTAATCTAAAGGGCAAAGCCACATTAAAAAAACTATCTGTGCCTAACCATTTTAGTAGTTTGTCTGATATTTCTGGATGTTTAAAGCCTGGAGTCTCAACTAACACACTTTAGTCAAATGGGACTCCAGACAATATACATCTAAAAAAAATAAATAAATGAATCCCAAGAATAAAATAATTATCACAGAGCCCAAACTAATCTAACTCTAAAATTGGCTGTATTTTCACTCCCCACTTGTGACACTGTTTTTCACTTCATTGGTACCTTTGAATTATAAAGGACTTCATGAACATTGAGACTTTTACAAGACTGCTGAGCATGGAGATCATCCAATATGAGACAGGGAGATCAGAAAGGCAGCAAGCCTTTCTTAAACTCCTTCATCTCTTTCCAGATCACAGGACTTACATTTCTTGGCACAAAGTACAAGCCTCTTTGCTACCCTACCAAAATCCTGCCATCTTGAGAGGGAGACGGAGCCGAATAGCAGCAGGGCCATTTCTGAGTCTGATCTTCTTGCCAACAGTATTCACTTGCCCAGCACCTCGCATCTTCCCAGCCCAAAATGTTGTTTCCTTAAACATTCAACTATTCCTGCCCAAGGAAATCAAAGACTTACAGAAGCTATCCTGAAAGCATAACAACACATGACTGCAAAGACTATGGAATTACTTACCAAATCCCAGAGGCCAATCTGCCCCCACTTGTCCCCAGCTGCCACCAGAGTTCTGCTTTCTGAGGGATGGACAGCCACAGAATAAATCCGGCTCTTCACCACTTTTGCAACATGTTCTTCCCTGAGGACCATCCCATGGAGATGAATTCTGTAACTGGGCCGAAATAATTAACACATTAGTTTAAACAAAAATCAACCAAATTTAAAAAGCAAGTTAAGATGAACTTCAGAGTCACCTTTCTAAGTTACATGTATTCTTCTCACTCTTCTTTGGCTCCACCTAGTTAATGGTTGAAAAACAATACAAAATTACACAAATGAAGTGTTCAAGCTCTCTTTCAAACTTACTGGTGAATTCTGACAGTACCTGACTTATTTTTGCCCATGTGCTGAGGAATGTGTCAGCTTCTGGCTCCTGAACAGTAGCGACCATTTGATGAGGTCCTGGTGGCAACCGGGCCTTTCAGAAAAGGGGAGGACATAAAAAGCAGTGGATTCCTTTGCATCTTATCAGTACAGTCCACAGAAAGGCAGCAAGGCAAGCAGGAACACTTCATAGATTCCTGCTCAAATTATTTTGCTTTGTTTGCACAATTCAAGTCCCCTGAGCAAAGCTGAATCCTAAGACGTGCTCAAAGCAACTACACGCTTATCAGTGAGGCGGCAGTGGGAATCCAAGGCGACCGGGAAGAACCGGAAGTCCCTGCGCCGGACGACTGTCACTCGGAAAGGCTTTGCCGGCAAAAGTGAGAGGACCCTTGCAGGTCTGAGCTGTCCGGAAGGCCAAGCACGAGCACATCCCAGCCTGCAACTCTCCCTTTTGGTCCTCTTACGTGCTCTTCAGCAGAAGATTCCAGCTGTGCTTCTGACTCTGGCGGGGGAACGCCCAGTGGATCTATTCCCTGCAAACGCACGGATCTTCGACAAGCTGTCTTAGTTTCTGCCTTTGGAGATTTGACTCTGCCGAGACAATATGAGTTCACTTCTAAAATCTCGTGCTTCAAAGGATACATTTGGGTCATTAAAACATTTGCTTATGCCCTGTTATTTTCAGTTACTTGCTGTTTCAATCCTTGCTGTATTTGCCATCATTTCCTCCCTTTACCATCCCTACAGTCTGGAGACAGGAACTCAGTGTGAGCTTTGCTAGATGAGGCTGGGGACCACGAGCCCTGCAGCTCTTCCCCAGCCAGCTAACCAGCTGCACGTGGAGCGTTTCCTCTGGCGGGGGGGGGGGGGGAGGCGCTGCCAGTTTTCTCCAAGGATGTGGCCCCTCCAGAGAAAGCAAATGGTTTCCTCCAGCCCAATCTCCAGCCAACACCCCAAACGATAAAGAAGAAAACTGTCATGTCTCTCAGAATATTCATACATGTTTCTTAAAGTGTGAGATCTGTAGTAAAAATATGCCCTCGAAGCTCTTGGACAGATCCATATTTTTATACTTCCCTCTAAATAACCTTTTTTTCTGGCTGGTCTATAAGCATTTTTCACTATGTCCTTTTCCTGCCTGAGAACTGCAGCTGGCAGGACAGTTATTATAAGAGCATCCTGGTTGTGAGTGCCCAATGGGGCCATCAGGCAAGCAGAACCCCAGCTAAAGCTCCCGGACAGATGGCTGCCTGGCCTGAACACGTCCAACGAAAGGGCACCCATCACCTTTCTGAGGTAGAGTCCCTCTTACTGCTCGAAGCGGATTCCTAACACTGAATTAGCATCTGCCTTCTTATAACTGAAATCTGCTATCCCTTATCTTTCACTCCAGAATCCTGACAGAGAACGAGGCCTGACCTTCCCCTAAACCCTTTCAGCTGTTTGGAGAACGCAGTTTACTGCAGTGAAGGAAAGTCTGTGGGCCCGTTAGAATAATCCATAAGCTGCAGTACCACAGCCAACAGCGCAATCTGAGCTCTATCAAAGTACTACTAAGAAATAAAGACAGACTGGTCAAGCAACACACCAAGGGTACTGTGAAATTTCTCTCACTTTTTTTCCCCTGGTTCTCCAGTGTATTAGATATCCTGACCCATTCTGGATCATCCCTGAATTTAACAAACATTCCCTCACCTCGTCACCCATACTGTTAATAAAAATGTTGGTATGCACAAGACCCAGGGCTGAATTCTGTGGCACTCTGTATCCCTGGTCATCTATATCTATGTTCAAGGATCCTTCCCAGAGTAGGACTGCTGAGCCAACAATTACATTGACCCGTCCCACCTGGTCCAGCAGGAAGGGCATCTTACTAAAGAATTTCAGCTGGCAGGGTTTAGGACAAGAGACTTTTCTGCTGTTGCCCCCACCCCGCGGACCATCATGCCCCGAGGCGAGGTTGCCCCGCCCCCCTTTCTGGCTTTCACGTCAAGACCTGGCTCTGCCAACTAGCTTGGGTACCCAACAGTGGTAGGCAGCCCTGGGGTAGTTGGTGGTTTGAAAACGCTCTCTCTGCCTTTTAGGTTTTCTCTTTTAACTTTATATTTCTTGTATTTTTTGTACTTTTATAATGATTTTTATGACCTTTTATTTGTAAGCCGCCCAGAGTCACTTCCATAGAGATGGGCACTGTATAAATTTAATAAACAAACAAACAATGTATACACTGAAATCTCCTACCATCCAATCTAATGAGCTTCCTAATCAGAGAATGACACACAGTGTTTTGCAAATGCTTTGCTGAATTCAAGATATGTTGCATCCATAGCACTCACAATTTACTAAACAGGTTACCTGATCAAAAAGATTACTCTCCCTAGACCAGTTCTTGATAAATCCATGCTGACTTCTGATAATTCATGTATTGCTTTCAAGAGACTTGCAGATGAACTGCTCTAGAATCTTCCAAGGAACAAGTCAAAGTAACCAAATCTTTCATTTTCACCTTCTGAAAATAGGGTCACCAGCCGTTCTACAGTGTTTAATTTATTCTCCAGGATTTTTCAAAGACAATATATTGGGTTTCAGCCATTCTATTAGCAAGATTTTCTGGTTTCTTGGATGCAAGAGGTATTCCCTAGCCATGTTTTTATCACTCTCCATCTTCAGTCCTGTCCTTTCACAATTCCCTGATGGAGCAACCACCATGTTTTGGGAAAAGACTGAGAGAAAAGTGAAGGCAAGTATCAGTATGTCAGATTTACATCCCACCTTTCTTGAAATGCTCTACTGGGACCTCCCTTCCTTTTCCCCAACAGCAGCCTTGCGTGGTAGGTTGGGCTGCAAGAGGGAGCTTCTCTGACCAACGGCAGACTTGAACTCAGGTCTTCCTGGTCCTAGACAAACAACTTAACCACTAAACCAGACAGGTAGTTCCAAATATTTGCCCAAAATGCCTGTAAGAACTTGGCTGTTACCAGGGAGCATTTTGCTGCTCTCATTAAGCAACCGACAGACTGATTCTTTTCTTAGGTTTCCTAACACTTACCTCTTATGAGGTAAGCATCTTCATGCTAAGAAATTAAAAGCAAAAGAAATAAAAAACAGGAAATAATGGGGTGTGTGGACGGAGAAGGGACATTTGCCTCAATCTTGTTTCCACCAAGGCGATCCATTCCCTCTCCTCCTCACTTGATCCTGGCCCATCCTGGCTTCTACCACATGCGTGCACCGAGTTGCAGTCTGCCTTTGGTTCTTCTCACCTCTTCCTCTTTGAGGATCTCAGTAACTCTGTGCAATGACCCTGACTTTCCCCATCTTCCCCTTCCTTTCGACCTGTTCGCTCTTCCTTTGCGTTTTGCAATTCAGTCTTCATTTATCCTCAGCATGCAACCAGACTACCTCAACGTACTTCTTTGGTGCTGATCATTCACTTTTGTATTCCGCCCATCTCCTTTCAGCACGTCCTTACCCGTCATAAACTGTCTTTTTGTTTATCTTGTGAGATTTAATGACTGTATACAATGCAACCTTTTAAAAAATTAAAATTAATTTTTATTTAATTTGGGGGTTCCACAGATGCCATTGGAACAGCCACTGGTCACATGCAACAAGAACATTCCCAATGGCAAGTGTGTACGGATTAATTTTCTGTTGGGATTGCCAGATATTTGCGATTGGTTAATTTACAAACAACATGCAGTTTTACCTCCTTATTCCTTGAGTCTTCCTTTTCAGGGTCATTTTTCGAAGTCTGGCAGCTGACTTGAAGGAGAGAGAAAGATCAGAGATACACCATTTATGCAGCGCTCAACGTTTCAACACACTTTTTCTTGCCCCCGATTTAGCGAAGTCACGCCAGCCCGACAGGTTAAGCTGTTTTCCCTCTGTACTTCATCCTAATTTGTGTTCCAGCATAAGGGCGACACAAATTATCTAAGCAGGTCTGTAGCGTTCAGGGCAAGAAGCGCTCTTGCGTGGCATTACAGCGACGAAGCGACCCGGCCTCCACTCGGCAGGGCGATAAAGCAGACAGGGGAACGCCGCCGCCGCCGCCGCCGCTTCTGAATTCTAACCCTGTAACGCAACGTAACCGGCGAAATACCGGCCCCCTGCAGACAGCTGAAGTATTCTTAAAAAGCTGCCCAGGGCAGTTTATCAGTCCTGGCCAGCGTTATTTTAACCGGAAAGAGCAGCCTCACAACCACCTCAAACAGCTTCAGGGAAGCAAAGAACGCCGCGTTCTCCGAGATGTTCTTCAGCCTCTTCCTCTCGTACGCCGACAGCGGCGCCGCCTCGGCCTGCTGCAGGGACGGGGCGGGGCGCGTCGGCGGCTCGGGCGCGTCGGCATCGCCCGGGGGCTTCGGCTCCCCCGCGGGCCCCGCGTCGAGGCAGGGATCGAGCCCCCCCGAGGGAGGCCCGGCGGCGCCGCGGCCCGCCATTCGCCGCCTCCCCCGGCCCGCGCCCGCCCGCGCCATTCGCCGCCTCCCCCGGCCCGCGCCCGCCTGCGCCTCCGCCATGGGCCGCGCGGCGCCGCTCTTCGCGGGCAAAACGGGGCGGCGCCCGAGCCGGAAACCCGCCCGCCGCCCCGCCCCCGCAGCGGCTCGCGCGGCGTCCTGCTTGGAGGCAGGGCCGGGGGTCTCTCGCGGGAAGGCCCCGGGGGCGGCGAGGCGAGGCCCGCGCGGAAGAGGAGCAGGGGCGAGCGGCGGCTGCCGGGTGGGAGGCGGGCCCCGACCGGCAGCCTCCGGCGCCCTTCCCGCGAGCGGCCGGGCTGAGGGCCCTCGGGGAGCCTCCTCGCCCCCGCTTTCCCTGACCGGAGGCGCCCGGGGGGCTCCCGGCCCTCCTCGAGGCCGACCTTCTGGCCCCGGAGAAGACTCCCGGCCGAAACTGGCGACCGCGGGGGAGGCCTGGCAAACCGCTTTGCTGGGCGCTGCCAGCACATTTCTGTTCTCCCGCCTCCCAGGCCCTATTTCACCTTCAGAGGATTTATACTCCCAACTCAAAAGATCCTTTATGCAGCAACTCAGAAGAAGTGTCTTAATTTACATGCCTTCCTTACGTTATGTCTAAGCAAGCTACGAAGCACGAGTATTTAATAGAAAAGTCGGTGAAAAATTTAATACTTTTATGCTGAGTAACATTCATAGAAATGAAAATAACTTCAGAGACAACCCAAAAGCGTGTAAGAAGGTTTTAGGTATTGTCTGCTTTGGGGCTTTGGTGGTGCCATGATTCCAGGCCTCTTGCTAACTCCTGGTTTGCCTGGAAAAATGCAGGATGTAGAACTTTTAGAACTGGATGATGCGTTTTTGTGGATTTTGGAACTCCTAGGAAGGGGGAAGGAAAAAAAACAATTAGTATAAACGTATCCTCTTCATAGATCTATGGCAGGGTTTCTCAACCTCTGCCACTTTAAGATGGGTGGACTTCAACTCCCATAGCTGGCTGGGGAATTCTGGGAGCTGAAGTCCACCCATCTTAAAGTGGCAGAGGTTGAGAAACCCTGATCTATGGTTTCAAGAATCACAGGGGACTTAAGAGTTCTTAGCACTTCTGCTGTGCAGTTTAATTAAATGTTAATTTCCACTTGGGTAAAGGAAACATTTGTATAGTGACACAACAGTGAGACTCCTTTCCCCAGCATCTGAAGAGCGAGAGTTTCATTCCCATCACCTCTGAATCTGTGGTGCTCACATATTTATACTTCCCAGGCTGTGGCAATAGGGTGAGGCGAAAAAGGGGAGACACAGCCAGTTAACTGTTGCATTAAATAATTGAAAATTAAAGGATTCCAAGCTACTGTCAATGTCAGAACCCAACACATACCTACTAGTGGGTAACTACAAGGAACATTCATTCATTCATTCATTCATTCATTCATTCGTTATTCAAATTTCTATCACTGCCCATCTCTCCCCAACGGGGACTCTTTTCATGATGAAATAGTTAAAACATTCTTAATTAGCATTATGCCAAGAGTTTGATCCAAATTTTATAAGAATCAGAAAACATACCCCTTAGAATAAGCCTGCTGTCCCCCAGATCCAGCTTTTTTCTTCTTTGATTCTCTAAAAAAATGGGACTTCTTTCTCTTCCTTCCCTTGCCATTTTTTGTCTGAAAATAGCTGGACGCTATACACGTTCCCTCTTCCGCCTCGTCCGCGCTGTCGAGTCTGCTAACATCAGTCTCTGTGGCCGAGAGAGGCTTGTTTTCCACTGTGGAGAAAACCCCCACATTCCTTAATACAACCCTAAAGCTTTTTTCTTCCTTCTGGCAGCATTTCTGCCACCAAAACACCTGAGGAGTCCATGTAGTCCAAAGCAAATGAGCTGTATTAGTGATAAGGAAGAGAGTCAACCGGACCTGAAGTTGACCTTTCTGTTTCAGTGTGACCAGCCTACATATTTTAAGTAAACCAAGTTATTTAAATACCTGGTAGTGCCTTTGCACAATAGTTCTGCATCACTCCTATTATTTCTGCTCCATACTTTTCTAATTTGTCCTCTGTAACACCATCAATCTGAAGCAAAACCGTTGGGTCTGAAGACAACGTCTCTGAAAAAAACAAATAGTCCTTTTTCAAATGGGTCACTGGAGCCTGACCCTTGTAGGCGCTTCACGCACAGGAGCAGCACAATGCTGAGATGCGCTGATGGTTATTTGAATTTGCTTCTTTGATTAACAGGCAGGCAGAGGGGATTTCTAAGCAACTGTTTGTCATTGTTTTGTTTAGGATATAGATTTCCTGGCTTTTGTCTCTGCGTTTTTATTTCCTCCTTAAATTTATATTGTAAAGCACAAATTTATATTGTGCTTAATAAAGCACAATTTTAAAAATTGAGTTTGATCAAACAAAGAGTTAGAATATAGATCTTAACAAGTTTTTAGTACAGTATTTACTATACATGCGAAAGTCATAGTAAAGAAAAGAGCCATTAGGAATTTTGCTCTACGTATTACATGGCCCAAGTAGCCATCAGAAAGAGCGGGACACAGCATCCAAAGCAAAGTGACGTCCCCACATTAAACAGCCTGGATGTACGAACTGCAGTGCTCAACTCCCAAAATTGGAGCTTTCAGTCTAGAAACAGAAAAGCTTTTATTGCTGGAACAATACATTCAATTCAAAAGCAAAGCTGCAACTGGGTTTTCGCAGCTTCCTTCCCTAATTAAAAAACATGCTACTGCCCAAGCAGGCTGCCCCCCCTTGCCACCTCTCACCCCGCTTTCAAATGTGTCCTTCGTGCCTGCTCCAGATGTCTTCAGGGAGCCTGGCCTTGGCTCCTGGCGTTCACCCAAGCAATAAACCATCTCTCTGGAATTCTCCCCCTCCCTTCCAGTTCACAGCCAGGCTGGACATGCATTGTCATCTTGGCAGGAGAGCACGATCCGAGGCACTGTGTTCGTCCAATCGTGGATTCTGACACTGGACATCTCAATACGGCTTCCTTGGCATCCCCAATACCGAACTGGTTTGCCATCCCTGTCTTCCAAGATACTTTTTGGACTTCCCAGTTTAGGCTACAGTCCTGGTGGTCTCCATTCCAAGTCTAACTGGATCCAACCCAGCTTAGCTTTTTGGAGATCAGCCAAGGGCAGCTAGATGCTGGGCACCTGCTGTAAATGGCTCCCTGTTGACTTCATGGAACATCCCTGTTACTCCGCCACAAGACAATACAGCCTTGCCACCACTGCCTTCTGGGATGGGCTTTGACTTTCCGACACCCTGTCGGGACCGAATGACATCAAAAATATGGCTGACTTTTCACTGAGAACATTATCACCCAATAGCCCTGAAGGCCACCAAACAGAGGTGAAGATATTCTGCATGAAGCGGAGCCATGGCTATAGAAACTTGGCACTTTTAAAAGCTGGAAAATCTGAAGACAAGATTTTACAACTCTTACAGCATCTTACCAAAGAAGAGATTTTTTGTCATCAGGTATCACGGCCTTTTCTTACCTGATTCAAATCCATCAAGCAGAGAAAGCAAGTGAGAAAAAAGGGGGGATGAGATAGCAAATAAAGGAAGAAAAAATTGCCAGGGACTACTATTTAAACAAGCATTGCATTTATCTCGCATGGACTTGAGCTCTGCACTGAGGTGTTGGAAACTGTACTTCTGGCATGTCAGTGACATGACAGTTATAATACCAGCGTGTTATTTTTATTGCAACACATAGGGCATATCCTCCACTACATAATATAGACTTTTCCGTGAAGATATACATTACCTGCTATTCTTTTCAACGTGGCAGTGTTAAAAATATTAAAATAATGGATATTAAACACTTTCCCAAGGTTTTTGCAGACATCTGTGAGTTCGGAGAGACATTTCTTAACCATCTCTTCCCGTCGGGACATCTTGGTCTCCAAAGCCTTCTGCTTGCGAATATTGCTGGCACTTTCTGTTTCACAGAACTCTACCTAAAGGATTAAAAATTAAAATTAAAAATAAGAAAGCTTCCAAAACATCCTTTATGAGAGAAGAAAGAAGAGGGGACAGTTCAGCACAACTGATGGGTGACAACAGGGAAGCCCTTTTTAAGCAGCCACCTTTGCTATTCTCAGTTTTTCTGAACCATTTCTCTGCAGCTTCAGGTTCTGTCTGTACTGAAGGACCAGAAGAAACTTGGGCAGCTTGGTCTGCAGTCACGCACCTGCAAGGAGCCATTCAGCACAGCACCAGCTTTTTCCCCCAGCTGGATGTACGCTACCGCTTGATCCTTAGCACTAATGTACAGGTCTTCATCCAGAATCTTGTCTAGCACCAACTTCCTAAACAGTCGCCCAGCGTTATGGCGTGAGTAGGCTGCTCCCTTGCCAAACAGACCATGCTGAATCTTTGCATTTTTTGAACCTATTAAAAGAAGAAGTAGAAGTAGAGGATAGATAGATAGATACTTAATTGATTTAGTCTTTTGACCATATCAGATATGAAATAAGATCTGATTGGACTGGACAATGAATTGAAAATCCATACTGTGAAATGGTATTGGTAAGTCGGGCCACCCAAGCATGAGAAGGCATATTATGCATCTGCTCTTCAAAACAAAGCTTGGGTAATCTGTGAGTCCGTGGATAGGATCTTCAGCCAATAATTAAATACTTCTGTTACTGAGTGGCTTTGTATGGGGGGTGTACCTAACTCTGCTCTTATGCTCGAGTTGGTGTCCACTTGTCCACCCCCAAGATGCATTTCAGAAAAGAGGACTGTATCTATTCAAGCAAAGGGACATTTAAGTGACCCCACAATTCTGCACCATACGTGATCATTGGGACAATTTCACTGTTATATACCTTTATAATTGGGGTTAACGATCCTAGGTGACTGTGGCTGATTAGCTGCCTTAAGGTGTTGGCACAGGCTGTTGCCTTTAGGGAACTCCTCTTGAAATGAGGGAGCCATGATCCTGTTCTGGTAAAAACAAGTCCTAGGTGTAGATAGGACTTAACCTGGTCTGTATGTTTCCTGTCCAGGGTCCAGTAATACCCGATTCTCCTCTTCCCAAAAACAACTACCTTACATTTGTGGATGGACAGGTATTTAAATGTGCAATACATGCTAATCCTGCGTAGCAATCTTCTCATTCCTACTTGGGCATGTGACATCAGTGCCGTATCATCTGCATAAAGCAGTATGATTACATGTTTATTTTTGAGTTTAGGCATAAGTAAATAAATAAATATGTGTATCAGTTGAATATAAAAACTTTGGGATGTCACTTATATATACAGTTGTAATCGAAATTATTCAACCCTCCTTGCAAATCAGGTTGTCAAAATGTACAGACTTTCAGCTGTTTGCAATGAACAAATCAAACACAAGCAATTGAAATAGCTTAACGAATGCTTCAAGTGGTGTCCCCAAATTCAACTGAAAATGCAACTTATCATGACTTCTCCAGTCTCAACATTATTCAACCCCTTCATGGCAAGCATCTTCAGTACTTAGTGGTGCACCCTTTTGCTGCTACGACCTGCTGCAAACGAGATGCATAGCCAGACACCAGCTTCTGGCAGCGTTCCTGAGGAATCTTAGCCCATTCCTCATGAGCAACAGCCTCCAGTTCAGTCATCTTCTTGGGTTTGCGTGCTGCAACCGCCTTCTTCAAATCCCACCAGAGGTTTTCTATGGGGTTCAAGTCAGGTGACTGTGATGGCCACTGTAGAATCTTCCAGGACTACTTCTGCATCCAAGCCTTAGTGGAATTTGAGGTATGCTTGGGATCGTTGTCCTGCTGGAAGGTCCAGTGACGCCCAAGCTTCAGCTTCCTTACAGACGGCATGGCGTTTTCTCCTAGGATTTCCTGATACTTCAATGAAGCCATCTTGCCGTCCACACGCTGCAGGTTTCCAGTGCCAGAGGATGCAAAGCAGCCCCAGAGCATCACCGAGCCACCACCATGCTTAACTGTAGGCAGAGTGTTCTTTTCAGCGCATGCTTCATTCTTCTTCCTCCAGACATACCACTGATCCATCGGGCCGAAAAGTTCCCGTTTTGTTTCATTGCTCCACAGAACAGAATCCCAAAACGTCTGTGGGTTATTTATATGATTTTGAGCATATTGGAGCTGACTTCTCTTGTGCTTTTGGGTCAGTAGTGGTGTACAGCTTGGAGTTCTGGCATGGGAACCTTCTGTGTTTAGTACGCCTTACTGTGCTCACTGAAACCTCAGTGCCTGTTGCCACCAAGTCTTGCTGCAGGTCTTTTGCAGTCACTCGAGGGTTTCTCTCCACCTGCCTTCTCAGAAATCTGCTTGCAGCCATTGACAGCTTCCTTCTTCTGCCCCGTCCAGGTAGTGTCACCACTGCTCCTTTAACTTTGAACTTGTGAACTGTGCTTCCAACGGTGTCTCCGGGAACATTCAGTGCCTTCGCTATCATTTTGTATCCTGTTCCTTGTTTGTGAAGGGCAATGATCTCTTCTCTTACCTTTCTGGACCGTTCTTTTGACTTAGCCATACTGTATTTCTAACATGCAGTCAAACGTGACACTCAACAAACCCCTAGCCAGTTCAGGTATTTCAAGTGTTCCAGCTCAAGCACACCTGGTGCAACTAATGAAGCCCTTGATTAGTTGCATCAGGTGTGCTTGAGACAACGCCTGTTTTGCATCCTGTATGTGTGCTGTCGTGACGGATTCTATTCAGGGGGTTGAATAAGTTTGAGACTGGAGAAGTCAGAATAAGTTGCATTTTCTGTTGACTTTGGGGACACCACTTGAAACATTCGTTGTGTTGAGCTATTTCAATTGCTTTTGCTTGATTTGTTCACTGCAAACAGCTGAAAGTCTGTACATTTTGGCAACCAACCTGATTTGCAGGGGGGGTTGAATAATTTCGATTACAACTGTAACTTAAACAAAATAGGGGCCAGTATGCATCCTTGTCTGACTCCTCTGTGAGTATTAATAGTCCCTTTAAGGAACCCTTTGCTCCAGTACGTACCCTTAGGCAGGAATTTGAATATAATGTCTTGATTAGAGAAAGGAGTCTGGGTTCCATATTCATATCTGTTAATTTCTTCCAAAAGAGGTCCCTGTTTATTGAGCAAATGCTGCACTAAGATCAATGAAAGTTGTATACAGTTGATTCCCATTAGCTGTGTATTTGTCTATCAAGTGGTGTAAGATAAAACAATTATCAGTGGTAGAGTGTCCAGGTCTAAAACCAGCTTGCTCTTTGGGTAGCAGGTCCTGTTCAATCACCCAATCCTCAGTCTTATATAAAAGATATTTAGCATACAATTTAGCTACAATATCGATTAGACTGACTGGTTGATAATTAGAAGGGTCACCCTTATCCCCCTTTTTATAGATGGGAATCACAATGGAGAGCTCCCAACCAGCTGGAATTTGGCAGGAGTTGTTCGTGTGGGTAAATAAGACTGCAAGTAGGGGAGCCCACCAATTAAGTAGAGGAGGAAGAGGAGGGCATAGCCTATTTTCATGGCCAAGCCAACTCACTTGAATGGGCTGGAGGATGCTGCCACTCAAAGGCACGCACCAAGGACTCTCCGTATACCAGACCTGTGAGGAGGAGCTATCAGGGAAGTGAGCTCCACTGCCACTGAGCCCTGCCAGGGGTCCCCTCTCACCAGAAACCAATCAGTGGGCAGGATCATGTATCAGACCATAGACCTCCCTCTTTAGTAAATCATCAGGACAGCTGACAATAAATAGAATAGGAATAAAACATGGGGTGGACCAGGAACAATTAGTTTGTGGCATCCACCAATCTCTACATCAGTTTGTAAAAGTTAAGTTTAAGAAAAGTCAGAGAAAGTGCTGTGGGGTTGCAAAATTATGAACAAAGCCACACATGCTTAATGGAAATTATTTACACAGTACCTCTCTGCATTTCTCCTGCAGGAAAGGAAAAGGAGAGCATTGGTGGGAACACCTCCTCAAAGAGAATCCTCCCTCTCTCGTTCTCCATATAGGTTTCTTTGTGCTGCAGTCAAATACGTTCTATGCCAAATGCACGCGCTATCTCTGTTGGTGTATGTTGGTATGTGTGTCTTGTGTGTTATCGTCCTTGTGTTCTTATCCACTTTTTGAATAATGATCCTTCTCTCTCACAGAGAAGAAAACTGGATGAACAAATACCATTATTCCAAAACATTCCCAGGGAACTATTAGCAAGGATTTTTTATCTTTGAAAACAAGATGGCCATTACTATTTTAAAGGCCACTGGAGTTATAGGCAAGGAGAACTACTAAATCTGGGAGGACTTTATATACAGGTGGTCCTCGCTAAACATAAGCAACTGTTCAGAGTTACAACGGCACTGGATGAGACTTACGAGGCTGTTGCAGGGTCCCCACGTCATGTGATCACAATTTGGGTGCTGGGCGACCGGCTTGCAATTACGACATTGCAGCATCCTGCGGTCACGTGATCACCATGTGCAACCTTTCCTGCCAGCTTCCCACAAGCAAAGTCAATGGAGAAGCCAGCAGGAGATCGCAAATGGCAGTCGTGTGACATCGCGCCTAACAATCACGTGGGATTTGCTTAACAACGACAACAGGAAGCGCTGGAACTTCTGCTGCTAAGCAGTGCAGTCACGTGACATTGCACTTTAGGACTGTGCTGCTTAGCGAAAGAGCTGCTGGTCCCAATTACTGTAGTTAAGCGAGGACTACCTGTACGAGGAATTTGGGACACGATCTGCCAAATACACATCCTTGGCCACATTCCTTTGCCCTGCTGGATCTCTCACGTGGATTATGTTGCTTAGCTTTCTCAGTTTAATAAATGATGGATTAAGTTCAGGATTTGCTCCATCTATGTCAGGATGTGTAATTTAAATCAAGGATTTACAGTGTCTTTTGGTACATCTCAATGTACTTGCAACCATTTACATTACAGATATTTGATTTTTCACAAAATTGGGTACCATAAAAGGGGGAATAATGGAAGCTGATAGGCATCCAATTTATACATTTCAGGCAACTGAAATCTATAAATAAGAAATACAAGGGTTGCCTTCCTAGCAAAATTCAGCAGTGGTGGTAACTTACTTAAGGTCCTGCGGGGAACCCCCAGTCCAGTTTTTATTCCGGGTCCCTGAGAAAGCAGGTGAAGCCTTTCATGTCAGTGCTGGGGAGGCTGCCTGCCCTGGCGGTGGGCAGTGTTCCTCCGCAACAGCATGTCTGCTTTCAGGAGGAGGCTCAAGGACTAGCTGAAAGGCAAGGGCCCTGGGCCTGGGAAGTCTGTCTGTTTGCTTCTCACTGAACTGAACTTTACGTACAAAATGGATTACTTAAGAGTTAATTGTTAGGATTAGTGTCCATTTTGTTTTCAAGATAGTTACATGAAGTTCAAAAAGTAATAACCTTATGTTAACTGTAATAATTATGTTCATAACATGGTGATGAATTGTCATGACCTCGTTGCAAGGCACAAAGAGCCTCACAACGTAGATCATGATCATTAAGAAATAGAGGAAGGAGATAATTAAACCAGGGATTAACACAAGCACCCAAAAGCACCCACACCCATGGACCCATAGACGGCTGAAAAGAAGGACGTCGGAAGAACGGAGATAAGCCGCACCTGGTGCCCTGGAGGACACAACCGAATCCGGGGGACAAAGGAAGACACCAGGAAAACGCCCAGGCAGCCATCAAGGGTCCCATCAAGAGGGATTGGGACAATGCAGGGTGGAGGAGCCCGGGGCCCTACGAGAGGGTATAAAAGGGGCACCTCCACATCACCACCCCCGCTCCCGTTTTTCGTTCTGTCAGCCATCATTCCAATAAACCGGAAATCCTTAATACCCATTAAGTGAGTCTGTGTCTTATTGCGAAGCGAGACCGACCCTGACATGAATGGATGCCGGTCTTAGGAAAAGTAATGGCATCTTTTCATGTATAATTCAAAGACATGAAAAGGGGAGTACGATACAATAAACAGATGAGGAACTGACTAACTGATGTGGAGCATCGGAGAAGATGTTTGTCCCAGGAGCTAGTATTGCCCTGGATTAATAAGGGAATCAAGACGCTTGTCATCTGGACAGCTCTCGGCTCTCCTTCAGAAAGAACAGGCCCAAGGACCGGAAACGCTGGTACCGTGCACGGAAGAGTATGGTCCGCATCCGGATATAACCCGCTGTGAAGGTGTGAGCGAGAGTGCGCGGATTGGGCGACCGGGAGCAAGCGTGTCTCCCTGGGTTTCTTACACACACATAGGCAGGAATGGGAGCTGAGCCCGGGCCCCTCCTGCTCCCCCTCTCAGCCCTCCACGCTCCCTACCCAGGCAGCCAGGTGAGCTGAAGGAACCGTCCCGTCCCTCCTCGGGCAACTCCCTCGGCTCCTCTGCGGCTCAGAGGGAGAGACCCCGTCCCCCTAGCAGCTAGGGGAGCAGGGAGGGCCATGGCTAGGCACAAAATGCTGCCCCTCTTGTTCTGCTGGCTGAACAGACCGCTATGCTCGGACTCCGACAGAGCAAGGAGGACGGCGGGAAGGCGAGTCACGCGACACGCGTGGGAATGGCCACACGGAGAGCCGTCTGGTCTTCCTTCCAGTTCCGTCCCCCCTTAGCAAAAGGGGGTGGGCTGGGTGGGGCAGAAAGTGTCCCACCCAGTTTTACAGCCTATCCAGCACACAATGTTGAAAAAATAGAAAGGATAATGTAGAACTTACCCAAGAAAATGTCAATCATCATATTGAGGGTGTATCTTCCTGCATTTTTCTTCGTATTTCCAGTTCCCTTTTCACCACAATGCTCCTTAACAAACCTCAAAATGTTTTTTACTTCTTCAGTCACATTCTTCAACTTGTACACCTAATAAAAAGTTTTATTAATGTAATATGTCAAATGAGCCAGTACACTGCATGTAGCTCCTGTATTGGCTTGCGAGTTAATCTGGAGATCTTTGTGTGCCTAGAACAGCATGAATGTGTTGCTCTTGCACACTGATCAAAACATGCCTGATTGGCACTGGCACTACTGGCAGAAGGGAACGCTGCATGTGGCTGGTAGCCTAATCTATTTCCTCGCTAACTTTCTAAAAAGCAGCTCATGAAATCCTTGATTGACCAAAGGTAGAGGTCACTTCTGTGGGCCCATCTTGTGACAACCCTGGCACAGGGAAGATGACAACGTGGAATGTAGGAGGGCTCTACGGTAAAGAGCATGAACTGAATTCATTCATGGAGTGAGTGAGTGAGTGAGTGAGAGAGAACTACACTGATCTGATTTGGTGGAGTGGAGTTCACAAATTACATTCATGAAAGTAAAACTGTAAGCTTCATGGAGAATGAAAGGACTGACAACAAGGATGAACTGGTGTCATCTAGATCACTGTGAGAGTTTATGAAGATAGGAATTCGTAAGTTGATTGTGGCTGCATATTACATTCCTGTGAGTGGTGGTGGTGGAATCTGCTTTGAAAAAGGCCTATTTGGCTTCAATACACGATTTAAGCATTTGTTTATTTATGCATACTGTGGCAAAGAAAATAATCTGTACCACACACTTTCAATCAGTCAATCAAATCAATCAATCAATCGGGTGATGAGAGGTTCTGAATGTAGGACAGACCATAGTTTGATAATGCACCTTAGGAAAAGAAATGGACAGAGGGAAAAAAAGTTAAAGAAATCAGAGTGAAAGTAGGGCAATTGATTTAGAAAGATGGCAGTAACAGAAAGCACATGATCTACAGTATATGAAAAAGTATTAGAAGATAAATTAACCTCCCAACAGAATAAATGGAAAGCAGATGCAAGAAAGAGGAAGCTGCTTTGAAAAAAGTTGTTGCAGAGGGCACACGAGTGTGCGGAGTTGCGATAGTGGGAAATGTGAAAAAGGATGCGTGGTGGAAGGATTACGTGAAAGACATTTTGTAACATGTATCAGAAAAAGATAGTTGCAAAGATGGAGTCGGAGAGCAAGATGAAATTAGTTAAGATTAAAAGAGAGAAAGAAAACGCACAGCCATTTCAATGAAAGTGAGGGAGGAGCCCAAACTCTTGTCTCCTGGTTTCATCTATTTTCCTACCCTTTTCCTGCACTTTACGTAGTATCCCTACAGAAAGATTTTTCAACCTTAGGTAAAGGTAAAGGTTTCCCTTGACGTAAAGTCCAGTCGAATCCGACTCTAGGGGGCGGTGCTCATCTCCGTTTCTAAGCCTTGGAGCCAGCGTTGTCATAGACACTTCCGGGTCATGTGGCCAGCATGACTCACGGAACGCCGTTACCTTCCCACCGAAGCGGTACCAATTAATCTACTCACATTTGCATGTTTTCGAACTGCTTGGTGTGCAGAAGCTGGGACGAGCAACGGGAGCTCACCCCGCCGCGCGGTTTCGAACCGCCGACCTTCCGATCGACGGCTCAGCGGTTTAACCCGCAGCGCCACCGCGTCCCTTTTCAACCTTAATAGCCTTTAAAACTTAAGACAGGTAAATTTAATTAATAACTGACAATAGGAATACCATAAAATGGGCGCTTTGGGGATGAAGGACAGTGCCAATGAAATACCCAAGAGAAAAGAATGGTATGTTATCGTTGGAAAATCCCAGGACTACTTTCTTCAGCCTGCTGCTTTTAACCCTTCCCAGGAAGACAGCTGATTCAGCTGCTTAGAGGCAGAATTTAAGGCAGAGCCTGCTCACCTGCTGTTTGGAGCAGTTGTCACAACTTACTTCAGGGTGTTCCTTACAAAATCTAGGATTAAAGCCTGTTTCTCCAAAATAGGCCAGCAGCTGTATTCTCCGGCATTCCATTATGTTCTCGCAGTAATGCACCATGCTGTAGAGGTTGTCGAAGTGCGTCTGCCGGGTCTGGCTGTTACCCTCTCTTTCCACTGAAATGCAAGGAATACGATCCTTGTGAGAAAAAGATCCATAGAGGCAATAGCTGGATAAAGCAACTGAAGTTTCACAAAGCTGCTGCAACCTTCTGAGGAACCATTTACCAGGCAAGCTGGTGAAGATGGAAAAAAACACCTAACAGACCTCAGAAACCCCTTTGCACCCACTTTTCTGGAGCAAGGGAGGGTCCTCAGACCCTGAAATGGGTCTTGCTGGATGCAGAGTCAGATTAGGTCATGACAAGGACCATCCAAAGCGTGCTGGGAAAAGCAGCCGGCAATGTTGTAAATTTTCCGTTTTCTGAAAAATCAGTTCTAGCCATTAAAGCCCAAACTGTTCCCAATTCTCATCCTGTCTACACAGATTCCTTGGTAGACAGAAAACAAAATAAATCAGCTAGGCAGTTGTTATAATCAGCTAGATTAATGCTGGCTGACTTTCTAGCTAATAAAAGTCAACGCTAAATTATGAAATGCTGGAATGTAACGGCCCCTCATGTAATAGTCCAAGCAAGATAGAAAGTTCGGTCTTATTTTGGCTTTGAATATTGTTGGAGAATGCTTAAATCTGGTCTTTTTCGAGCCCCACAAGAACAGCAGCAGCTGTACAAGACATGGGGGAAAAGCACATCCAAAATTCATAGAGGAAACCCCTTTTTTAGGTTAGCTCAGGGGGAGAGGCACAGAGACCCCCTGCCTCCCCAGGCACTTGTAAACAGACAAAAGAGGAAGAAGCAATAAATCCCAGTTAAGGTTGTGGGCAAGATTTTTTTCCTTTGCATTACAATAAACAGGAAAGAAAAGTAAGACATTAGAGACAAACGGTACCTATTTTTCTCCCAAGCAAGAAGACTGGTGAGTTTATCAATCTAGAAAAGGCAGTCTTTGGACAATACAAGCTGCTGCTGGTCTCCTCAGAGCGGACGCTGCGCCTGCTTGGCCATCCCCACACCACTTCCCCCAGGAACCAACTAGCCCTAAACACAAGGCGGGCAGTGGGCATTGCTCCAGGAAGTGCTGCACGCAGTTAGGCGCAGAAGAAGAACATCAGCAGAGCGTCGGCTAGACATTCTCTCTGTATTTGGGTTCAGGGTTTTCTTAACTTTTCACCGTTCGCTGACGAGAACCTTTGGGAACGAGCAGCACCATAAGCGGGCAAGTAAATAAAGGCCTCCAGCTTCAAAACCCCTGGCAGCCCACTTGACTTCGGCACCCACGAACACTTACTCACGATGAGCCGTCTCAGCCTGGCAACATCACTATAGCTGTAGAAAAGCAGGCAGTGGGATACTTCTCCATCCCGCCCGCTTCTGCCCGACTCCTGATAGTACCCTTCAATAGATTTAGGGAGGGAGGCGTGGATTACAAAGCGCACATCGGGCTTGTCGATCCCCATTCCGAATGCAATGGTGGCACAGATAACCTGGAATGACACAGAACAAACCCCTTATTCCGCGCAAGAGAAGCAAGATGGCGCCCCTGCCTGCACTTGGAGGGGCCGACCCACAGTGCTACTCCTGGAGCCCAGGAAGCCGCCTCCGATGGGCGTGGGCACGGCTGTTATCTAGCTGGTCCAACTCCAGGTCTTGCCAACTGATCATTCAATTTATCTCTTTGCCCAAAGAAACGACAGAGGAGGCAAAGCAGGCTCAGCTTGGGCAGAGCGCTTGTAATCCTCTGCAACAGCTCTGGGCTGCCTGTCCCCACATGCTCACTGCCTGTGCCCCTGGCTGCCATGTTCCCTGTGGGGCCTGTGCTGGTGTGGCTTGGGATCAAGGCGAGTCTAGGTCCTTGCTAGAGAAGAGCCAAAGTGAGAATCCAGTCAGCTGACCAGCAGAGCTGGCCTTTCCCTAAGTTGGGTAATACTCTGGAATCAGAACACGGGTCCATCTAGCTTGATACTTCTGACTCTCTGTCATTTCTAGCCCATAGGAATGCTGCCAGGGTTGAAGAGAAATCTCCCGCATGCAGTCCCCCTCTGTATTCTGTTCTACCTCAAACTCGTCCCAGGGAGGGCAACATCAGATACACCAACAGCTTTACAAAGTGCAAGCGATCCAACAATGGGAGACAGCCCAATCGCTCTACTCTTTGTAGAGAATTAGTCATATTCCCTACACCCTCCACTTTTTATTTTAATTGCTGGCATGGTTGTATTATTTGATTTCACTTTCTAATAGTGTACTTGTTTTACCTGGCATCCATCCTGATTAATCCATTTCTGCTGCACGAGGTCCCTGGTGCTGTCAGGGAGACCAGCGTGATATGCAAGTGCAGAGAGGCCGCTGCCTTGCAGAGCGTTGGCAACTGAGTCACACTCATACCGGGAGAGACAATAAATAATTCCTGAGTCACCTGCCGCACAAAGGAAAAACATTAAGGGTCTCAGCCCTCTAAAAGTCTATTCAAGATGGCAGTACAGTTTTGAATTCCATCTGTTTCCTTTACTTAATGGCAGCTTGTAACAATTCCTCAATTAGTGTGAGGAACGTGGGTTCAGATATCCCAATAGTAAGAAATCTCTCTGGAACCAGTTAGGTCTCAGTAAAGTATTTCGTTTATTGAAAGATACAGTACCATCGCCCTCTGCATCTAAAGTCTCAAGTAATTGTATTTCCCCCTGCCCTCTTCTTTTATCAGACCCAAGTCCCTGCCTTCGTTTGAAATTGAAGATTTACAAATGCCTTCTGTTTTGCAACATGGGCTTCAGCAACATTCTTCACTGCCTATTGGCAGACAACACTTTAGCCACAGCATTCTGGTGTCAACTTGCTGAATCTGTGAAGTTTCTAATTCTTGCTGGCTCTGTGATGTTTCCAGCTGTCACTCACACCAATCAAGTCTCCCCCCTCCCTCCTTTGCAACCCATGATAGAGGAAAAGGCCCAGAAGGGGGTTTTATGACTTCTGGGGCCAAACCTCTGACAATTAGACAGAAACAAGCCCAACCATTAGACTTGACGTTGTTCTTTTATCTACATTTCTATCCTGCCCTTTTAACACTGTAACAGATGATAAGGTCCTTTCCCATCCCTTACTCTTAGCCAAACAATACAGTAAGCTTTTCCCTATTCATTGACACAGTGAAGAAGGTGAGGCTCTGGAAATGATATTGGCTGCTGTGAACATCATAGCATAGTCTTCAATTGATACTTTAACTTGGGGGATGTAATATACTGTAATGCTCATGGATACATACCACTGTGTGAGAAAGGAGAGACCTGCCCAAATTCCTAGCCCTTCCCAACACAGAACACATTTGAAAAAAAATATAAAATCCAGTCATTTCATCCTCTTCCTTGAGTGTGTCCAACTGGAGGCTGGACAGCCTTCTCTCTGGGATGCTTTTATTTGGATTCTTGCCGTGAGTAGTGAAGTTTCCAACTCCAGAAAAAACATATAGGTAGAAAAAAGGGCATTTCCAAAATTTTGTGACTGGCACATCCCTTGCAACCAGGTCATTTGTGCTATTGCCCAAATGCTTTTTCAAAATTAAAGGGCCCCAAGTTCCAAAAGGGTTGGAGAAATGTGCATTAACCACTACAGTGCACCAGTTTTCTACAATATGGGACATTTCTAAATAAGTTTTAGATATCTACAGAATCATTCCACAAGGCTGATCTATTATGTATATATTTCACTATGGAACACCAAGGTATCAAATATCAGAATTAATCTAATAAACTTTGGGTTTAAAATAACCTCATACAAGTAGACATTGGCAGAGGAAGAATGGCTGTTAACTTACAGGGGTGATATTTTCTGATCCATTGTAAGCAATCTAAAGCAACAGTTTTGGGTTTCTTGGGTAATACGTCGTATTTCAGGTTGTGCCTGTTAAAGCTCATAGTAAACCTAGAAGGATATTAGTAATTTAGTTGAAGTAAAGGGTTATTGAATTTCTAAAGAATATACAGCTGATCTATACAGGAATCCCAGTGAAGCTGTCCCTTTTCCCAAATGCCCAAGAAGGAAATCTCTTCTCACCCCCTAACTCAAACTTACACCTGTGGCTGGAGCATCTCCAGTTGATTTAGGATGTCCTTTTGCACTCTGGGGTTTGCTGTGGCAGTAAGAGCCATCATAGGAACCAGGCAGAACTTCTTTCGAAGCATGTTAAGCCGCTTGTAGTCTTGACGAAAGTCATGACCCCACTAATCAAGAGATTGTTAAAAGTTAACATTGCTCACAATTAAGTACATACAATTCTTGCAGCCCTCTGTGGCCTCCTCAATTAAATCAGGTCACCTGACTGACGCAGTGTGCCTCATCAATCGCAAAACGAGCCAACAGCTCTCGCTGGTACAAATTCTCCAGAGCTGACATCAGCCGGCCACTCAAGCAAACCTACAGAAGAGCAAGAACCAAAGGAGGCCAACATGTTACAGCTACTCCTCTGGCACCTTTCAGGGCCTTCTTAGGTCACTCATCCACATGCACCACCAGGCAAACAACTGCAGCCAAACCATCACTTTCCGATGGGCAATGGCAGAAGCCTGGCTCCATCCAAGCACACTGGCTTCAGCTGGAGTGCTGCAGAGCTGCTCACGCCTCTGTACAAACCTTCTCTGGAGTAACATAGAGGAGTTTTATAATGGGATCTTTCTTTGACAGCTGCATGTAAATTCTGGATGCTTCAGCATCAGTCTTATCACCTGTGAGGTAAGTAGCTGGAATCTAGACAAAGAGGACAAAAGGCACACAATTTGCAGCTAACAGAGCTATAGCTTGAACAGTAATCTTAGCTGCTGCTGATCATTTCTTTCTGAAACTGATCTGTAATTAGGCAAATGCTTGTACTGGAAGTGAGGAAGGCAATACCCATGGCTTGCTGTTGGGCAGCGCCCATTCCTTCTGCCACAGAACCAGATCCCAAGAAGCATCACACAATCCTAGCGGGACCTTCAACTGTGAGAAAGACAAGGTTACATGGTTCTTTTAGTGAAAGCAAGTTATACTCAGACTTTCTCCCTAGATTCTAAACAGGACTAACTAGCTAAAATACAACACTTTTGTACAAGCACAAATTCTACAAGGATTTAAAGTTTTATATTTGCACGGTCACGCTGCAAAGAGCAGAAATTAACATGCCATGATAGATACTGATTATTTTAATACAGCTTTGCATTTCATGTAATTTACAGAAAATCAAATAGCAAACCATCTTGAACTCACATCCATTGATGTCAGCTTCTGAACTTGATCTACTATCAGGGACCTCAAGGGAGAGATGACGATGGTGACTCCCGCTGACACACAGGCTGGCAGCTGATAGCACAGACTCTTGCCACCTCCTGCATGGAGCATAAGCACAATATGAAAGATCTGCTGCAAAGTTCATGAGTTATAGACACAAACCATGGAGGAGGCTAAATGCTGCAACTGACATTTTCTCCGTTACTCCTGCTGCCGTGAAGATCAACAGCTGGCCATAGAACTGAGACGCAAAGAACCACCAAGTTCAACCTCCTGCTTGGTGCAGAAGTGACGCACCCCTGAAAGGTCCTGAACACTCTTTCAGGCCAAATACAATACTTTGCATAGAATTCATTTTAGGGGATCATTCCCTAGCTTTTTTTTAAAGCACAGCAAAGATCTGATTGTATATGAGTTGGGTGTATTATGCACTCTGATTGAAATCCTCACAGTGATTCATAATAAGAAGAGATCGGCCCCATGGCCCCTTCTTTGTGGGGTGCCGCAGGGATCAGTACTCTCCCCTCTCCTTTTTAACATCTATGTGAAACCGCTGGGCGAGATCACCCATCACCATGGGATGAGGTATCATCAATACACTGATGATACTCAATTGTATATCTCCATCCCGGGTGAAGTAAGTGATACCATGACTACCCTCTCCGAGTGTCTGGGGGCTGTGGGGGCCTGGATGGGGAACAACAGGCTTCAGCTGAACCCTGGTAAGAAGGAGTGGCTGTGGGTTAATGGTTCTTCCGTATCCGGGACATTGTCATCTCTGGTTCTGGATGGGGTTGCACTGCCCCAGACAGACCCGGTGCGTAACTTGGGGGTCCTCTTGGACTCATGGCTACTGCTCAAAGAGCAGGTGGCAGCCGTGGCCAGGAGAGCCTTTGTGCAGCTACGTGCTGTGCACCAGTTATGCCCCTCCCTGGATCAGGAGGCCCTTCGAACAGTCACTCATACCCTTGTTATCTCTCATATAGACTATTGCAACGCACTTTATGTGGGGCTACCCTTGAAAAGTATCCGGAAGCTTCAGCTGGTCCAGAATGCAGCCGCGTGAGCTGTTTTTGGTGCCCCTATAAGGGCACATGTAACACCGCTGCTGTGCGGGCTGCAGTAGGTACCAGTTTGCTTCTGGGCCCAATTCAAGGTGTCGGTTATGACCTTCAAAGCCCTACATGGCATGGGGCCAGGTTACCTGAGGGACCGCCTCTTCCCCATTACATCAGCCTGCCCCACTGGATCATGCAGAGAGGGCATGCTGTGGACCCCGTCTGTGAGAGAATTCCATCTGGCGGGGTCCAGGAAGCGGGCCTTCTCTGCAGTGGCTCCCGCCCTGTGGAACACACTGCCCCCAGAGGTGAGATATTGGCCCCATCGCTCCTGGCCTTTCGGAGGAGTCTGAAGACCTGGTTCTGCCGCCCCGCTTGGGGCGGAGAGGGGAATAGATCTACATGGGGATGGCTGCTATAGACCGCTCCTCCCACACTTGGACTGTTTTACATTCTTTCGCCACTTAGACCTTTTATCTTTACTTTTATTTATATTACTTATTATTGTATTTTTATATTGTATATTTTGTGAATGTTGTTTTAATTGATTGTTGTAAACTGCCCAGAGTCCCCCAATGGGAGGAGATGGGTGGGGACAAATTGGATAAATAAACAAAATAAATAACAATAAACAGCAATTCATGCATTAAAATAAAAACAGAAAAAAATAGCTTTATAATGGGCAGAAGAGTGTCTAGACAGGGCCTGTGTTAGGAAATATATAATTCAAAGAAGTAAGAAATCCAGTAGTCTCATTTATTCAGGGTAGATAAAGTTTAAAATTGGTTTAGAGTATACTTAATTTCTATAAAGTTATATTTAGCTCCCCTGCCTGCAAGCCTTGACACGTTAGGAGGCCTCATCCGCTTCACTGATTTTGAGAGCAATGTTGACGGGGTCGCTTGGTGCAGCTGCCCTGCCAGTAAGTTCCAAGGAGGCGGGATAAAGCTAAGGGTGAGCCACGGGGTGTGTGTGTGTGTGTGTGTGTGTGTGTGTGGTGTGTGTGTGTGTGTGTGTGTGCGCGCGTGCAGATGGGGCTCTGTAAACGTGAGAGAAGCCAGCCCACCAAGGAGAAGGAACTCCAGAATCAAACCTGGAAGAAGGCAATGGCCAACTACTTCTGTACCATTACTAAGAAAAGTGTATGAACTTGGCTGAATCATTTAAGTAAATTTGGGTGCCAGATGATAAAACGGTGGGAAACCATTCTGGTAATTACATGAGAAGAACTTCAATTTTTCAAAAGTAGAACTGGATGCAATGATGTGTTAGACCAAGTTACAAGTTACTGATGGGCACCAGTCTTGAAAGAAGAGTTTCCTGCTTTACAAGAATGCATGCAAATGGAACATGGAATGTGAGAAGCACAAACCAAGGAAAACTTGAAACTAAAAGCAGACATGAAGGATAAATTGGATGATTTAGGAAAAAGTGAATTTATCTGGACTAGAATCGGTCATTTTAATAGACATGATTACACAAAATGCTACGCAGAGCATAAATTTATACAAAGAAATGGAGTGGCAATGATGGACAAAAAGGCAGTGGTAAGCCTGTAAGCTATTATCCAATAAATGACAGGATCATATCTAATTAGGGTTAGTGCATATCCAGTGAACATTAGTGTTATAAAGCATATTCCCCTATTACAGATGCAATGATGAAGAACATCTACAAGAAACACAGCATCAAAAGAAGACATACTAGTACTAATGGGTGATTGGAAAGCAAAAGTTGGAGAAATGAAGGAACATGTAATTAGAGGAATATTAGATTTGTTAAAAGCAGGAAATGGTTAAATGTTTTATGAAGATAATTCTTAGTTAATTGCCAACACCTTCCTCAAGCAACGTAAATGCAGATTCTATACCTAGGTATCACCTGATGCACAACATTGGCATCATATGAACTGTGGCAGAGTGCTGGAAAGCGTTTGGCCCGAGAGATCAGAAAAATCACACACCAGGCATTTCTATAAAAATAAATGTGCTTACAGAAAGCTTCTTATTTAAACACATTTACAAGCTTGTGCATTCACATGCGCTCAGAGAGGACTGGGAAGAGAGGCTGTGTAGAAAGGAAAAACTAACTAACAAGCCCAGGCAAGCTGCCCTCCAGGCAAATCAGGAGCTTTACCTTATATGGTCATGCCTTTTCACACCCCAAACTAAGGATACTTAAGTTTGACCTTCTGACTCTGCCAGAGTGATTTGTTACCATAGTAACTTAATGGCTTGCTCCTTGCAAAAAACAAGGAAATGCCAACACTCCCCTTTGTTTTGCTAAGGAGTAAGACACAAACCAATTTTCTTTGTCAACTCTGTATGTTTTGGTAGAGCAAGAGGTTTGGTTAAAATATCAGCCATCATATCTTTTGATTCACAATATTTTAACATTATTTCCCCTTTGGCTATCATGTCCTTGATACATTGATATCTAATATCTATATGTTTTGTCCTATTCTTGCAAGCTTCAGATTTTGCCATTGCAATGCAAGCTTGAATATCCTCATAAATCGTTATAGGCTGGTTCACTTCCATGCCTATCTCCTTTAACCACTGTTTAAACCATACAACTTCATTACAGGTTTGTGCTAGAGAATAAAACTCTGCTTCTGCAGTGGAAAGAGCAACAAGTGTTTGCTTTCTAGAATGTCAGCCTAAGCTTGACCCAGCAAATTGAATTAAAATCACAGAAGTGGGTTTCCTGTCACTGAGATCTCCATTTTCCTTTTATAACACCAACATTCTGCAGTTTTTCATCTAATTTTTGGTTCCATGATCTAGTAGCCTGTTTAAATCCATAGATTGATTTCTGCAGTTCACAGACCAGATTCTCCCCTTTTTCATAGCCAGGGGGTTGCTGCATGTATAATTTGTGGTCTAAATCACCATAGAGAAATGCAATTTGAATGTCATAGTGATGAACTGACATTTCTTTGAGTGCAGCAATTTTTAACAGTAATCTAATTGATTCACCTTTAGTAACTGGTGCAAAAGTCTTGTCAAAGTCTAAATCTTTCCTTTGAGTGAACCCTTTTGCAACTAACCTTGCTTTATATTTTTGGATTTTGCCATGAGCATCCCTTTTTAGTTTGAAAACCCACCTACAACCCAGACAGCGTTCATTGGGAGGTAGATTTACCAGTTTCCATGTTTTATTTTCTTTCAAGGATGCTAAGTCCTGTTGCATGGCAGAATGCCAATTTTGTGCAATCTCAGGTGGTAAAGCATTCACTTGTTCTAAGGACTCAGGTTCTGTGAATATGTGAAAAGCCTTTACTGTTTCAGCCTGAAAATGTGATGGAGGAACGCCTTTATTATTCCTCTGAGATCTGCGAGGTAATACAGGGCTTAAATTTTGACTCCTATCACTTTCCTGAGAAGCATCTGTCTCATCAGACAGATCTTCAGTTTGCTTTTCTGGCTTAATGTCTTCACCAGGCAAAAGATTACTATCAGCAAGTCCTTGCTGTTCTGTTGTAAGGGTTAGAATTTGTTCTATCCCCTTGTCTGCTAAGAACCTTTTGAATTTGTGAGAAAGGTACTCTCCTCCTCTATCACATTGGAGTGCAGATACTGGCCTTGGGAATTTTCCATTTGCCCATGTCACAAAACCTTTAAATTTCTCAAATGCCTCATCTTTATGTTTTAAGATGCAGATAAATGTGTATCTTGAGAAATCATCAATGATGGTCATTGCATACCTTGCTTGTCCAAGACTTGGAGCAAAAGGACCAATAATGTCAGAGTGTACAGTTTCCAAAGGTCTAGTTGTAACTCTGTCACTGTGCTTACTCACAGGAGCTTTTAGTGTTTTGCATTCTTTGCAAACTACACAGTCTAAGTGTTTATCACAGGGTTTTATCTTTAGGTCAGCACACAGCTGTGGCATTTGTGCTATATACTTGAAATTAGCATGACCAAATCTCCTGTGCATCAGGTGTACACATTGGTCATGATACGGAGTGTTGCCAACTGCAGCCTTGCAGCTTGGCTTCCTTGCATTTTGCACAACGTACAAGGAGTCTTTTAACATACCAGTAGCACACCATTTCCCATTTTTACATATCTCACAACCATTTTTCTTAAATGTTATGACATACCCTGTTGCAGCCAATTGTGCCACAGATAAAAGGTTTGACTGTAGATTTGGCACATACAACACACCTTTTACAGTTTCTCCCAAGCAGGATAAATACAAGTCACCTTGTCCCATAATTTTGGTCACAGACCCATCAGCCAAAGATACACTTTGTCTTTCAGTTTTAGACAGTGACACAAAAGAGCTTTTACAATTACATAAATGACAACTGGCCCCAGAATCTAACACCCATACATCAGAATTACCCTTCTCAGCAACCTGTGCAATTTGGGTTGTTTGAAGAGCCTTCTTCTGTGTTGCCCTTGTGTTCTTCTTCTCTGTCTTTCTACTCTTGGGTCTCAAGGCACAGTCTTTCTGCAAATGTCCAGCTGAACCACAAGTGAAGCATCGCTGGCTGGCTAGTGCTGTAGCTTCAGCTTTTTTTTTTCTTCTTTTCCCTTCCTTTCTGGTGCTGCAGCTTTCCAGAAGAGATGCGCGGGGGGGGATCTTTCCTCTCTCTTCTCCCATTCAGCGAGTAAGCGCTGTATAACATATGATGGGGTGAGGTCTGCTTCAGGCATAGCCTCCAGGGTACAAATCAGTGTGTCCCACATTTTATTCAGTGAGGACAGGAGGATATAGGATTTTGTGAGAGGTGTAAATTCCATTCCTCTCTCCTGCAACTCAACAAACAGCTGCTGAATATGATGCAGGTGCTCAGGAAGGCTATCTCCTTCTGCACGGTAGGCTCTATACAGCTTTTTCGTCAGAGTAACTTTACTCCCTGCTGTTGCCTTTACATACAAGTCTCTCAAAGCATCCCAAAGTTGCTTTGCAGACTGCATCCCATGCGCGTGCACTAGCTGATTGTCCTCCACTCCCAGGATAATGGTGGCTCTAGCCCGGTCATCCTGTCTAAGCCATTCAGCATTGGGATTTGGGGGGAGTTTCCTCACCAATAGGCAGCCAATGATTCTCTCTGCGAAGATACATCTCCATCTTCAGGGCCCAATTCAGGTAGTTGATCGCTGATAGGCGCTTCAGAGGCATCACTGAGGGCTGGGAGGTAGCCATGGCTTCTTCCTTCTTTTGCAAGTCATCTCAGCTGGTTTCTTTGTCCTGCAGACCGGCAGCAGCTGGAAAATCTCCAGGCGGCTCCAAGGAAAATCTTCACAGGTCTTTGTTACCTGCCTTTATATGTGCATGAGGTGTGGATCTGATCTCTCTGCTCTCTCTGGGGGTTTACTGGGCCCATAACCTGTGGCAGAGTGCTGGAAAGCGTTTGGCCCGAGAGATCAGAAAAATCACACACCAGGCATTTCTATAAAAATAAATGTGCTTACAGAAAGCTTCTTATTTAAACATATTTACAAGCTTGTGCATTCACATGTGCTCAGAGAGGACTGGGAAGAGAGGCTGTGTAGAAAGGAAAAACTAACAAGCCCAGGCAAGCTGCCCTCCAGGCAAATCAGGAGCTTCACCTTATATGGTCATGCCTTTTCACACCCCAAACTAAAGATACTTAAGTTTGACCTTCTGACTCTGCCAGAGTAATTTGTTACCATAGTAACTTAATGGCTTGCTCCTTGCAAAGAACAAGGAAATGCCAACATGAACTACACATTAGGAAACAGAAGATGGAAAAGTGCAATCCGGTCAGCCAGGGCACTTTCAGGTGCAGACTGCAAAACAGATCATGAATTACTGGTTTCAAATGCACAGGTTAAATTTAGAGCATTAACGAGAGCTCGGAGGTGTGCCAACAAGTTTGATCTGGAGAACTTATAGTCAGGATATAAGATAAATGTGAGGAATTAACAGTATGCTTATCTTATGCAAAAAATAAACTGAGGAAGTATGGGAAGAGTTAAGAGAACTCATGAAAACTGAAATGGAAAAATGGAATTTCCACAATCTGAAAGAGGAAAAAAATCCAAGTGGTCTTCAAGACAAGCTATATAATAGTCAAAGATGAAAGCCTCAGATGCAAGGATGCATGACAACTGAATGCAGACCTCCAACCGCAAGTGAAAAAGAAGAAGGAAAAACATCTCAGTCAAGAATGTTGATAAATAGAAAAAAACAGAAATGGAAAATGAGAAATGAGAAGGTTAAAGGAAGATGGAAAGACTATACTGAAGCTCTTTCCAAATGGACTATAAATGATGGAAATATTCGTAGAGAGAACAGGCAAGCAGAAACGTATATAATTTTGGCATGTGATGTGAGAAGATAATGGACTAGATAGTCCTTTTAACAATCCTTGGCAGGGGCGAGGGAAGTAGAAAAGGAAAACATTGGATCAGGTGGATGGACAGGATCCACAAAAGTGTAGGACTGTCTCTGGAAAAGCTTTCAGGTATTATTGGAGACAGTTGAAAAGGTACGGGTTTGTCCATATAGTTGCTGCAAGCCAACTCAACAGCACCTAGCTGAGTTGGCTTGCAGCAACTATATGGACAAACCCTTACCTTTCTAAGGAAAAATCCTTACCATCTCTCAAAACTGGGTCATGATAACCTAGCATTGAATGCTCTTCTACAAAAAAAGGAATAGACAGAATCAATGTTTCAGATTAACTATGATCAGGTTAAATGACACAACAAAGTCACATATTTTATACTTATTACTATTGACTTTCTCTTCAACAAGGATGACCTATGAAGTCCAGAGTGACTTGCTGACTGGTAGGGTTCTGCATTTCAAATCTAAACAGTCTTCAGTCACCAGTGTCTTTTCCAATGGTGTGAACACCCTGGAACAGTTTTGAGCACAAAATAAAGCACCTTCAATTCAGAACAGAGTTTTTCAGCCTTAAAACACTTCGAAGATTAGTGTTTCAAATCTAAGTTTTCCCCAGTTCTAAAGTCTAGCTACCAAAACTATGCAATGCATTCAGCTCTGAAACTGATAACTTATAACTTTTCAAAACAGACAGAATGATGGATTTCATGGATGAACTTAATTTCCCCTAATAGCTATGGTTCACTTATAAGTTATATATAGGGGTCTGAGCACTTGTACTGAATGTTGTGTGCTGACAGGAACTGGATGTAACAGTTGGTCCAAGCAGCAGCAGAAGAAAGGAAGTTCAAGGTTAGATGAATAGGCTGAATCATTTCATCCCAACTGTTCAGCTTATTAGTATATCTCAATTAGAAGGTACGCAAAATATCAGCAACTTGATTTTAACTGCTCTTTTTTTCTTGGTGATTTCAATCAGTTTAACATGTCATACGTTAGCCTTGATTCCCGCTCCCCTCTCTTTCTTTGGAGCCTTTAGGGCACAAGTTGGATGGCATTTGAGATGGGGTCCCATCGTGATGGTCTCCACCACTGGCAGGGACCTCCACCTGAAAACATACCTGTGGGCATCAGGATGAAGCAGTCTTGACCCAGCAAAGCAGCATTGATGGCTTCAAGCTGATTCGTCCGAAAGTGATGAAGACCAAATTTTTTATGAAATATCTTCAGCATCTCATTAGAATGGGGAAATGCTAAACCTCTGAATGGTTCTAGGGTGGGATTTCTGGAAGGTATATTCTTGATCAGCGGAACTAGGAAGAAAACAAGATTTTATTGTAAGACTGAAGAGAAAATATACTTGCTATTTTCAGTGTTTTATAGCCAGCCCATCAGATGCTCAAACTTAATTCATGTTACATGAAAAAATCTAAACATGTTTCAGGGGTGGAGATTGGAGTGTGTTACCAAACCACATCTATGATTAAGTCTCAGGTTTCACCTGCTCTGTTCCCCATCATGCACGTACAGAACAAAGTGAAATCTTGAAGGGGATCTGATTTACGTCTTAGGACACACATCTCAGCCAGTGAAATACTTTCAGTCCCCACTCATTACAACATGGCAATTTTGGACACAATCCAGACAGGTTAAAAATGTCCATTAAAAACTAAATGCAAAAAACTGACCACAAAATAGACACTTTGTAACAGATGAATTAGTTCATTTCCATTGAAGCAGTAATATGGCCTTACAACATTCACTGACATTAACCTAACAGTATATTCCTACTGGAAAATAACTGTTTGCTGTATTTAACATTAATGCATTTAAAAAGTTGTATTTCCTAAACTGTATCAGAACTCAAATGCAACCTATCATGGAGATGCTGGACAGCAATCAGCAGTTTCACATTCCTGATGTGCTGCCAAGGAGTGCCACTGTACTTGCAGATACCTGCTTTAATGGGCACCGAGCTCCCTGCCCCCTCCTGACTTTGTACATTAAAAAAAAGTATTATTATTACAAAAAATTGTGATTTGGATCCATACACTTTTCTTTACAGAGAAAAAATGATAGTCAGATGCAACCCAGAACTTTTTTTGGAAATATGCCTACCAGTCCAAAAGGGAACGAAGGTAAGCAGGGCTAGTGGTAGTGGCAGGTAACTTTCTAGTAACCCGATACACGCACAAACGGTTAGCCACTTTGTGAATTGGGAAGTATCCCTAGCAACTATGATGTGAATGTCCACATGTTCCTAAAAATCCAAATATGCTCAAAAAGGTTGAGGACGTTTAATCTGTGGATAAGAATGTCTGATGCAAGATAGTTTGTCAAATGAGTTAATTATACTCTTCACAGTAATTCCTTACTATAGCTTATTTTCCAGAACACACTAAAGGAGGAACTAGTATAACTTACCAGGGCAACTCTTGCCACTGACAGAACTGCCTGTGTAAGAAAAATTGCTGTGCAAAAGACCATTTGCCTTTGACGCTAGAGAGCTTTCTTCCAAAAATAATTTTGCAGGGGAGGCCTCTGCAGCAAACTGGACCGGCACCTTAAAAGCCTGTCTGGTTGGTGAAGCACTTATTACACCATCAAATTCATCCAAATCACCAATATCCAAATTATTATTATTAAGCTTCTTCTGCCCTCCAGTTGCCAAAGAATTCTCACTTCCAACTTTGCTCTTAAACAGAGGGAGTTTTCTTTGGCTCTTTGAACACAACCAGCGTGCCTCTTCTTCTAATTCCGGCTTTTTGGATCCAGTTATTCCACTGGCTTCCCTTCTGGGACAAGATATGCCTGAACTTTCCAAGGCAAGAGAGTAAGTATCCAAAGCAGACTCTTCCAAGAAAGCAGATGGATCCGCACTGATCGATCCTTGAGAGTTCAATAGTGACAAGCCCGGTGGACGAAGGCCGGGCCAGTGATGCATCCCACCGAGCAGCTTGTCGGAAAATGGTCTAGAAGTAGAAGCGCCCCACTGAGGAAGAGGGGAGTGGTTTTTTCCCAACTGAGAAGAATAACTATCATCTTGGGACCCACCATAGTCCAAATTGTGTTTGCTGTTTACATCTAGAAAGGTATCGGTACCACTTCTGTTTCCATTTCTGTGATTACTCAACAGTTTTCTTCTAGATATAAGAAAAGATAAGTTGTTATTATATTGTTTTAAACTCTCCTAATGAATTTGCTGTTTCCTTCCCAGACATTCCTCTTATTGATCTTTACCTTGCTTATAACAAACAACCCAATTTAGATACCTGCCTATTAAACATAATTGTCATTAAAACTTCTGTTTGAGTGTATTATATAAAAGCATTTCCACAATTTTGATTGGGTCAATGAAGTGAAGCTCTACTATTATCCCTACTATCATATACGTATATCTGCCCTTAATAAAAACGTATCGTCCCACGGAATCTTTCCTAACTCCACATTCTGGATAGAAACATTTTTGGCCAATACCATCGCTGTGCTCCTGGCCCTAGATGGCCCACCAACAATAAAATGCTGTCCCATTTAAAAAGTGGTGGTGGTGGTGGTGGTGGTTATCCAACCATGAATTTCCTGTAGAACTATGACAATGCTACTGGAGTTTTCTCTGATAATTAAGAACTCTCGTGTTTTATCTATATTCCTGTTCCTCTAATATTATAGATGACTAACAATCTTTTCCGCCTTATGGACAAGGCAGTCTTTCCAGAGTTGGACTTCTGTGGAAGTTTTGCAGTCTTGAACTGGACAGGACTGGAATCATGGGGATACTAATCCTGATGAAGAAACCCAAGGGAGCATATTTGCATAATTCTGCTTCTGGAATAAGTATGAGAAGGACTCCATTTACAGATAACCTGTGACACAAAAGGAGAATCTTCTAGTTTCCAGAAGTTATCAGGCATAGATAAAAAATATTGACCTGCTTCGTACAGCCTGCATTAGCAGCTATGAAAATCTCAGGGGACCGAGTGCTATTCAAGTGTAGTCTGAAACTTGGAAAAACTTAGCACATCCTAATTTCTTTACCTTAAAAAAGCAAAGGACATTATCATATTCCAAACCAGCAACAACTCACAACAGACCTGCAGCCTCTAAGCCGAAGGAGCTCTTGGCCACCTAGCACAGACTTCAGTTCCCTTTCTGGAACAGAATCCACCAGTTTACAGATATCCTCCATTACATGCAGGAGGGAATTGCCTGAAAAGTAACAGGATTCAGTTACTGCACCACATATTTTGCAAGACACCAGCAGTGCAAAGCTGGCTGGCAGTCACCAAAAGAAAACAGCTGGGAATACTTCACATTCTACCTTCCTTCCTTCCTTCGCTTCTTTTGGTGGTTTCTCCAGACTCTGGAAGTTGGTTTACCAAGAGTTCAGGATTCGGTGTTGTCTCAACAGCTGTTTTTTGGGGAAAATGCCTAACAATAATGTTAAGAATCATTAAGAAATCCATATACAGTATATATATATCATAAAGTAGATATACTTCATACATCAATTAGAATTTTAATGAGATGGCGATTTTAGATACACACACACAGAGTATTTCTCTCTACAAAAAAATTGTATACATTTCTGTAGACAATGACCATTAGGAACCACTCTGTTGAAATTAAATTTGAATAAAACAACCGTATTAAAGTTTGAAAGTGTTAATTTTTCAGTGAGTGTTTCTTCCCATTTGCTTAAATACTACCAGTCCAGAGAAAGAAATTATTTGATTTCCCAATTTTTTGCAGTAATAAATCTGTCATTAAAAGGTGTATTAAGTTATTGTATTAAGACAGTTAACAAATCTTAGTAAATACAAAGAACAAATCTTCAGTAAAATTCATTACCAAATATTGTTGAGTAATTTTTGCAATTACTTTGGATTATCTGGACCCATTACAATCAGGTTTCAGGCCGGGACACAGCACTGAGATGGCATTAATCCATGATCTCAGCAGCTTCAGTACCATGGAGCATGATATCCTTCTGAGGCAGCTGAGCGGGTGGGAGTGGGAGTCGCTGTTCTTTGGCATTCTCCCCTTCCTCCAAGGCCGGTTCCAGTCAGGGTTGGGGGAGGGGAGGACCAGCCCTAGGCCCCTGCTTTGTGGAGTGCTGCAGGGCTTGATCTCTTCCTACTCCTATTTAACATCTGTAGGAAACCGCTAGGTTAAGGACCATCAGTATGCTGATGATATCCAGCTGCACATCTCTGCCTGGGCCGCTCAAGTGATGCCAGTGAGGTGATTTCCCAGTGCCTGGAGGCTGCACAGATCTGGATGGGGAGGAATTGGCTTTGGCTCAACCCTGACAAGACTGAGTGGCTGTGGGTTTTTAGGGTTCCCCATATCTGGTGATTTAACATTTTTAACTCTGGCTGGGGCACGACTCTGGTGTGCACTCTGGGGACTTGCCTGGACCCTCAGCTCCTGCATAAAGATCCTGTGCACCAATTGTGCCTTTTCCGAGATTGGGCAGCACTGCAAGGGCCCATCTCATCCTCCCCATTTTATAAAGTATCCGGGCAACTCTGACTTATTCTGTGCTCAGTTGTTATGATCAGGCCGGTACGATTCGACCGGTACGATTCGATTCTTATGAATATGGCCATGGAGGTACACTTTGAACACTTCACTGAACTAGTCACAATCTGTTTCATTTTGTTCCATCTGCTGCTGATTGTTGCGTTCTGCTCAATGGCTGTAATAAAGATCTGCACGTGGGTATGATCACCATGCCGACAATATTAAGTTATGTGTCTCTGCCCCGGGCCATCCGAGCAATGCCACCGGGGCACTTTCCTGGTGCTGGAAGGTGGTACGGGTCTGGACGGGGAGAGCTGTAAAGGCCGAGGGCTTTGGGGGCTTCCATATCCAGTGTGTCCACACAGCTAACTCTGGATGGGTAACGCTCCTCCAGGCAGAGCCGATGCGCAGTTTGGGGGGTCCTCCCTGACTCACACTTCCTGCTCGAGGAGCAAGTGGCAGCTGTGTCAGGGGGTGTGTGTTCCATAAATACACCTTTGTGCCAGTTGCACTGTTCATAGTTGGGGGGGGGGCATTGTTCACGGCCACTCATGCCTTCGTTCACCTCCCACTGGGTATACGTGGGGCTGCCCTTTGACAGCATTCATCCGCAAGTGGGTTGAAGAAAAGAACTCTTAATGGGAAGGAAAAGTTGTTGAAGAACCCTTTTCCGAGGGACTGACATTCAGCTTATGGAGCCCAGCAAAGGTCCAAGCAGAGGGCCTGGAAGTCACCCAAAGACTGCTGCAGAAGTGAAGGCACTCATCTTGATGCAAGGCAAAGCCTAAAGGTACATAGGCCCTGATCTACCTGGAAATGGTCACTGGTGAAGTTTTACAGCCCAAGGCAGGTTACTGTGAAGACTCCAACAGCAGGTCTGTTTTGATCATTCTATTCACTTTTATGCTGCTCTTTTTCAGTGGTGTTTTGGGAACTGGGAAAAGTTCACTTTTATAATTAAAGTAAGATCCATATAGAGAATTACAGACTCCTTCATGATGAAACAGAGCGATTTTTCCTGGGATGACAACCCCCAATTCTGACACGCTTCCCAACTGAGATAAGGCAACATTAGGTGCTTGAGTGAAACCAGATGTAATAGTTCAAATGATGGATGTAAAAAAAGTCTTCAAACCTATGCATTGCAGGGGTTTTCGAGAGATAAGCCTCTTGCAGGAAACCTTTGGTATATGGAAGGAAACTCCAATTTGCTGTTCAGAACAGTGCTTATTAAAATATGAAGGCACTAAGACCAGACTGAAGAAATATCAAAACCTTAGAAACAGAAATCTGATTGTGCGATAATTCTTCCCTCACAAGGCCCTCTGAAGTACTGGCTTAGCTCTCTAGAATTCAGTGGAAAGTACAAAGATTTCTACAGAGATTTCTATCTAGAATTTTGTGCACTGAACACTTCTCGCCCCTTTGAAGGAAATCCAAGACAGAAATAATTTTACACTGCAATTTTTTGACAATGCAGACAGGACCACAGTCAGCAAACCACACCAGTTGAATACCCCATGAATATGTTCCGCTAAAAGAAAGAAGATATGGCATTCCTGGATTCTTCCTTCTCAAAAGTGTAGACTTGGATCCCTTTTAATGCTGAACAGGTGCTTTTGTAATTAGGGGGGACAAAGGAGCATGACGACAAGCCAGCAGGGAATGAAAGCAGGACACCCATAGTTCTATGAAACTGACCTTCTGTCTGCATTCTTTGGCTGACCTTCAGTGAGCTCATCATATCACAAGCTGGCATCTCTTGTGACTAACTCAATTCAATACTCAACAGCTTCGCCCTCCTAAAGGTTGTCTTGCAAAAAATGGAACCAGGAAAGACACATGAGTTTTTGTGATAATTCTGAACAAGTGGCAGAAAGAGCCACTCTAGAAATTGAGTGAGCTCGTATACATAACTCAGGTCTATGCCCTCTACATAAGCTACTGCAGCCTTGCAAAGCCATATGATCTACACTTGAAAAAATGGAGGATTAACCTGAGAAATTGTTCTACAATTTGCCTTATTTCTTCCAGAAGAAATGTACCTATCTTTCTACATCCAGAATTGAATTCTAAATAGTATACTTTTAGGATTCAGAGAAACTGGAATTGGTTCAGGAAAGAATGAAGATGACCTACAAACTGACTCCTTTGAAAAGAAATGGAAGGAACTGGGCTTGTTTATCCCTGAGAAGACTGAAGAGTGAAGTCATAGCATTCCTCAAATACCAGAAGTATCTCACACAAGTCAAGCCTTTATAACCTCAGTGCTGAGCACCGAACAATGGATTTAGTTGCAGGAAGGCAAATGCTGGTTGAATATTAGGAAATTTTTCCTAAGTGTAAAAGCAACTTGACAGTGGAACCAAGGGTGCAGGGTTTCCTACCCTGAATATGTACAAGAGGCTATACAGCCATCTGTCAGAAATGCTTTAACTTGGACTTCTGCACTAGGCAAGTGAATTTGATGGCTTAAATGCCTCCTTCCAACTCTAAGATTCTTTGACCCGAGATGTTGACAAGTTGCAAAGATAGCATTTCTCCTAATTCACAATGAACTGTAGATTCCCTAAACAAATCTGTTACGTATCTTTCTTTTCCTAGGATACAGAAAGAGACAAGAATAACAGGCGTATCCAGGCATGGATAAAAATGGATGCCCTGGATGTATAGATGCCCCATCAAGGCCATGATCATCTTGGAGAACCCCCAGAGTGTTAACAACAAACTGGAGAGCCACATCTTGGAAGGGGGTTCTCTGGTAAGTTAAGCAGAGAGATCTCCAGTGAATCAGTATGCGTCAATAGCTTCTGTTGTTCTACAGAGATTCCATCCGGAACTTTTGACCGTGGAACCAATTACAGGTAGGCCTCATTTAGTGACTGCCTCATTTAGTGACTGTCCAGTTACGATGGTGATGAAAAAGTAACTTTGTGACCAATCCTCAGATTTATGACCATCACAAGTCTGTAAAGCAAAGGAAAGCTGAAGTAAGATCATAAGCACAGTCTCAGTTTCTACTTAATAACTGCTTTACTTAACAACCAAGATGCTGGTCCCAATTGTGGTTACTAAACAGGGACTACTTACACCTAGAAAAGTGATGGGTTATAGCAGTAGCTAGACAACCATATGTCAGAGAAGCCTTAACCTGGATTCCGACACTTGGAAGAGAAAAGGCCTCAATACCCTAAATAGTTCCTTTCAAATCTATGATTCTATTCTACGTATCATCCTTTTCAAATCCAAGACGGCCTTCCAAGCCCTATTCTTCCTGGGACCATGCAGAATCTTGAAGCACTTTTCTGCTGATAGTACAATGCCTTGATCCTTCTGACGGAAGACGGTGTGTGGTGCAAAATCAGTGCCTCTTGTCTATAGACAAGAATAGAGCTGAGGCCTCCTACGGAGAGACTGCCCTCAAGAAAATGGTTTCTCTTTCCTTCTCTCCTGCAACCAAGGTAGTTGAATCCAAGCAACAGATGGAAAGGCTTGAGTTCTATTTGTTCCACAGCTATCGCTAACGTCTTTTCTGGACAAAAGCAAGCAGAGGAAAATATAAGCAGTCACGCTCAGATGAAGACCTGCAAATGTGAGCCAGGAAGGATTGGAACTGCTTCTCCCAGAACAAAGATAACAGGACAAGAGGGAAGGACCACTTTTTGCTGAATGATCTGCTCTGGAAAATGGGCATCGCCACTTGAGAATAATACATACCAGCTTGATTACACCCATTCCTGGCTAGAAAAAGTTTAGTTGACACAAAGCAATTTTAAGAGGCGTAGTACCACCTAGGAAGTATTTTTAAAGTCAATTCTTAGTGGTTGTATTTCCATGACCAAACTATTCAGGTTTGCCACTACCTGGGGGAAGCATTCACCCCATAAGGGATGCTCCAGACTAATGAAGATAGCCAACTTCATTCACCAGAAGGCCAGTCACAGCAAAGGTGGCTGAGAGGTTGCCAGTTCTTGCTGTTTTTTTGTGTATTTTGAAATACAAATTAAAGTATCTCAGGGTACTGTTGGGGCCAGCACTACTGGAAAGTGGGGGGAGCCTTATGGACCAATCCTCTTCCTGCTCATTTCCCCATGTGGTTGTGGTAGGGGGAAGAATAAAACAAATAAAGACATTAAGCTTGTTTCTATGCTGACAGCCACTGGTAAACATTTTTCCTTTCTGCTGGGGCTGTTTAGAGACAAAACTCATGTACTCTAATACCACTGCTATGTGTTTTTTTACTCATTCTATTGTTTTACCTTCATTGTTTTGTATTTAGTAAGAGTTCTGATCATTCACTCATGCAAAACATTCAGGTGTATAAATGCCAGCTATTTCTACAAGGAACTGTTCTAGAAAAATGCTGTCTTTGACCTTCATACTAACTCTTAAGAGAAACCCTACTGTACCTAATGCTCTTCAGCCAGAATGAAGCAGGTAGCATATCTTCTTCTGGGGAAGGGGGTATGAAGTCCCCGTAGTCTTCAGACTCACTGAATATTTGAGGGTCATCCCTTCCATCACCAGGTTCTTCATTCCCACTTAATGGGAAGCCAGAATCATTCTGTTCTTTAACCAAAAAAGAGCACATATTTCACAAAAGGCCAGTGAAAAATAATGCTTTCTGAACATGTTCAATAGTTAGAAATATTTCAGGTGAAATTACACCAACTAAGTATGAACATGGATTAAGTACATCCAATGATTTTTTGTGATTAGATGTGTTTATTAGTAGAGACACATATCTCTTATCTTTTTTTAAAAAAAAAAACTTTTCCTTTTTAACCTAGTCATGTAACATGACAGGGAATGAGGTCAGACTTGGACTACGGAGACCCCGGTCCAATCACCAACTGAGCTGCAAACCACTTCACATGACTTCAGGCTGAGGGAGAGAACAACCTCCCTAATGCAGCTGATGTGAAGACAGCTGGGAGGGTATCTGCTGCGAGCTCCTTGAGGAAGGAATATCACGGCAGAAGGCCTGCACACATAAGGATACAAATCTTCCCATCGCCTTCACTACACTTGGAAAATAAGCAGTGTTAGGCCTGGCTAGTTCTTGGATGGGAAACTACTGAGGAATTCCAGGGTTGTAAGCTAGACTGGGAAGTTGAAAAACATCCCGGAAGAACATAAGGATAATCTATGTTCATACATTAATAGGAGGTGAACTTCCCCTGAAAGCATCTAACTTAAAGTTTAAGGGGACATGTTGTAGTAAATTCACTTTCCCAGAAGTTATCCCTGCTACAGAACTGTGCCTTACTGGTTAGAAAAAGAGCAACTTACCCTTCCAAGACTTTTCTTTTTTGCCTGTCTGGGGACTTTCCAGAGACTTCTCCTCTTGACATTCTCCATCTGAAAAATCTTCCCTTTGACTAGACTTTGAAGGGTCAAGACAAGGAACAGGTAGGGTACCTGTCTCTTGTTCCCGGTGAAGCATTAGTGTTTTCCTTTTTGTACAAATATACATATCATTACATTCTTCACTGTCTCTTCCTGTGCTAGATACCTTTGACTTGCTGTTATTCAGGCTTTTTGCAGTCTTCCTATTTTTTACAGACCACTTATCTCGAAATGATACAGATTGTCCTGGGCATATTTTCTGTGGCCCAGTTGTTTCAAAGTCATCCATGTCTTCCCAAATATCAGTAAGGTCAATAAATGAGTTGTTTGAACAATTATTATGGCCTGGGGTAGGGATTTGAGATTCCCCTAGTTTGCAGTCCAGATCACTTTCTTTCACAGAAGAGATAAAACAATCTAAATCGTTGACATGTTGATCATTTGAACACTCTTGTTTTCCTTCCTGAACATTCAGTGTTGTTTCAAACAGCTCACTAATTTTGGTTTGCTTATTTTTAACACCACTTTGTTTTTCCAAACAGTTGATATTCTTCTCCTTCAAGGCCAAATACTTTGTTCCACCCATACATCCTGGTGTGCAGTCATTAAGGGAATCCATCTTTCTGAATATAAATCCCCTGCAAATATGGGTAAGTTTCAACTTTAGCCAGTCATAAGACTATAACTCTTAGAAGCAAGTCAGATCTAGTCTGAGATACTGATTTCAACAATGTGTCCCTTAAGCCAGTATTTTGGTTTGATTGCAAACACATATTTGAATATTGTAAGAAGCTGTGCTTTATGTAATAATTCTGCAGCTACTTTAGTTCTGAGAAAAATGTATAACACCAGATGGTACTCAAATGCCATCAATTTATGCCAGCGTTTTATGGCAAAATCAGAATGTCATTTTTGGCCCCAAGAAATCCCTTCTCTAGATTCATTGGCAACATATTTATTACAGTATCTGGACTCATGGTCAATAAGTTCTGGAAAAATTCCAGCTGGGCTTCAAAACCTTCACCCCACTAACAACCCGCACCTAAACTAGGGTTGGATAACATTTGTTAGTCTGTGGAACAAATTTTGCCTTTGTGCCCTGCCTGGGAATCTCAGGGGACAAAGTCAGGATGCCATCATGGCACAAATGGATATTTATTTATTTCAAGGTTAAGACTGGCCAACTCAAGACAGTGTGGGCGGCGTACAACAGAAGTGCACAGTAAATCAAAAAGAAGAAGAAACAAAGAAGAAACAATATGTAAGTACAAAATATAAAACGGTGATGCAGCACACAACAAAACAACCACGGGGGGACTCCCCCTCAACCGGCCCCTAATTGGCATGCTTCCTAGGTCCCAAAAGATGACAAGACTTAGAAGAAGGAACCTGTCATGTTCATCGTTCCAATGGTCTGGGTACATCGTAACGTTTCACATGTCAATGTCCAGATTCGTGCCTGTCATTTGCTGGGGGGGGGGGGAATTTCAGCCGTGCCGGGCTGTAATCTCCTTACTGTTACTGGGGAATGTATGTTTGGGTTATTGCGTGTGTTCAAGGTTACTTTCCCAGGCCGATGTGTAACGGTCACCAACACCTGGGAGGGGGTGGTTGCTATGATGGGGCGAGGGGCGGGATCGGGTTTGAAGCAAGGGTTTTTAGTTTGTATTTGGCGCGCTTTTGGTCATTCTCAGCTTTCTTTGTATTTGCACACTATTCTTTCAATAAATCAGTTCTCATTAAGAACCTGCTTGTGAGGCTGAGTATGTCAGAATAAGGCAACCATTACAGAACCTGGGGCACACCCTCCTTGTGGGAGCATATGGGGTGGGCAGATGTTCTTGGGAGAAGGTGGCCCCTCAAGTAACCTGGTCCTATGCCATGTATCTAAAGTGTTTAATCTTTTTGTTGTTAGGGCATTGCAGATAGTCATTCTGTACCTTAAATGTCCTACAATCCCCCCAAATAGGTCCAGATTGGGGGGATTGTCCATCTATGTAACAAGTTATTTTGTAAGCTTACAGTGTGATGAATTGTGGCAGACGCTACACCTCATAAATAAATAAATATTTTGAAATTATACAAAGCGTATACTGTATATGTGCCACCTTATACAGAAAGCCAACTGACCTGTACACACATTTCAGCATCCATCCAAATCACAGCATTCATTATTTTCAATTAAGCCCTACAATTCATTTGCATCTGAACAAGGCACTATGGAACAAGACAGGCATTTTTCAAATTACAGTGAAACTATCCATCCACTGAAACCAATCAACTAAACCACAAGAGTTCAAAGGAATAAGCTACTACAAGATAGATGTGGAAGAGAGAAAAAATCAGAATGTCATTTGTCTTAAGTTCCCACTCAAAATCAATCCTCCAATGTAGCAATTGTGAGCAATGCCCCGTTTACATTACATTAGACAAGCCAGCCAATCTCGATGCAAAAGAACACACTTAAATCTGACACAAAACTGGCAATAGCCCCAAATCAGTGGCAGAACGTTTCAGCCCCCTAGGACACTCCATCACTGGCCTCAGGGTATCAATCACTGAGAAAAGGGATTACAAAGACCGTCCCTAAACAGTCAACTGAAACTCAATGATTTCACACCATTTAATGCAGCTGAAGTCACAGGGTTTTGCATTAATCTGTCAGCTTGCCTAGTTATGTCTGCTCGCTACCGGCGGCCGTCTCTCTTGCACCGTTTCCCTCTTTTCCCCCATTCCTCACATTAGGTAATACTGTTAAGAAAGCAGAGAGGGCACCTGGAATTGTTAGCTCAGCCATCTCTGTGTTGGACCCGCATCCTTCCTAGTAAGCTTCCTGGGAGATGACATGCATTGGATGGGGGTGGGGATGGGATTCATCCTTAAGAGAGGGCGATGGTCCTGCTGCTGCTTAAAGAGGCTGTTGTTTATCTTCCTCAAGAAACCATTGCTAGATCCAACCATTTTGAATAACTCTCATTGGATCTTCAACCATCCCGTTTTAGGGAAGGTTTCTGAGAAGGTGGTTGTGCTGGTGGAAACAGATTATCTGGATCCTTTTCAGTCAGGTTTCGGATGACTGAAATGGCATTGATCGCATTTATGGATGTCCTCTATCAAGAGCAGGATGGAGGCGCTGTGTCCACCTTGGCTCTCCTTATGTAATGGTCTGTGGGAGTGACCTTTGGAGACAGGAAGAAGAGCCGCAGACTGGACAATTGGCACGTGAAAGATTTCTCAGCCCACCGAAGGAGCGAGGGTGTGGGAAGTATTTCAGAAGGGACCCTCCCTAGTTTTCTGGGGAGTAAAAGGAAACAAGGGGAGAAATACTTTCAGTTTTGCTAGAAGATTGTTACAATAAAGATAGAGTTAGTACTCAGGGTTGTGCTTCTTGTCTGGACTACCTCAAAGGGCTAATGCCTTAATCTCTCCGTGCCTTTGATACCATAAATCACTGTATCCTTCTGGACTGGCTCCAGGGATTGGGACTCCTCCTTCCTCCAGAATGGATGGGGAGGAAGGATCTAACCCATGGCCTGTTTTCTGTGGGGCACCTCAGGGTTGGATGCTCTCCCCACTCCTATTTAACATTTACATGAAGCCCCTGGGTGAGGTCCCATCAGTATACTGATGATACCCAGCTCTACATCTCTGCCCCAGGCCAACTAAGTCATGCTGTGGAGGTTCTGTCTCAGTGTCTGGAGCAGGGCTTCTCAACCTGGGTTCTGTGGAACCCTCGGGTTCCGCAAGAGGTCACTAGGGGTTCCCTGGGAGATCATGATTTAAAAAATTATTTCAAATTCGGGCAATTTCACATTAAAGAGCTACGTTTCAGTCTTTATTTTTAGTTTAAGAACGCTGTTAATGCATATATACAGGCCTACCCATGAAATGAATGTACTATGTGGGGTCCTGGGTGCTCTCTGAGCCTTGTTGTTTTCTTGCAGACGTTTCATTGCCAGACTCGGCAACATCTTCAGTGCAAAGAGGGAGTGGGCCTTGCTCTCAGTTTATATACCGTGGTTTCTCCAGCTTGTGTTGGTGGGGGTGTTGCTCTCTCCTTGGGAGTTCCTTGATTGGGCTGTTGTTTCCTCTTGGTTGATTTGACTGAGTTAACAGTTCCTTGATTGGGGTGTATTGTGCTGTTTGATTGTTCATCTGGTATTAATCCTAGTGTTAATCCTTGCATATCTGGATGTTGATTGCTGGCGAGGAGGTGTTCTGAATGCGCTCTGCTAGTCTTCTGCCTGTCTGTCATACATAGTGGCTGCTACAGTCCTTGCACTGTATGTTGTAGATAATCCTGTTTTTCCTTCTTGGGCTACTGGGTCTTTTGGGTTACTTAAGATGTTTTAGTTGGTTTATGTGCTACGGTGATGCCATGCAGTTGTCAGTCTGTTGGTGGTTTCTGAGATGTTTCTGATGTATGGCAGCGTTATTCTTTTCATAGCTTCTGTTGGCTGGAGTGGGTTGGGTGGTGAGGCACTTTTTGATAAAGTTGAGCGGGTATCCATTTTGCTGGAAGATGCTGTTTAGGTGGTCTGAAACCCTGAACACTTTTTCTCATGTTCTGGGTTTCTGCAGTGCGTTAATGCTTGTCTGAATCATGTTCTTACACAGCTCCTCTTGTGGGAAGTTGGGATGTTGCTTTGGTAATGGAGCACTTGGTTAGTGTGGGTAGCTACCCTAACCCCACTAACAGCAGTTATCTACAATATACAGTGAAAGGACTGTAGCAGCCACTATGCAGGACAAACAGGCAGAAGACTAGCAGGGCGCATCCACAAACACCAACAAGCAGTCAGAAGACACAATCTCACAACACATGGACAGACTCAACCATATTTTCAACTGGGAAACTGTGAACATCCTAAACCAAGCCAAATCCAAAAACGCCAGAGAATTCCTGGAAGCCTGGCACTCAGATAAAGCAGCCATCAACAGACACATAGAGGTAACAACATGTACATACCATTCAAAAGACACAATGTTGTTTATTTGTTTAGTCGCTTCCGACTCTTTGTGACTTCATGGACCAGCCCACGCCAGAGCTTCCTGTCGGTCGTCGACACCCCCAGCTCCCCCAGGGATGGGTCCGTCACCTCTAGAATATCATCCATCCACCTTGCCCTTGGTCGGCCCCTCTTCCTTTTGCCCTCCGCTCTCCCTAGCATCAGCATCTTCTCCAGGGTGTCCTGTCTTCTCATTATGTGGCCAAAGTATTTCAGTTTTGCCTTTAATATCATTCCCTCAAGTGAGCAGTCTGGCTTTATTTCCTGGAGGATGGACTGGTTTGATCTTCTTGCAGTCCAAGGCACTCTCAGGATTTTCCTCCAACACCACAGTTCAAAAGCATCGATCTTCCTTCTCTCAGCCTTCCTTATGGTCCAGCTCTCGCAGCCATATGTTACTACGGGGAACACCATTGCTTTAACTATGTGGGCCTTTGTTGTCAGTGTGATGTCTCTGCTCTTAACTATTTTATCGAGATTTGTCATTGCTCTTCTCCCAAGGATTAAGCGTCTTCTGATTTCCTGACTGCAGTCAGCATCTGCAGTAATCTTTGCACCTAGGAATACAAAGTCTTTCACTGCTTCTACATTTTCTCCCTCTATTTGCCAGTTATCAATCAAGCTGGTTGCCATAATCTTGGTTTTTTTGAGGTTTAGCTGCAAGCCAGCGTTTGCACTTTCTTCTTTCACCTTCATCATAAGGCTCCTCAGTTCCTCTTCGCTTTCAGCCATCAAAGTGGTATCATCTGCATATCTGAGATTGTTAATGTTTCTTCCAGAGATTTTAACTCCAGCCTTGGATTCCTCAAGCCCAGCTTGTCGCATGATGTGTTCTGCGTACAAGTTGAATAGGCAGGGTGAGAGTATACAGCCCTGCCGTACTCCTTTCCCAATCTTAAACCAGTCCGTTGTTCCGTGGTCTGTTCTTACTGTTGCTACTTGGTCGTTATACAGATTCTTCAGGAGGCATACAAGATGACTTGGTATCCCCATACCACTAAGAACTTGCCACAATTTGTTATGGTCCACACAGTCAAAGGCTTTAGAATAGTCAATAAAACAGAAATAGATGTTTTTCTGAAACTCCCTGGCTTTTTCCATTATCCAGCAGATATTGGCAATTTGGTCTCTAGTTCCTCTGCCTTTTCTAAAGCCAGCTTGTACATCTGGCAATTCTCACTCCATGAATTGCTGAAGTCAACCTTGAAGGATCTTGAGCATTACCTTACTGGCATGTGAAATGAGTGCCACTGTTCGATAGTTTGAACATTCTTTAGTGTTTCCTTTTTTTGGTATGGGGATATAAATTGATTTTTTCCAATCTGATGGCCATTCTTGTGTTTTCCAAATTTGCTGGCATATAGCATGCATTACCTTGACAGCATCATCTTGTAAGATTTTGAACAGTTCAGCTGGGATGCCATCATCTCCTGCTGCCTTCTTATTAGCAATGCTTCTTAAGGCCCACTCAACCTCACTCTTCAGGATGTCTGGCTCTAGCTCACTGACCACACCGTCAAAGCTATCCCCGATATTGTTATCCTTCCTATACAGGTCTTCTGTATATTCTTGCCACCTTTTCTTGATCTCTTCTTCTTCTGTTAGGTCCTTGCCATCTTTGTTTTTGATCATACCCATTTTGGCCTGGAATTTACCTCCAATGTTTCTAATTTTCTGGAAGAGGTCTCTTGTCCTTCCTATTCTATTGTCTTCTTCCACTTCCACGCATTGCTTGTTTAAAAATAATTCCTTATCTCTTCTGGCTAACCTCTGGAATTTTGCATTTAATTGGGCATATCTCTCCCTATCACTGTTGCCTTTTGCTTTCCTTCTTTCTTGGGCTACTTCTAGTGTCTCAGCAGACAGCCATTTTGCCTTCTTGGTTTTCTCTTTCTTTGGGATGTATTTTGTTGCCGCCTCCTGAACAATGCTGCGAACTTCTGTCCAGAGTTCTTCCGGGACCCTATCTACTAAGTCCAGTCCCTTAAATCGATTCTTCACCTCCACTGCATATTCCTTAGGAATATTAGTGAGCTCATATCTAGCTGATCTGTGGGTCTTCCCTAATCTCTTTAGTCTGATCCTAAATTGTGCAAGAAGAAGTTTGTGATCGGAACTACAGTCAGCTCCAGGTCTTGTTTTTACCGACTGTACAGATGTCCGCCACCTTTGGCTGCAAAGGATGTAATCAATCTGATTTCGGTGTTGTCCATCTGGTGAAGTCCATGTATAAAGCCGTCTCTTAGGTTGTTGGAAGAGAGTGTTTGTTATGCAGAGTGAATTGTCTTGGCAAAATTCTATCAGCCTATGTTCTGCTTCGTTTTGTTCTCCCAGGCCCTGCTTACCTGTAATTCCAGGTGTCATTTGACACCTTAGCATTCCAGTCTCCTGTGATGAAAATAACATCTCTTTTAGGTGTGTTGTCCAGTACGTGCTGCAGATCCTCATAGAACTGCTCTACTTCAGCTTGTTCAGCATTTGTGGTTGGGGCGTATATTTGGATCACTGTGATGTTAGATGGCTTGCCCTGAATTCGAATTGAGATCATTCTGTCGTTTTTTGGATTGTATCCAAGCACTGCTGTAGCCACTTTACTATTAATTATGAAGGCTACTCCATTTCTTCTGTGGTCCTCTTGTCCACAGTAGTAGATCTGGTGGTCATTTGATGTGAAGTGGCCCATTCCAGTCCATTTCAGTTCACTGACGCCCAAAATGTCTATCTTTAATCTTGACATCTCACCAATAACCACATCCAATTTGCCCTGGCTCATAGATCTTACATTCCAGGTTCCAATGGTGTGTTGATCCTTAGAACATCGGATTCGCCGTTCACCACCAGCACCGTCGGCCGCTAGCCGTCCTTTCGGCTTTGAGCTAGCTGCGTCATCACGTCTGGGGCTAGTTGAACTCATCCTTTGTTCCTCCCCAGTAGCATTTTGACCATCTTCTGACCTGGGGGTCTCATCTTCCGATGGTATACTGACATATCTCTGGTTGTACTGATCCATTTAGTTTTCACGGCAAGAATACTGGGGTGGGTTGCCATTACCTTCCCCAGGGATCGCATTTAGTCTGACCTCTCTGTCATGACCTTCCCGTCTTGGGTGGCCCTTCAGGGTTTAGCTCATGGCATCATTGAGGTGCTCAAGCTCCAGCACCACGACAAGGTAACGAAAGACACAACAGAAAAGCCAAAAGACCAGGACACTCCCTTGCCAGCAATCAACACCCAGATATGCAAAAATCAACACTAGGATTAACACCAGAAGAACCATCAAACAGCACAATACACCCTAATCAAGGAACTATTAACTCAGTCAATCAACCAAGCAGCAAACAACAGCCCAATCAAGGAACTCCCAGGGAGAGAACAACACCCCCACTAACACAAGCTGGACAAATCACAGTATATAAACAGAGAGCAAGGCCCTCTTCCTGTTCACACTGAAGATGTTGCCTAGCCTGGCAATGAAACATCTGCAAGAAAACAAGGCTCAGAGAGCACCAAGGACCCCACAGGTCAACCCTGAGCTACAAATATTCGCTTCGATTGGTACAAATGTAGTAATTTTGTAACTCCTAGTCTATATTTGAGCCTGATTGCGCAGAAGTTCCCCAAGGCCTGAACAATATTTCAAGAGTTCCTCCAGGGTCAAAAGGTTGAGAAAGGCTGGTCTGGAGGCTGTGGGGGTCTGGATGGGGAAGAACAGGTTTCAGCTTAAACCTTGCAAGACTGAATGGTTGTAGGTCTTAGGGCTCCCCGGATCCAGTGTTTTTCCACCTTTGATTCTGGATGGAGTTGCACTTCTCGAAAGAAAACTGGTTTGCAACCTGGGGATCCTCCTGGACTCACAGCTCCTGTTTGAAGTGGGTAGCCATGGCCAGGAGTGCTTTTGCACAACTTTGTTTTGTGTTCCAATTGTGCCTTTTTCTGGACTGGGAGGCATTACCCACAGTCACTCATAACTTAATCACCTTCTGAGTGGGTTACTGCAATGTGCTCTATGGGGGGCTGCCCTTGAAAATCTGGAAGTTGCTACTGGTCCAGAATGCGGCAGCGCGGGCAGTTATGGGTGTGGTTCAGGACACCCACGTTGCACATCTGCTCAGTGAGCTGCACTGGCCCTCGGTGCGCTTCCAGGTGCTGGCTGCCACCTATGACGCCCTTCAGGTGCGGGACCACCTCTCCCCGGCTGTTTCCCTCCGTCCCACCCACGGGGCCAGAGGGCAGCCCTTTCCTGTCACAGCTCCTTCCTCTGGAACCCGCCCGCCCCAGATTACACTGGCCGCAACCCTGACGGCCGTTGGCGAAGGACCGAAGGACTGAAGGCGCGGAGGCGCGCCTGGGCCTGGGGGCCACGCGACGCGGCGCGACTGAACGGAGCGGCTCCTCGAGGCCGGCCTTGGCCTGGTCTGCAACGCGCCGTGAGCCGCCCGCGACGGGCCGCCGCGGACACCGGTGGCTCCAGTCGGCGAGCGGAAAACGCTCCGCTCCAGAGCGGTGATCTCCCGCGCCGAGGCGGGGAGGCGGACGCACCACGAGCGCCTCAGCCCCTTCGCCGGGCCCCTTCGCGCCTTCCGCTCCGTCCTCCCGGGCCGGGTTGGTCAACCTCGGCCACTTTAGGAGGGGCGATTTCGGCTCCCGGAGTTCCCCAGCCAAGTCGACCGACCGCGTCCTCGAGCGCCGCGGAGAGCGCTCCGTCCCGCTTCCCCGCCCGGGCCCCGAGCGAGCCGGGCAGGCCCCGGCCCCGGCCCCGACCCCACTCACGCGGGCCTGGGCTTGGGCGCGGCGCGCGGGCCGAGGGCGCCCCTGGCCGAGTGGCGCTGCAGCTGCTCCCGGAGATTGTTGTGCGGAAGAGCCGCCATCGCGGCGGAGACCAGGCCGGGCGCCCGCTTCGGACGACGCGCCTTCCCAGCCCGGAGGCGCTCGATTGGCTCCTGCGCGCCCCACCCCGGGCGCGCGGAAGCGTCGCCGACGCCTTCCGGCGAGCCAGGGGCGGCTCCGAGGAGACCACGCCCCTCCGCCCCGCCGTTGGCACGCCCACCACCACACGTGCTCTTGGGGTGGGCTTCTGCTCGCCGCCGCCGCTCGGCCGTGGGGTGGTTGCGGCGCTGGGCTCGAAGCTCGGGTCCGAGTCTCTCGATGTCTGCCCGCTTCCCAGGTTCCGAATTTTACACTTCAATGAAGGCTGAGTTTTCGTGTGCGTTGCACTATTTATTCTGCATGCACCTCGACACTGAGTGACTCCGCCGCAGCCTGCAGACGAGTCCGGAGGGCGCGATGCGCGTCCTGGGCTCGATCGCGCTCCGTGGAGCGCAGACCTTCAGCAGCAAGGCGGCCTGGAGCGGCGTCTCAGGCCGGCGCACCTTCCTTCCCCGGAGCGTCGCTTCGCTCGCCCTGGGCTTGGGAGCCAAAGGAGGGATCAATAAAAGAACCACCCTCAGGGTGGAGCAGCACGCGAAGGCTCAGGATGCAAATTATTTCTCACGAAACGGCCGCAGTTTACGAGGATTCCGGTGAAGAGGAATCAAATCAAAAGAAAGTGACCTATCAATAAATAGGTGAAAATCGTTTAGTTCAAAACTGATTTATTCTGTTATCTGGGTTCTTGCTGTAGAATGTGGGTTTATTGGAGCGCGAAATCCTGGTGGTTTAGGAGACCCCGCCGGCAACCCTGGTCCGCGGAGCAGCGCGAGGGCCGTCGCACCGGGCAGGGCGTCTCCTCGTGCCGGGGGGCAGCGGGAGCTCTGCGGCTCGCTCGGGCGGAGCGCCAGCCAGGCGCCCTGTCCCGCCTTAGACGAGCGGGACCGGGAAGGACGCGCAGTCGGCGAGGCCGCACATGTTCTTCCCGCGCTCGATGTTGAAGTACCTGCGGGCGGAGAGAGTCGCATGCACGACAGCACCTCGGGATCCCGGCCGCGCGCAGGAGCGGCGTCCCGCGGCGGGGAGCGTCTCGCTGGACTTCGTGGGGATCCCCAGAAACGGTGGGAATGTGTGGGCCACAAGCACCCCCCTCCATTGAAAAAAAAAGGGGGTGGACAAGCCCTCCGGGAGCAGCATGACTGTAGGGCAGGAGCGGACCGCGACCCGGGTTCCCGGGAGCTGCCTCGGACCCTTGGCCGCTTTGGGGCTCCACCTTTCCTTTCGGTGGGTGAGTTTCTGCCGGGGAATGGAACCCCTCGGCTGGCTCCCCAGCTCGGGGTCTCGAGCCGAAGAGGCGGTTTCCGTGGATGCTCCTTCACCGCGGGCGATCCGCCTGGCCCACAGCGGCGCCCCCTTGTGCAGGGGCGTCCCCCCCCCGCGCCCCGGCCGCCGTTCCGCGACCCTTTCGCGGAATCTCCAGCGAGCCGCGGGGGCTGAAAGGCCGGAGCCCCCGAGAGTTGGGGGCTGCTTCCGTAGCCCGAGGGGAGCCACCAGAGGGCGCTGCCTGCCCCGAGTCCCCAGGAAAGCAGGGAAGCGCGTTACCCGTCCATGCCCCACGAGGGGCCCCAGGAGTTCTTCACGATCCAGAAGGGAAGCCCGTTCTCCTCCCCGTAGCCCACAGCCAGGACGGCGTGGTTGACCTTGTCCGGGGTTTTATCGCACCGCGTGCTGTGGAAAGAGCGAATTACTACTGGCTGCAAACGAAGTATGTGTGAGCAGGGTAATCTGTGCCGGAAAGGCAAGTGCAGTTTTAAGGTGAATCAGCAGAAGTACAATTTCTAGATCGTGGGAAGGAACAGCGTTTCTTTTTTCTGCACAGGAGCTCAGGTCAGTGCCTTGTCCCGTTTGGGGCACCACATTTTAAGAAAACAGTCACATGGAAAACAGGCTCACGGAAGGGCAGCAAGGATGATCAGGGCTTGGAAGCTAAATTGATGAGAAAAAATGGAACTAAGCACGTTTAGCTCTGAGAAGTGAGGATGGGGGGAGGGGAATATCATATCATTTCCAAGCATCTGAAGAGGCGAAGGGCTGTTCCCTGTTGTCCCAAATAGGGCAATCGCGGGCGACTGGCCCTGTGTGTCAGGAAGGCGGGTTCTAGCTTCATGTTACACAAGCCTTTCCACAAGCAGAACCAGGGGCCCAGCAAGGTGCTGGGCATGTTGGAGCGCAGGCTGGGATGCTTTGGTGTGGGGCTTTGCCCTTGGCAGGGGACGGACTCAAGGGCCCTTCCGACTGAGGGGTTTTAAAGATCAGCTCGTCTGCACGTGAGTGATAAGTTACAGACTGATCAAAGAAAGGGAAGGCCTGTAATAGCTCCTTTGATCCAGATGCAGGAAGCCAGGGTTGCACAAGGCTGATACGGGGGGGGGGGGGGCGAGTGTGAGGCCTGAAATGGGCACTGTGTTTGACAGAAGCTTCAAAAGCCCTCCCTTTGATGGGGTCCTGTTTCTAGGCACTGGGTTGGTGCCTCTGCTTGAGGCAGTCAGTTACTTGCCACCTCCAGACCCTCCACGTGCATGCAGAAGTGCGGTGTGGTGCGCTGCCTCGGAGCTCTGGCTTGGGGATCTGAGGTGCCACAGTGAGGGGACCATTCTTGCAGCTGGGGTTGCCAAAGCAGGGCTGCTTCAGGCTGATAATTTATTATAATTATTTTCTATCCCACCTGTTTATTTTTATAAATAACTCAAGGTGGCGAACATACCTAATACTCCTTCCTCCTATTTTCCCCACAACAACAACCCTGTGAGGTGAGTTGGGCTGAGAGAGAGAGAGATTGACCAGAGGTTACCCAGCATGGTGGCCTCTTGGCATAATCCAGGAGCAAGCCTACAGTGTGGTGTGCCAATGGGGACTCACCTGGTATAAACCCCCTGCTGGTAGAACATGAAGTCATCTTTCACTTCAAAGGCAAAGCTCACTGGGTTGTGCATCCCCACCGCTTCCACCATGCCCTGCTCATCGTACTGGGAAGACAGAGGCCAGGTGTTACCAGGCGAGGCACAATCTGGCCAGCCCCTGCTGGGGCTGTTCAGGAGGTAGAGGGAGAGGCTGGCAAGGCCCTCTGAGCATGTCCAAAAAGAGGGGCTGTGGCTTCCCACCAGAGTTTCAGCCCAGATTGGGAGGGGGGCAGTGTAGGCCTATACCCAAGCAGCAAGCTATTTTGAAGTATTTTAAGCTTTAAAAAAAGAGAGCAGTCAAGGGAGAATGCAGAGAGAACCCTGGGCATCCAGTTTGTGGAATGCATGGTGAAGGCGGGTAGCCAAAGGGGCAAAGGGCTTTAGGCCACTGCCTCCCATCTCTAGGCACATGCTGCAGGGCAGGTTGCTCACCAGTGAAATGTTGACCACACTTTTGACGAATGCAACCGCCTTCTGGGGTTGGAATTTGCAGGTGCCATTCTGTGCATAACAAAAGAAGCCCTCTTAGAGGAGACTTGGCAGAAGGGGTGAGCTGCCCTGAGTTGCCCCCTCGCTTTGGAGCAGCGCCCCCGTACCTTGGCCAGATAAGGGTACGCCTCTTCATCCATGACCCCTTTGTTGTACAGGATGTATTCAAAGGCCTGGCTGGGGAGCCCCCTGCGGAGGGAAAGGAAGGCCTCACCCAACAGCGGACCTTTCCAGGGAAAGGGAAAGGCGGAGGCTGCCTGGGGTGGGGAGAGGAGAGGCTATGGTGGAGCCAGGACGATTCGGGAGACCCCTTCCTGAAGGCATCACTCACCCGCTGCACCCGTGGTTGTTGAAGTTCTGAGCACAATCCACCAGCTGCTGCTCTGCCTGGGAGAGGAGACATGTGAATCAAGCCCAGGCAGCCTGGGGAAGTATGTACTGTGGGCCGGTCCCAGCCCTTCTGCCTGTCTCCTGAGCAGCCAGCTCACGCCCAGCCTTTGCCCTTCCCGGATGCTGGAGGAGGCTGGGGGTCTTTGGAGACTGGGCTTGCTCTGCCACTGTACTCAGCACCCGAGAAGCCTGTCCTTAGGTGGCCCCTGCAGGAGCCGCGGCTGCCCAGAGCCTGGATGTCTCCAAGGCAGAGGAGCCAGAGAACAGCCGCTTCCAACCCTGGCTGTCTTGGGGTGATCTGGGACCCGGGATGGAAGCCTGCCATACAGCCTGTGAGACTAGGCTGAAGCTGCCACGATCTCAAGAGAAAGCAGGCACCTATGCAGAGGACAAAAGCCAGGAATCTTGTCTAAAGATCCCTTCGGGGAGGCAGACAAGAAGGAAGCAAGTCCTAAGGAAATGGAAATGTCACCTGAGTGACAAAGGAAATTGGGTCCGAGCAAATTGGCCGGCAAGTGGATCCCATCGAAGGAGATCAGAGGAAACCCCCACCCCAATCCCATCAACAAAGCAAGGACTTTTGGGGATAAAAAGGGTCTCAGAGCCCGCCCACTCCTGGAGTCATCTAGTGCCTGGCAGGCTAGTTAGAAGGATGTGGGTAAGTGTAAGTGTGATTGAGTGTACGTGTGCATATGAGAAAGACCAAATGTATTTTGCAACTAATAAAATTTTGCTGTTCCTTTAAATTCACTGGGTCTCTCTGTGTATTTCAAAGAACCTGTTGTGCCTCAGTGTTCGGTTGGAAGGGATCTGTGTGTGTCCCTAATTACTTCCCGGCTGCTGACCAGGGCTGTGTGTCTTGTCTGCTCAAGCCGCACCTCTCTGGAAAACCCAGGGAGAAAGCAAGGGGGGCTGGCAAGATCCATGTGCCTCAACAGGCTGTGAGTGTGTGAGTGAGTGACCATAAGCCGAACCTGGGAGTGTGCGTGTGTAACATGACCCTCCAGGTTGGTGCAAACAGGCCATTTTGCAGGGGCTCTGCTTTCCCTTGCTGCCCAGCAGCTACCCACCAGCAGAGAGGAGAGGTTCTCGCGTGCCGGCCCTGGGACTTGGCCAGGGCTGCCTGTTCTTCCTGCAACAAGCGCACCGCACAAGAGGCAGGCCCCCCACTACTGCTGCCCTTCCGTGCAAGTCCAGCAAGGGGGGAAGAGCCGTTGGGGTCAGGGCGGGGAGGGGCGTCTCCAAGAGGGCTGGCTGCCCAGCACCAGGTGTGTCTGCAGAGCTGCTGGTGATACCCTGTGAGGCTGGAAGGTTCCCCAGGAAGACTTGCAAGGTAGGTTGTGGGTAGGCTATTTCCAGCTGTGCTCCTGTTTGCACAACATGCTAAGTTGTGTGGTTTTGAGCATGTGCAAGATTAAACCCTATACCGAGTGGTCCTCTTTTATACTTCACAAAACCCTTATGGCACGTGTTAAAAAAGAAGGGAGTTCAAAAGAGCCTCACCAGATTCAGGAGCTTCCCGGTTTTTATGGCAATCGCGGATTCCAAGCAGCCGGTGGTGGAAAATGTCCAGCAGCTGCCACAGGGGCCCTGGGGCGGGGTGGGGGGGAGGAAAGGAATGAGAAGGTCCTGGCTGCTTTTCTGCAAGGCCTGTCCTTGGGGCCCTGTGCACCCAGATGGGAGCCTCTTGCCCCCTTCTCCCGACCCTGCTGGCCACCCAGAGTCCCCTGTTGGCCACCCAGAGTCCCCTGTGGGCATGGGGGGGGCAGCTATACAAACCGAGTGGACGGATGAGTGAAACTGCCCCCCACAGCACATTACCTGGTCCTTCACAGGGCTCACATACTTCCCTTTCTTCCTCCAGTCGATGGCCCTCGGACAGAGCCCGGTGCTCCTCCCAAAGTTCCCCTTGGTGGCAGAGCAGTTCTGGAGGTGAGCAGGGAAGCCCAGATAAGCCCCATCAGGCCCCTCCCCACCCCCCACCCCCAGCAGCACCTCGGGGCGGCTTTGCCGAGTGGAGGGAGGGGCAGACCCGAGGCAGCTCTGGAGTGGATTGGGTCCCTGGCCCACAGTTGGGGAAAGTAAGGGACTGGGGGGAGGGGAAGAGGTCCTGGGGTGGGGGCCTCCTTCCCTCAAGGCCGTCCTCCGTGTTGTGATGGGTCGTGCTGGGTCTGGGCCAGCCAAGGCTTTGGGCTTCGTGAGGCATACCCAGGCAAGGATCTACTCCAGGGCGATAAAAACTCCGAAAAGAATTCTGGCTTCTCCTGCGGAGGGCGCGGCTGCTTTTAACACCCTCGCGTTGCAAAGGGGCGGGGGCAGGTCCGCAGCGCTCGGGTCTGGGAGAAAAGCCTTCCCTTCCCCCGTTCCGTCCAAGGTGGTGGGGGTCTTCTCTCGCTTGTCTGGTGGCGCGCTCGCCCAAACGCCGCTTAACGGTCGACGGGAAGGCTCCCTCGCGGGCTGCGGCCGGACTGGGGCAGCAGCGTCCGCTCCGGTTGCGCCCCCCCGTCTGCGGCCGGGGCATCCCGGGGCTGGCCTTTACCTGGGGCTCCCGCCAGAGAAACTGCTTCCGGAATTCAGCGAAGGTCATGTCCGAGAACCAGTTCAAGCCCACTGAGGAGAGAGCAAAGGGGGTCAAGGGGCGGGGAACCTGTGGCCGCTTTTTCCTTGACCGCGAGGAGAAACGGGGGGGGCGCAGCCGCCCCCCCCCGGAGCGGCGCCCCTACTTCGGAAGGTGTGGTTGCCGGCGTTGTGCTCGTCGATCTTCCGCTTGTTGCGAAGGAAGGTCTGCAGCCGGTGCTGGTGCTCCTCCTCCGAGCGGTACCGCCTGCCGTGCTGCGGCGCCGAAGAGACAGAGAAGGGAGGCAGAAGTGAAACTTCTCGGGAAGCCCCTCCGGGCCGCTTCCGCCTCGCACCGCCCGACTCGGAATCCCCCGCCGCCCGCCCGCGCGGGGACCGGGGGGGGCCGCGCCCTCGCCTCGGAGAGCCGCTTCGGGAATGGGGCTCCCCCGCGGGCCCGCGAAGCCCCCTCCCGGCAGTCCCCCGCTCCGCTCCGCCCCGCCGGCGACTGGCTCTCGGCTCTGCAACTTGCCAAGCCTCCGGCCGCGCGCGAAGGGCAGGCGACGAAAGCCGCTTCGGGGCCGCGGGCAGCTGAAGTCGCTGCTGCGCGGAGAGGCGGCCGGAGAGGCGCGCTTCCGGGCTGCGGCCTCGGCCTCCGGGCGGGAGCAGCCGGCAGCTGGCTATACCTGGGCGGCCCACGCCTGGAAGAGCTGCTTCTCTGTGGAGGGAAAGGGGCAAGTCAGGGCGGGCGGCGGTCCGCTTCGGGGCAACAGCAGCTCCCTCGGAGCTGGCGGCTGCCGGCCGGTAATCGGCCCGCCGACCCGCTTCGCCCGGGACCGCGCGGCCCCCCCTCGCCTCCGGCGCCCGGGCCAAGCTCCCTCCGAGCGGGCCAGGCGCTGCCCTGCCCTGTTCCGGCCGGCCAGGGCTGGAGTCGCGCTGGAGGCGGCTGCGGGGGGGCCGGGCGCCGGGGAAGGAGAGCGGGCGCGCGGGGCAGGTGCTCCCGGCGCCTGCCGTACCTGTGGGTTGGGTGCTGCCGCCGCCGCCGCCGAGGCAGGCCGCCAGCACCGAGCAGAGCAGCAGCGCCGCCGGCAGCAACAGTTGCAGCGCCCGCGGGACCATCCTGGACGCGAGCGAGCGGGAAGGCGCCACCGGGTTTGTTGGCGTCCTGCTGGGCACTGGAGCGGCGCTGCCTCGGAAGTGGCGAGCCGGGGTGGGGGCTGAACCCTGCTCGGGCGGCTGGAGGCGCGGCGAGGCCCCGGCGCCGCCTCCTCCCCTTCCTGTGGCTCGGAGGCTTGCTGGCCCGCTCGCTCTCCGCCCGCTCCTCGCGTGCTGTCCGGGCGGCGTCTGCAGCTTCGGAGCGGCTCATCCGGAAGGCGGCGGCGGCGGCGGCGGCGCTGCCGCGGGGTAAGAAACTCGAGGAGCTGCGCCGGGCCGCTCTTGCTCCGGGTTCCTGGCTGTAGGGCAGAAACTGCCCAGGACTGGATCACGGCGAATCCAAAGGAGCAGAAGCAAGGGAAGGCGTTGTGTTGTGTGTTCAAAGTGTACAATCCCTGGCACTTGTTGACCCAATCAAAGAGGAGATCCCTACGGTAGGAGCTTGGAATGCCGCAGTTCGGAGCAAAATAGTTCTACCAAGAGAATTCAGCATTTTACAGCAAGCTTCTTCCGACAAGGGAAGACACTATATGTAGATGGTGAACACCAGAATCATGGCAAAAATGAGGATTGCCTGAGGCTCAGATCATGAACTCCTTGCAAAAATATTAACTAAGGAAATACACTATCAAGGCCAGACTTCCCCTGTTGTAAGATATGGCTGTGAAAGCTGGAAGGGGTGAATGGAGAAAAATGGATTCCTTTGGAGTATGCTGCTGGAGAAAATTGTTGGGAATACCTTAGCGTACAAGATGAAAACATAATTCAATGAAGTAACCCCCTCAGGTCCTGCTATGCTGCCTCACCTTGTGTCTCTGTGTATGTGTGTTCATTCCTGGAAGGGATGAGTAAAGAACATCAGGAGTGTATGCCAAGAGCATACACCTCCCAGCTGCCCGGCTAAAGCCAGCAGGCCCCTGTATGGGGCAGCAGCGACAGAGGAAGATGCCGGAGGCAGAAGACCACTTCGGGGACAATGGCAAAGCATCAATTCATCTGCGCGGGAGAAGGCAGTGGTAAACCACTCCTGCGTTTCTACCGAGAAAGCCACCTGGATAGGAAATACAAGATGCTGCGGATGTAGTGCCGGGTGATGGGCCCCTCGGGTCGGATGGCACCCGACATGCTCCTGAGGAAGAGCTGAGGATCTTTGGGGGTACTAACGGCGTTTATGAGGCAGCTCGATCAAAGCCTTCGGGACGTCTAGTTGCTGATGTTGCCATACAGGAAGAGAAAAAACCCGAAGCCGCAGAGATAGAGTTACAGTAGGGACGTGGGACGTAAGAAGCAGGGACACAGGGAAGCTCAACACAGTGAAAGATGAAATGGAACGACCACAAATCAACATCTTAGGCATCCCTTGGAGGTCCCTGGCTTGCCCCAGAAGACACTTCCTGCTGGAGCAGATGCTGACAAGAGTTTTCTCAGGATAGGAGTTTCCGGGAACAGGGAGACAACAGGCCTGAGCTGTACTGTGGTGACTCTGGGGCATCAGGCTGCTGTTGTGGAAGCAGCTGATCCACTTGGGCATCAGGAGCTGGAGGGGAGCTGGATGGATACTTGACCCTAAAGGCCGTGGCCTGAGGATCTGGGACAGGCCTTTCTACCTGGTTTCAAGGGCAGTTTTTTTTCCTGAAAAGCCTTCAAGTAGATCAAATCTCCAGGCTGAGAAGGACAACAAAGCTGTGTGTGTGTGTGTGTGTGTGTGTGTGTGTGTGTGTGGTATTACTCAGGTAATATGAAAGCTCAGGGGGAGGGGGGCTCGGCTCTCTGCTCTGGATTGCCGACTCAGGTAATGGGTCAGTCGGCTCCTCAAGCTCCCCGGACGCTAGTTTCGACTCTGCCATCGCTAACTGCTTCCCTCACAAGAATTGGTCTTGATAGGAGCTAGCGGTTTTATTTTAGGGATTCTCAGCTTTATGTAATGATTGCCTAGTCTAAAATACTCTCAGACTCACAAGCAGAAGCTTGAATAAAATCTGGTTTATTAAAGAATAGTATGCAAATACAAAGGAAGCTGAGAATGAGGAAAGCGTGGCAAATTCGAACTAAAAAACCCCCAATGCAAGCGAAGTCCCTCCCCCCGTACAACCATCTCAAATTCACAATCCCAGGTGCTCCTAACGAGTTCTGCTGATCAGCGGGAAAAAGTCCTTGAACAGAGAAGACAACCCAAACACATTCCTGGCACAAGTGCCGCAGCAGCCCCCTCCCAAGCAGAAATGCACGTCAGCGCCTTGGCATGTGAAACATCACGATGTACAATGCACATTGAAACAGTGAACATGACAATAAAGCTGGATGAACCTCAGCTATCAAGTGAATGTCCCTTCGTGCCCTGTGCACTGGCACTCTGGCTGGGACCCTCACTGGCCAGTGAAGTGTGTCCTTCTGTCACTGTGTATACAGGAAAGGGTTTCCAAGCATTGGGCCAAAATCTTTCAACAAACACTCAGCAATATTGTTGGCATCTGCATTTCTACAAGGATATGCCTCCCTCATGTTGAAAACATGTCAATGATCACATGCACATACCTGTGTTGGCAAACAGAATTGGTGACTTTTTATCACAGCTAATATTGTGGATATCTGACTTAGAGATGCAGCTATAAAGAAATAAGATTCTTCTCCGGGCAGCCATTGCTTGAGATACCACAAATTGTAAGGAGTTAATGCAATGCCAATTAGGGTTACTAACACCTAACGCTGTAAAAGGTGATGAGAGATATTCAGTAGTGCAGAAAAATGCAGCCAGGGAGATGTTTTACCTTCACCTGAACACAAATATATTTATATACCTACGAATAAGCCGAGAAATTTAGGTGCCAAAACACACCCAAAAGATCGAGTTTGGCTTATCTGTGGACGGGTCTCTCTGTGAGTACACACGTTAGTACTGTTCCGAAGTATCTGAAGTATGTCTGGTATGTACTTGCATATAAGCCCATCCACAGATAAGTTGTTCTTGTTGTTGTTTATTCGTTTAGTCGCTTCCGACTCTTCGTGACTTCATGGACCAGCCCACGCCAGAGCTTCCTGTCGGTCGTCGACACCCCCAGCTCCCCCAGGGATGGGTCCGTCACCTCTAGAATATCATCCATCCACCTTGCCCTTGGTCGGCCCCTCTTCCTTTTGCCCTCCGCTCTCCCTAGCATCAGCATCTTCTCCAGGGTGTCCTGTCTTCTCATTATGTGGCCAAAGTATTTCAGTTTTGCCTTTAATATCATTCCCTCAAGTGAGCAGTCTGGCTTTATTTCCTGGAGGATGGACTGGTTTGATCTTCTTGCAGTCCAAGGCACTCTCAGGATTTTCCTCCAACACCACAGTTCAAAAGCATCGATCTTCCTTCTCTCAGCCTTCCTTATGGTCCAGCTCTCGCAGCCATATGTTACTACGGGGAACACCATTGCTTTAACTATGCGGACCTTTGTTGTCAGTGTGATGTCTCTGCTCTTAACTATTTTATCGAGATTTGTCATTGCTCTTCTTCCAAGGATTAAGCGTCTTCTGATTTTCTGACTGCAGTCAGCATCTGCAGTAATCATTGCACCTAGGAATACAAAGTCTTTCACTGCTTCTACATTTTCTCCCTCTATTTGCCAGTTATCAATCAAGCTGGTTGCCATAATCTTGGTTTTTTTGAGGTTTAGCTGCAAGCCAGCGTTTGCACTTTCTTCTTTCACCTTCATCATAAGGCTCCCCAGTTCCTCTTCACTTTCAGCCATCAAAGTGGTATCATCTGCATATCTGAGATTGTTAATGTTTCTTCCAGAGATTTTAACTCCAGCCTTGCATTCCTCAAGCCCAGCTTGTCACATGATGTGTTCTGCATACAAGTTGAATAGGTAGGGTGAGAGTATACAGCCCTGCCGTACTCCTTTCCCAATCTTAAACCAGTCCGTTGTTCCGTGGTCTGTCCTTACTGTTGCTACTTGGTCGTTATACAGATTCTTCAGGAGGCATACAAGATGACTTGGTATCCCCATACCACTAAGAATTTGCCACAATTTGTTATGGTCCACACAGTCAAAGGCTTTAGAATAGTCAATAAAACAGAAATAGATGTTTTTCTGAAACTCCCTGGCTTTTTCCATTATCCAGCGGATATTGGCAATTTGGTCTCTAGTTCCTCTGCCTTTTCTAAAGCCAGCTTGTATATCTGGCAATTCTCGCTCCATGAACTGCTGAAGTCTACCTTGAAGGATCTTGAGCATTACCTTACTGGCATGTGAAATGAGTGCCACTGTTCGATAGTTCGAACATTCTTTAGTGTTTCCCTTTTTTGGTATGGGGAAATAAGTTGATTTTTTCCAGTCTGATGGCCATTCTTGTGTGTTTTCCAAATTTGCTGGCATATAGCATGCATTACCTTGACAGCATCATCTTGTAAGATTTTGAACAGTTCAGCTGGGATGCCATCGTCTCCTGCTGCCTTGTTATTAGCAATGCTTCTTAAGGCCCACTCAACCTCACTCTTCAGGATGTCTGGCTCTAGCTCACTGACCACACCGTCAAAGCTATCCCCGATATTGTTATCCTTCCTATACAGGTCTTCCGTATATTCTTGCCACCTTTTCTTGATCTCTTCTTCTTCTGTTAGGTCCTTGCCATCTTTGTTTTTGATCATACCCATTTTGGCCTGGAATTTACCTCCGATGTTTCTAATTTTCCGGAAGAGGTCTCTTGTCCTTCCTATTCTATTGTCTTCTTCCACTTCTGCGCATTGCTTGTTTAAAAATAATTCCTTATCTCTTCTGGCTAACCTCTGGAATTTTGCATTTAATTGGGCATATCTCCCCCTATCACTGTTGCCTTTTGCTTTCTTTCTTTCTTGGGCTACTTCTAGTGTCTCAGCAGACAGCCATTTTGCCTTCTTGGTTTTCTCTTTCTTTGGGATGTATTTTGTTGCCGCCTCCTGAACAATGCTGCGAACTTCTGTCCAGAGTTCTTCCGGGACCCTATCTACTAAGTCCAGTCCCTTAAATCGATTCTTCACCTCCACTGCATATTCCTTAGGAATATTAGTGAGCTCATATCTAGCTGATCTGTGGGTCTTCCCTAATCTCTTTAGTCTGATCCTAAATTGTGCAAGAAGAAGTTTGTGATCGGAACTACAGTCAGCTCCAGGTCTTGTTTTTACCGACTGTACAGATGTCCGCCACCTTTGGCTGCAAAGGATGTAGTCCATCTGATTTCGGTGTTGTCCATCTGGTGAAGTCCATGTATAAAGCCGTCTCTTAGGTTGTTGGAAGAGAGTGTTTGTTATGCAGAGTGAATTGTCTTGGCAAAATTCTATCAGCCTATGTTCTGCTTCGTTTTGTTCTCCCAGGCCATACTTACCTGTAATTCCAGGTGTCATTTGACTGCCCACCTTAGCATTCCAGTCTCCTGTGATGAAAATAACATCTCTTTTAGGTGTGTTGTCCAGTAGGTTCTGCAGATCCTCATAGAACTGCTCTACCTCAGCTTCTTCAGCATCTGTGGTTGGGGCGTATATTTGGATCACTGTGATGTTAGATGGCTTGCCCTGAATTCGAATTGAGATCATTCTGTCATTTTTGGGGTTGTATCCAAGCACTGCTTTAGCCACTTTACTATTAATTATGAAGGCTACTCCATTTCTTCTGTGGTCCTCTTGTCCACAGTAGTAGATCTGGTGGTCGTTTGATGTGAAGTGGCCCATTCCAGTCCAGTTCACTGACGCCCAAAATGTCTATCTTTAATCTTGACATCTCACCAATAACCACATCCAATTTGCCCTGGCTCATAGATCTTACATTCCAGGTTCCAATGGTGTGTTGATCCTTAGAACATCGGATTCGCCGTTCACCACCAGCACCGTCGGCCGCTAGCCGTCCTTTCGGCTTTGAGCTAGCTGTGTCATCACGTCTGGGGCTAGTTGAACTCATCCTTTGTTCCTCCCCAGTAGCATTTTGACCATCTTCCGACCTGGGGGTCTCATCTTCCGATGGTATACCGACCTATCTCTGGTTGTACTGATCCATTGAGTTTTCACGGCAAGAATACTGGGGTGGGTTGCCATTACCTTCCCCAGGGATCGCATTTAGTCTGACCTCTCTGTCATGACCTTCCCATCTTGGGTGGCCCTTCACGGTTTAGCTCATGGCATCATTGAGGTGCTCAAGCTCCAGCACCACGACAAGGTAACGATCCTTTGCTGAAGTCCACAGATAAGGGGCCCCTCTAATTTTCAACCAAATGGACAGTCAGTGGATTGCCTGCGGATAAGCCAGTTGTGAAAATTAAAACACCCAAAAGTTTTGAGGGCCGACTTTTCTGCACGTAGCACATTTTTCATGGTATTTTGAAATCCTCTGGGATGTAGTTGGTCTCTGTGTGTATAATTCCAGCAGATTTCAATATTCTTTTAAGGAATGTGATAATCTAATTTTCCAAGATTTAAAAACAAATCATAGCTGACAGTTTCACAGGAATGCTTTGATATTTGTGAACATGCAGAATGCATTCTAGGGGAAAAAAAATCAAAATATACGAATAGACAATAGTAGTGCCACAAATAACATTGCAGTGACACCAACAGATCATGCATGCATTTCAACTTAAAACAGATGTAATTGCAGTTGTATATTGAGGTACGTCATTCTCTTTAATTTAGTCAGAGGATGAATTTGACAATGTGTTCCCAGCAATGCTTTCCTCTGTTATCAACCAAAAAACCACAGGAGAAATGCAGTTTTGGACCAGCCCAATGTGCATTAGGAGTTAGTGGCTTTGCTACTAATTTTGCAGTTCAAAGCTGGATGTGCAAATTCTTAGCTTATGTGAATAAAGTTCTGTTCAGTTCAGTGAGAAGCAAACAGACAGACTTCCCAGGCCCAGGGCCCTTGCCTTTCAGCTAGTCCTTGAGCCTCCTCCTGAAAGCAGACATGCTGTTGCGGAGGAACACTGCCCACCGCCAGGGCAGGCAGCCTCCCCAGCACTGACATGAAAGGCTTCACCTGCTTTCTCAGGGACCCGGAATAAAAACTGGACTGGGGGTTCCCCGCAGGACCTTAAGTAAGTTACCACCACTGCTGAATTTTGCAAGGAAGGCAACCCTTGTATTTCCACTGTAAATTCCTGCTACCCAAAAGCATAAGGAGGAAAGAAAGAGAGAGGCACGGAGAGAGAGAGCCCTCTGTTACATGCAGCTGAGGTCATTTTATAACAGAGTGAAGACATAAGACACTTCCCCTTGTGGAATGGCCCCTTGGGTTAATTCAAGAGGTTTCAGAACTAAAAGTTACAAGTCCAAGCTAATTTTTTCAGAGTGACCATCCCTGCCTTTGGAGGCTCTGTTGATTCTTTTCTCTTCAGCGCTGTCCCCACGGACCAGCCGAGAAGGAGCCGCCGCCGCCGCAGCTCCGGATCCCGCCTTCCGCCAGCCCTCCCGGCTGCTGCTCCGCCCGGCCTGCCCGCGGCTCCGGCCCAACCACCGCCGGGCGCCCGAGCACCCGCGGAAAGCGCCCCAGCGGAGGGAGGGCTGCGCGTCGCAGCCACGGGGCCGGAACAAGGTGGGCCCCCTCGTTCGGTTGGCAGCGGGGCATTTCCCAGCCCGTGTTTCCGTGGGGAAGGGAGCCGCTTCGGAAGGGGCCCCCGGGACCCCTGCACGCCAGTTCCAGGATCCCTTTGCCCGGAAGGGTGCCTCCGGAGGCAGAAAACTCGGGCCGTCGAAGCAACGACGCGCCGCTCCCCCTGAGAAGTCCTTCGGGCGCCTGGCTAGCGATTCCCTCCCTGGGGAGCCTCGCCGTCACCCGCTGCGGTCGCGCCGCTTCCCGGAGACCCGGACGGGCTGCCCCTGCGCCGGCGCGGTTCGAGGCGGATCGCCCGGGCCGTCGAGCGAGCCGCGCGCGAGGCGGCGGAGGAGCCCCGGCGACCGAGGCAGGGCTGCGCTGAGGAGAGGGCAGGAGCCACCCGCCGAGCCGTCGCTCGCCGACTCCGACAGGGTGACAGGCCCGAGGAAGAGCTCCGGGAAGACCCCGCCGGAGTCCCTTTACTCGAAGGCGGGCGGCACAGGCGCGGACGGGCTGTCAGGACCGAGGCCGGTCGGGGTCCCAGGACGCCCCTTGGCAGACCCCCAACCCGAAGGCCCTCCAGCCCCTCCCTCTGCCCCACCTTAAGGAAACCCGAGCCAAACCGAGGCAGGGCTGCGTTGAGTTACTCGCTCGCGCCGCTTCCCCCTTTCTCGGGACCGGTTCAGCCATTCGGATTCGGAAGCCCCGCCACAACGAATGACCGGCCCGCGCCCCCCCCCCCCCCCGTCCGCCGCCCAAGGCCGGCTCTGCCTTCCTCACCGGGGATGCGGGCTGGAAACCCTCTTGGCTTCTCTCGGGGTTAGGCGGCCGCCTCGGCGCCCGGAGGCTGCAGTTCCGTCGGGCCGGATCCTGCGGGGGAGAGCTCGGCTCGGCTGGCTCTGGCCTCGTTCAGCCTCATTTGAAAGCGAGCTGCCGGCAGGACGCAGGACCCACGTCGGGAAAATTCGGTGCAGGATTGACGGCGCATCAGTGAAACTTTGCCAGGCTTCAGCAAACCCTGAACACTTTTTATTATTACTCCCCTCCCTCTGTCAATGTACAAACCAGCTTCAGCTTTTCTCTCCAGCTTGTAATTTGCGAACTTCATCGCTAACCACATTCCTCCGCAAGAGATTGGGACACCTTCACGTTCCAGATGGCGGGGCTGGCTTGAGGCTACGGCCCAGTAGGGGCTGGGGGGAACAGTGCTGCCCCGCGGTCCAAACCCCACTCAAAATGCGGACCTTCCTCTGGGGAGTCGAGGTGGCCTGGGGAGCCACATTCCTTTCAGCAGGCAGATGGACAAGGAAACAGCTCCACCCGACTCACCTCCGAGTCTGGTTACTCCGTGACTCGCAGGTTTGGTTGTTTGTATATCAAATTTGTAACCACCCATCTCCTCCCACCGGAGGGACTCTGGGTGGTTCTCTGTCATGCCAGCGATAAACCGCCAGCAATCATTCTAACCAGTCAACCTAATCTACAATGGGTACTCGCATTTTCTGGATTCTGCCTGAGTCTAATAATAATCGCATTGTTACTGTGTTGTTTTTTTCAGTGTGATCCCTTATGTACAATGGGATGTGCCACCATCAGAAGGAGTTCCCAACAGGTTATGCTTGTACAACATTGTCGTGTTCCCTCGGAAGATACCACCTATTTTTTAACTTTGCAGGAGCAAAAAAGAAATGAGACTTATGATGACCTTGCAAATGTCATCCGGTATCAAAGGGGGGGAAATGATAGAGGAGCCCCCAATGAAGGCTCAGTTCCCCTATAAAATGCTGTCAAAAAGAATGAAGCTGCTTTGCCTGTTCAGGAAAAAGCACCAAGCTTAGCTAGCACAAATGGAACCCCAAGGCATATTCTGGAGCAAGGCAGATGGCGAAGCAGGAAAAGTAAAAGAGGAACTGCAGATGCAATAACTAAATATAAATTGCTGAAATTAAAAAAATATTGCAGAAACAAGTTATTTTATGATGTGTACAGCTTATATCCTTCAGCAAAGGATTGTTACCTTGTCGTGGTGCTGGAGCTTGAGCACCTCAATGATGCCATGAGCTAAACCGTGAAGGGCCACCCAAGACGGGAAGGTCATGACAGAGAGGTCAGACTAAATGCGATCCCTGGGGAAGGTAATGGCAACCCACCTCAGTATTCTTGCCGTGAAAACTAAATGGATCAGTACAACCAGAGATATGTCGGTATACCATCGGAAGATGAGACCCCCAGGTCGGAAGATGGTCAAAATGCTACTGGGGAGGAACAGAGGATGAGCTCAACTAGCCCCAGACGTGATGACGCAGCTAGCTCAAAGCCGAAAGGACGGCTAGCGGCCGACGGTGCTGGTGGTGAACGGCGAATCCGATGTTCTAAGGATCAACACACCATCGGAACCTGGAATGTAAGATCTATGAGCCAGGGCAAATTGGATGTGGTTATTGGTGAGATGTCAAGATTAAAGATAGACATTCTGGGCGTCAGTGAACTGAAATGGACTGGAATGGGCCACTTCACATCAAATGACCACCAGATCTACTACTGTGGACAAGAGGACCACCGAAGAAATGGAGTAGCCTTCATAATTAATAGTAAAGTGGCTAAAGCAGTGCTTGGATACAACCCAAAAAACGACAGAATGATCTCAATTCGAATTCAGGGCAAGCCATCTAACATCACAGTGATCCAAATATACACCCCAACCACAAATGCTGAAGAAGCTGAAGTAGAGCAGTTCTATGAGGATCTGCAGCACCTACTGGACAACACGCCTAAAAGAGATGTTATTTTCATCACAGGAGACTGGAATGCTAAGGTGGGCAGTCAAATGACACCTGGAATTACAGGTAAGCAGGGCCTGGGAGAACAAAATGAAGCAGGACACAGGCTGATAGAATTTTGCCAAGACAATTCACTCTGCATAACAAACACTCTCTTCCAACAACCTAAGAGACGGCTTTATACATGGACTTCACCAGATGGACAACACCGAAATCAGATGGACTACATCCTTTGCAGCCAAAGGTGGTGGACATCTGTACAGTCGGTAAAAACAAGGCCTGGAGCTGACTGTAGTTCAGATCACGAACTTCTTCTTGCACAATTTAGGATCAGACTAAAGAGATTAGGGAAGACCCACAGATCAGCTAGATATGAGCTCACTAATATTCCTAAGGAATATGCAGTGGAGGTGAAGAATCGATTTAAGGGACTGGACTTAGTAGATAGGGTCCCGGAAGAACTCTGGACAGAAGTTGGCAGCATTGTTCAGGAGGCGGCAACAAAATACATCCCAAAGAAAGAGAAAACCAAGAAGGCAAAATGGCTGTCTGCTGAGACACTAGAAGTAGCCCAAGAAAGAAGGAAAGCAAAAGGCAACAGTGATAGGGGGAGATATGCCCAATTAAATGCAAAATTCCAGAGGTTAGCCAGAAGAGATAAGGAATTATTTTTAAACAAGCAATGCACGGAAGTGGAAGAAGACAATAGAATAGGAAGGACAAGAGACCTCTTCCAGAAAATTAGAAACATCGGAGGTAAATTCCAGGCCAAAATGGGTATGATCAAAAACAAAGATGGCAAGGACCTAACAGAAGAAGAAGAGATCAAGAAAAGGTGGCAAGAATATACAGAAGACCTGTATAGGAAGGATAACAATATCGGGGATAGCTTTGACGGTGTGGTCGGTGAGCTAGAGCCAGACATCCTGAAGAGTGAGGTTGAGTGGGCCTTAAGAAGCATTGCTAATAACAAGGCAACAGGAGACGACGGCATCCCAGCTGAACTGTTCAAAATCTTGCAAGATGATGCTGTCAAGGTAATGCATGCTATATGCCAGCAAATTTGGAAAACACAAGAATGGCCATCAGACTGGAAAAAATCAACTTATATCCCCATACCAAAAAAGGGAAACACTAAAGAATGTTCAAACTATCGAACAGTGGCACTCATTTCACATGCCAGTAAGGTAATGCTCAAGATCCTGCAAGGTAGACTTCAGCAGTTCATGGAGCGAGAATTGCCAGATGTACAAGCTGGCTTTAGAAAAGGCAGAGGAACTAGGGACCAAATTGCCAATATCCGCTGGATAATGGAAAAAGCCAGGGAGTTTCAGAAAAACATCTATTTCTGTTTTATTGACTATTCTAAACCTTTGACTGTGTGGACCATAACAAATTGTGGCAAGTTCTTAGTGGTATGGGGATACCAAGTCATCTTGTCTGCCTCCTGAAGAATCTGTATAACGACCAAGTAGCAACAGTAAGAACAGACCACGGAACAACAGACTGGTTTAAGATTGGGAAAGGAGTACGGCAGGGCTGTATACTCTCACCCTACCTATTCAACTTGTATGCAGAACACATCATGCGACAAGCTGGCCTTGAGGAATCCAAGGCTGGAGTTAAAATCTCTGGAAGAAACATTAACAATCTCAGATATGCAGATGATACCACTTTGATGGCTGAAAGTGAAGAGGAACTGAGGAGCCTTATGATGAAGATGAAAGAAGAAAGTGCAAAAGCTAGTTTGCAGCTAAACCTCAAAAAAACCAAGATTATGGCAACCAGCTTGATTGATAACTGGCCAATAGAGGGAGAAAATGTAGAAGCAGTGAAAGACTTTGTATTCCTAGGTGCAAAGATTCCTGCAGATGCTGACTGCAGTCAGGAAATCAGAAGACGCTTAATCCTTGGAAGAAGAGCAATGACAAATCTCGATAAAATAGTGAAGAGCAGAGACATCACACTGACAACAAAGGCCCGCATAGTTAAAGCAATGGTGTTCCCTGTAGTAACATATGGCTGCGAGAGCTGGACCATAAGGAAGTCTGAGTGAAGAAAGATCGATGCTTTTGAACTGTGGTGTTGGAGGAAAATTCTGAGAGTGCCTTGGACTGCAAGAAGATCCAACCAGTCCATCCTCCAGGAAATAAAGCCAGACTGCTCACTTGAGGGAATGATATTAAAGGCAAAACTGAAATACTTTGGCCACATAATGAGAAGGCAGGACACCCTGGAGAAGATGCTGATGCTAGGGAGAGTGGAAGGCAAAAGGAAGAGGGGCCGACCAAGGGCAAGATGGATGGATGATATTCTAGAGGTGACGGACTCATCCCTGGGGGAGCTGGGGGTGTCGACGACCGACAGGAAGTTCTGGCGTGGGCTGGTCCATGAAGTCACGAAGAGTCGGAAGCGACTAAACGAATAAACAACAAAAACAGCTTATATCGCAGAAATGCTGAGGTTTAACCTCTGTATTAATTGACTGTCGCACAATCTGTTGGACTTTGGGGACAGGAAGCATCTTGTGACATGGTGAAATGATAGTTGTGCAGTAAACACTGTATAGAAGTGCCAAGTGAATTCTGATTGACACACAAGCTTTGAGAGAGATCTCCTTGTGACCTTTTTTTTTTTGTGCAGAATAAAGTTAAATTTTTGCCATCTCCACCTTGGGGTTCTCAATTTTGGCAGGGCACGCTGGGCAACAGACTCAGTATTGGGCTGGGACAATTTTGATGACTTTAATTATTTAGCTTAGTTCAGCTTAGTTATTTTTTGTTTGGTTGTCATTTCTGCCAAGTTCCCCAGAACAGGTGATAGGCTGTCTGGGCTGTAATTTTTTTAATTTGGGTCTGCTTTGGACCTGTTTTAAAAATGGTGTCATATTGACTATGATGTAGTCTTGCCTCACTGAACTCCATTTGTGGACAGACTCCATCTTTTGGCTAGGAGGTCAGCAATTTCATTTTCAAGTTCTCTGAGTATTCCCAGGTGGATGCCACCAGACCTTAGTGATCCCCAGGCATCTCCAGAGCCAGCTCCCTGAGAGTCAGACTGGCTCAGGAACCAGTCCTGTATCCACCAGAGGCTTAGGGCTGTTTCTCTGCTTTCCTCCTTTCACGCCTGAGCTGTCTGGTGTTCTGCTCAGTATGATTTTCTGCCATGCCCTTCAAATCCTTTTTCATTCTTAATGAAGAACACTCCACACACTGTTTCTGCCAAGATTAATCCTCCTTTTTCTTCTCCCTGTTAAGATGGGAAGCCTTCTTCACCTTGACAGCTTTGGACACTGCTAGAAGGCCTTTTAGGAGAACAGACACCGTCTGTCATGTTTGCCGTTTCAATGTCTTTGATACATCGTAATGTTTTGCATGTCATTAGCTGGATGCGTGTTTCATCTTTCACGGGAGGATGAGAGCAGTTATCTCTTGGCTGTGCTTTGGAATGTATTTGCTTTATCTGCTATGTTCAAGGTTACTTTCCCAGGCTAGCAGGTCTGACGATTGCTAGCACCTGGACCGGGCGGGGCTGTTGCCAGGGAGGCGGGCTACGTTCGCACCGAGGGTTTTAAGTTTGTATTTGGCACGCTTTTTGCTCATTCTCAGCTTTCTCTGTATTTGTCCTAAGATCCTTAATAAATCAGATTTCATTTAGCAGCCTCTTGTGAGTCTGAGTATTTGGGGCTGGGCAATCATTACATAAAGCTGAGAATCAAAGATCCCGACCCCGCTGGCCCCTTTCCAGGAAAGGGCAAGTTGTCTAAACCTGTGAGGGAGAGCGCCAGCGATGACCGAACCCGATATCGAGCTGATGGAAGAAGGGGAGCCGGATTCGACTGTGAGACGCCCCGACCGACCGTCCCAAGTGGGGGAGCTGTCAGCTATCCTGGAAGAGGCGAGCTCTGAGTCGGAGGGTGAGGCCGGGGGCATGAAAACCGCCCCGGAGACGACCGTAACCACCCCGGGTGAGCTGGTCACCTGGGATGAGACCCAAGGGGATGTCTCAGTGGCGGGGGGTCCATCCTGGAGGCAGAGGTACCCACTGTCCCCTACAGTGGTCCAGGTGCAGCCCAAGGAGGGCTCCCCCACCCCGGATCGTATCCGGGTGTTGGAGTCGAAAATGGACTCATTAGAGACGATACTGAAACAGCTAAGTCTAGACCTGAGTTCGTTGAAAGAAACCCGGGACGGGTCAAGCCAACGGCATTCGACCCCTTCGTCCCATGGGCAGTCCCCAGAGCAGAGACGGACCGTGCGTCTGAGGGAAGGGGAACAAGCGGTCCAGATGGAAGTAGCATCACCGTCCGGGCGGCCAGCCCCAGCCCCTGCGCCGCCGCTGGCTGGAGAGACGCAGCCCACTGAAGCCCCGGGAATGGGGCGCAGCCCGTCGGCGGGCAGATTGAGAGACTTCCCTGTCAAGTTTGATGGGGATCCGACAAAACTCTCATTCTTCCTGACAAATGCTAAAGCATACATGGAGGAATGGGGGTCGCTTTTTCGATCGGAAAAGGCAAAGATCATCACCATTGCCACCAAGCTGAAAGGGAGGGCGGCAGACTGGTACGTCCAGATGTGCCAGTCGGAAGCGCCTGAACTGGAGAAATTTAACGAGTTCCTCTGGGTGTTGAGGCAGCACTTTGAGGACCCCCTGGCAAAAGAGAGGGCAAAGCGAGCTTTGAAGGAACTTAAGCAGGGATCGAGATCCGTGGCTGATTACGCGCTGGAGTTCAAAGCGCTTTCCGGGAAAGTCGATGACTGGTCCCAAGCCACCATCATCGAGTTATTCAAGGATGGCCTGAACACAGAGGTGTTGCGCTGGTCCCTGGGGAGGGACGACCCATATACGTTGTACGAGTGGATCCAGCTCGCAGGAAGGGCTGAGCATGCCCATGAGGTGTTCGCCCATCGGAGGGCTGCCAAATCGGGGTGAGAGCTAAAGCCTAGTCGCCCACCGAGCACCGGAGGACAACCCGGACAAAGAGCCTGGGAAGAGGAGCGAGAGAAGCGGTATGCAAAAGGGCAGTGTCTGCGATGTGGTAAGGAGGGACATCGAGTAGCGGCGTGCCCGAAGGCAAAGGGGGAAGAACGGCCGGGGAAGCCGCCGACGAAGTCCCCTTCCCTGCTGCGGAAACAGAAGGCAGCGGTGGCCGAAAGCGAGGGAGATGGGGTGCCATTCTACAAGGAGGAGGGGGAGCCCGAACTACTGCAGCCGGCGGGAAACGGCAGCCACCTGCTTTAAAGGGTGCCGCTGGGCAGGTGGTGGAAGAAGGGTGCGAGCCTTCATCGGTGAGTGGCAGTTACCGCATTCTCACGGTGAAATTGAAGTTGGGCTCCCGATCCAAGACTGTAGAAGTATGGGCCATGATAGATTCGGGGTGTTCCAGGTGTTTGATGCACCCCGATGTGGTAGCGGCTCTGGAGCTACCCACGTTCCCCTTGCAGCGACCCATCGCCTTTACGCAGCTGGATGGGTCCATGGCAGGGGGCAAACCAGTCACCCATTTCACAGGACGAGTAGCCTTGCAGCTGGGCAGCCATCGTGAAGGTTTGTCCTTTGTCGTGGCTCCAGTGGGGGGTCCCTTGGTGGTTTTGGGGGTGCCCTGGTTGGTTCAGCAAAATCCCCAAATAAACTGGGTTTACCGGACTGTCACTTTTAGGGATGGATTTTACCAAGCACCAGAAGGGAAGGGTACCCCAGAGGAGATGGTGGGGGTAGCGGCAGCTGCGACTCCGCATTACCCGGCCCCTCCTCTGGAAGGCTTGCCGCTTGAGTACCAAATGTTTGCTGATGTGTTTGGCGAAAAGGAAGCGGATCAATTGCCCCCTCATCGGAAAACGGATTGTGCCATTGAGCTGGTGCCCAATACCCAATTGCCCAAGCCAAAGATTTATTCCATGACGCAAAAGGAACTAACTTTGTTGAGGGACTTTGTGGACAAAAACTTGGCTCGGGGATTCATTGAGCCAGCGAATTCACCGGTGGGGGCACCGGTCCTCTTCCGCCCAAAAAAGGACGGGACATTAAGACTCTGTACTGATTTCCGTGGGTTAAATGCCATCTCAATTTCCAATAAATATCCTTTGCCATTGATCAAAGACATGTTGTCACATCTGGCGAAGGGTAAAATTTTCTCTAAACTTGATTTGAGAGAAGCCTATTACCGTGTACGCATCAAAGAGGGTGATGAGTGGAAAACAGCATTCAATTGCCCGTTGGGTGCTTTCCAGTATAAGGTGTTACCTTTTGGTTTGGCTGGGGCCCCTGGGGTATTTATGCAATTGATCAATGAAGTACTGCACGAGCATCTGTTTAAAGGGGTATTGGTGTATTTGGATGATGTATTGATTTATACTGAAACCATGGAAGAACATGTCTCTCTGGTCAAAAGGGTGCTTAGCAAACTCAGAACAGCACAGTTGTATGCCAAACTGTCTAAATGTGCCTTTCACCAGAGGCAAATTGACTACTTGGGGTATAGAATTTCAGATAAGGGCATTGAAATGGACCCTGCTAAGGTGCAAGCTATTCTGGACTGGGAAAGCCCTCGCACCCGCAGGCAACTTCAAAGTTTCCTGGGGTTCAGTAATTATTACAGATTATTCATCAGAGGGTTCGCTGAAATTGCTTTGCCCCTAACGGAATTGCTTCGAACCAAGGGACTTGGTGATACTCGGAGAGTGAAGAATCCAGGGGCGCTATTGCGCTGGACGCCTGCTTGCCAAGCGGCGTTCGAGCGGCTCAAAGCAGCTTTTACCAAAGAACCAATTTTGCAACACCCTGACCCCTCTAAGCCTTTTGTGGTGCAGGCTGATGCCTCCGATTATTCCATTGGGGCATTGTTGATGCAAGCTGACGGGGCAGGATGCCTCAAACCGTGTGCCTACTTGTCCCGCAAATTCTCTGAGACTGAGAGGCGATGGCACGTATGGGAGAAAGAGGCATTTGCAGTGAAAGCTGCGTTAGAAGCTTGGCGGCATTTGCTAGAGGGGGCAAATCACCCTTTCGAGGTGTGGACAGACCATAAAAACTTGGAAGCTCTTAGCACCCCCAGGAAACTGAGCCCAAAACAAGTCCGTTGGGCTCAATTCTTCAATCGTTTCAATTTCCAATTGAAGTTTATCCCGGGGAAAAAGAATTTCCTGGCTGATGCGTTGTCACGACAACCTCAGGACTCTGGTGCAGCGCCAGAGGTGGTTAACACATTGTGGACGGCACCCCAATTGGGTATGCAAGCTGTGACGCGCAGTCAAACGCGCACGCAGCTGCCACCTTCTGCGGATCCAGGGCAGCCGACTGCTTTGTCAATTCCCTCCCAGTTGCAACAAAAGTTTCTGAAAGAGCTGAAAACTGATACTTGGTTGCTTGCAAACAAACACAATGTTACTTTTAACTGAGGCTTTGCTTGGAAATCCAACCGCCTCTATGTCCCTGAGGGGTTAAGAAAAGAGGTGTTGCTCCGTTCACACGATGACAAAGTAGCGGGACATTTTGGGTTTGTGAAAACTTTGCACCTGGTTCAGAGGCAGTTTTGGTGGCCCACTTTACGCAAAGATGTCAAGGAGTATGTCTCCTCTTGCACTGTATGCGCGATGTCTAAGCGCAAGATGGGTAAACCGCAAGGGCTGCTGCAGCCGGTCGCCACCCCAGCTTGCCCTTGGGATGAAATCTCCATGGACTTCATTGTTGAATTACCACCCAGTCAACGCAAAACTGTCATTTGGGTGGTCAAAGACTATTTCTCAAAGCAAGCCCATTTCATCCCTTGCGTGTCAATCCCTTCTGCACGTCAATTGGCCCGCCTGTTTCTAGTACACGTGTACAGGCTACACGGATGTCCCTCTCGTTTAATTTCGGACAGGGGCACACAATGTACGTTGCAATTTTGGCGGGCATTCCTCAAACTGCTAGGCACGAAGCAAGCCCTGTCCACGGCGTGGCATCCACAGACGGACGGGGCCACAGAGGCTTTAAATTCTACTCTGGAGCAGTACCTCCGAGCCTTTGTGAATTACCAGCAAGATGACTGGGTGGACCTCCTTCCTTTCGCAGAAGTTGCTTACAACAATGCTGTCCATCAAAGTACGGGTCAAACCCCATTTCGTGTTGCTCAAGGCAGAGACTTTGTACCCATCCCGGATTTACCACAACCTCCGGGCGGCTCGCCTTCACCGGGTGATTGGGCAACACAACTGGCAGATTCCTGGCCAATGATTCAAAAAGCATTGGCTGACACCCAATTGGATTACAAACATTATGCTGATCAAAAACGTGCTCCTCAGCCTGCATTTCAAGTCGGTGACTTGGTGTACCTCTCCACTAAGTTTATTAAGTCATCACAACCTTCTAAGAAGTTGGCACCTAAGTTTGTGGGTCCTTTCCCCATTATCGCTCAAATTAACCCTGTGGCTTTTAAACTTGATCTGCCACATAATTTAAAACGCTTACACCCTGTTTTTCATTGCAGTTTGCTCAAACCGACTATTCGTTCTGACCGCTGGCATGACCAACCTCCACCTCCAACCCCCATCATGATTGACGGTCAACAACACTTTGAAGTTAAAGAAATTTTAGATTCTAGACGTCTTCGCAATACTCTGCAATACTTAGTCCGTTGGAAGCATTTCCCTCATCCTGAATGGGTCGCCGCAACGGATGTGGCTTCCCCTGTTCTGGTTGCCCGTTTTCACTCCGCTTATCCCGCTAACCCAGGTCCCTAAGTTTGTTTTTGGGGAGGCGGTATGTCATGTTCGCCGTTTCAATGTCTTTGATACATCGTAACGTTTCGCATGTCATTAGCTGGATGCGTGTTTCATCTTTCACGGGAGGATGAGAGCAGTTATCACTTGGCTGTGCTTTGGAATGTATTTGCTTTATCTGCTATGTTCAAGGTTACTTTCCCAGGCTAGCAGGTCTGACGATTGCTAGCACCTGGACCGGGCGGGGCTGTTGCCAGGGAGGCGGGATATGTTCGCACCGAGGGTTTTAAGTTTGTATTTGGCGCACTTTTTGCTCATTCTCAGCTTTCTCTGTATTTGTCCTAAGATCCTTAATAAATCAGATTTCATTTAGCAGCCTCTTGTGAGTCTGAGTATTTGGGGCTGGGCAATCATTACACCATCGTGATCTGGATCCCAGGGGAGCAAATAAGGGCTTCAACTGCCTCTACCATTGTCCGGACAAACAGGAGCTGCTTCTTTATTGTGACCATGTAGGAAGGTCAAAGTCATCATATGCAACCACAGAACTGGGGCCACCCCAATCCACACTCCTGCAGGATCAGCTGCCATCATCCTGCTGGAGCAGAGATGCATCCTATGGGACACAGTGGGCAGCAAGATTCCACCTCAATGGCAAGAGTACCAGCTCTTTGGCCATGGCATGGACCCCCCTCCCCCAAATTCCCACTAGCCAACTGTCAAGAGGAATCTAAGTGGCCTTTCTCATCCCAGAAGATGATGGTTCTCCTGGGGATTTTCTGCATGGAAATCATTTATCTGGAGGACCAGAGGGGAAAGGAGATGGCTCAGCTACAGGACCTACAGGATAATGTTTCACCAGTCCACCTTGGAGGCCAGCCTGTGGCACTACTTGCTGTGGCTTGTGTGGCACTCATGCCCAATCACTGCATGATTCCCTTTTAGGAGATCCCCCTCTGGCTGTTGTAATAGAAGAATCACTGAACTGCCTGTGCCTTCAGTTCCCCTCAGGGGTGGGTAATGACACTGTCCTGGACCAAATCCCTCTAGGGTACAATGGCATGAAACCAACATGTGGGCTGTGTCTACAGAAGCAGCTTCTTTTTCAACCCTGGACATTTTCCCCTGAGCCGTGCATCTGACAGGTCCCACCAACATGGGGAGAGGAGGGTGATTGTCCGGGCTTTTAGGAGTGGGGCTCTCCCATGGAGGGGGACCCTCAATTCTACCCATACTCTCATCCTTACCCCTGCAGAGCCTGGTTTGAGAGCTACCATGGGAAGGGCTTCAGGCTGGTATGGCTGCAAAAGGGCATTACGCAGAGGGGAAAGTGAGATTTCTGGTTGATGCCAGCCTATTGGAATGCTTTTCTCTCAAGCGGGGGAGGGGGAGTGTTCAACAGGCTACCATGCTGGTGAATGAACTGCCAGTTTGCTCTTTCCTCCTGAGGAGTCAAGGAGATACCATTCCCAGGAATCACCATGGCTTGGAGGGGGGTCTGCACTTGGACACACAGTGAGGTTCTTGTGATTCCCACAAAAAAGGCCAGAACAGGCATTGAGCTAAGCACCTGTGGTTTCCCAGAAGGAGAAAGGTCTTCCCCTTTCCAAAAACTGGGGCTGTGCTTGCTCTTCTTCTGGCTCCGCCCAGAGCTTCACGTCACAATGGGGAGATGTCCACCTCCCTGAACGCTTCGTCTTCATCCCCAGTCCGGGACTCTCCTCCAGGATCCCTGATGAAATGGGCTGTGCTAGATGCGGAAAAAGCCTCTCCCTCCCCACTCCTCTTTCCACTTTTTCCTTTGAAAATTTGCCTCTCCGGCACACTTGCTGGTCTGTACACATTTACAAAGTCATGGTTCACCCTGAGATAGAATAGATTTATTAGCAAGAGGTAATCAGGAAACATATATTTTTACAAAACTGGAAATTTTCTTTTCCCAAATAAGCTGCAGGTTGAAATATTTTACGTCTTGAAAGACAATTCTCATACCAGTGGGTATTGCTTACAGCAAAAGGTTTCTGAATTCAGTTCCCATAGAGCATGCCTGCTAGTCAAAAATTCACTTGGGTTTATACACTGTACACTGTAAAAAATACATGATAATATTCACAGAATAAGCACTACATTACTATATTCCTGCTAGCAAATGGTTAGACAGGATTACAGTATATGTAATAAAAACACCTGGCCATTTCCCCCTCTAATTGTACATCATGTTACTAAGACGTGTCACTATGTCTACAGCAAAGCATACAGACAGAAGCGCCAAAGGGGGGATGCAGCAGAAATGCTCAAAGGAACGGACTGCCTTCCCCTTCGGGGCTGGCCCAACGAATTTCAGTGCCTAAGGCAGGAAGTCCATATGAGACCCAGAGCCCTGCGGAGGTGCCCTGCAGCCCTCTTTGCACAAGCCAACTGGCCCCAGGGACTGGTCTCTCTGTGCCCCCAAAGCCTGGCCAGGATGCCTTCACAACACAGATGGAGGGTGTGGACCAGCCGGAGGCCCCTTCCAAGCCAGCCAAGGGTCTGCCTCTCCTGCTGGGCCGGCCTGCCTGCCTGCCTGCGGCAGCTCTCTGCAGTAAAGGGAACATGACCACTCGACAAAGCGAGTCCCATCAAAGCTGCTCTGAAAAGGCCGAAGAAAGTCGAGTGTCTGGTTGGTGGCTGAGTTTCCCACAGCTGAGGGAGCATTAGGGCCAGAGTGCAGAAGCCAAGAAAACTGTGGCTCCAGGGCAAGGGAAGTGCCTGGCCCCCAGCGCCCCAGTCCTGTAGTCCCTCTAGTCTGGTTGCCCCCAAAGAGTCAACAGTGAAGAAAATTGGCTTGATCAAACCCAGGCCTGCCCGTTGACAGTGCAAGGGCTGAGTCGAAGTCTGGGAACGCAGGAGGGCGCGGACAGGAGAGGCCGTGGGAGGAAGTCAAGGAACAGAGAGGACATGCGATGCACATTTCTGGGTCCTGGGCTGGTCAGTGCAGCGGCTCTGTTCTTAGGTGGGTAGCTTTGGCTCTATCTTCAGAGAGGCATCATAGAGACCCTCCTCGTCCATCACAAATGACTGATCTAAGAGGTACTGAGTGACCTGGAAAGGAAAGAAGAGCAGGGGCAGAAGAGGCCTCCTCCTCCCCAGCAGGGAAGCCAAGGGGGTGCGTGCCCAAGTGGGCTGGGGACTGTGAACTGCTCAGTGGGGAGAAAGGGCAAGGTTGGATCAAAAGAGGGTGTCTTCCAGAGCATCTCCCCTGGATGCCAATTTGCAGTAGTTCTTTGTGGAGTTGAGCTGCAGGAAATGGTTGCCTGGTACAGGGGTCCCTCTGGCAGGCTGGGAGAGGAACAGTAACCAAGCCGGGGAGGCAACATCATCCACCCCACCTGGTTGAGGACAGAGGCCGAAGGAAGAGTGCTGTGGCCTCGCTGGCAGCCAGCTGGGCTGGGGGGCCGGTTGACTTGTATATTGCCAAAGGAACCCTGCACCCTAAATCAGTACTGTGCGCACCCCCAGTGTTTTCTCTTCCAGGAGACACCACTCTCTGGCAGTTCAAGGGGAGAGCACCACCCTGGCAAGCCCACAGAGGCCTGCATCTTTCCTGCGGTCAAGCGGCTTCCATCAAACCGCGATCCGTTTTTCCCCACCCGGACACTATCCTTGTGCGAGGAGAGGAGCAGCTGCAGGGATCCTACCTTCACCTGATGCTCTATCTTGTAGGCTGTCTGCTGGAACTGCCGGATCTCTCGGATGATGTGGGAGATCTATAGAGAGAGAAGAAACAGGCACTTGCGCCCAAAGTTTGCTAAAAAGCACATGGTGCTCCCAGAGTGAAGGGACTGGGTTTGGAGAACAGCACTGGCGTTTTGGCAGGTTATGGCCGAGTTGGGGCAGCTTGCCAGGGGTTACACCAGGGTTACGCCAGGGCTAATCTGTATGCCTGCGAGGAAGCTCACCATCCTCATTTTGGAGAAGTTCACAAGGCCATCCTCAGTATAATTGGGAGTGCCCTCTTCGATGAATGCCAGGTCCGTTAGATACATCCCCAGGTAAGGGACACAAGGTGGGTCACAACTGAGAGGAGGAGAAGAGACATTAGGCTGGCAGGAAAATGCAACAGAGGTGGTTCAGAACGATAAACTCCTTCCATCTTTCTGGAAAATGGCCATTTTGGTCACTTTTTCACACTATTACACTTTCACACTTTATCTGAGACAGGAGAATTAGCCACCCAGGAAGAAGCGTATGTCCAACATCATCCTGGTACTTTTTGCCACTGGTTGTTCACACATTTAAGTTGCAAATCAAGTTGCAAGATATTGCTTGTGTGCAGAATTTCGCTTTAGCCTCTTAGGCCAAAATAATCTTTGGCAGTTCTGGAATCTCCTTGTGGATGTCATGCTCTTTGCGTGGCCCCAGGCAGCCTGCTCCTGCCACCTTCCAGTGCAGGGATGAGGTCCATGCAGCCCCTCCACATCCCCCTGCATCCTGCCTCAAGCACCACTGCAAAAAAGCTAAAGGCATATAGCATACCCAATATTTTGAAATGGGAAACTCACAAACTCGGTCATCTAAAACTGTAACATAGATTTTACATGGTTTTGCCAAAAAGCCTCTCCCCAAACTGTCTGGAAATGAGGAAAAATGAACAGATAATGGAGCTCCCACCCATATCTGTGAGACCCCCCCATTGTCTGCCCCCCCCGCACTGTTCAGTATGGAGCTGGACCACCAAAAGGTTGCCTACCTCTGCCTTAGTAGCAGGGTGGGACCCTGCTTGGTTAGGGGCGTCCCCAGGGTCTGACAGCTCCACCAACTCCCCCCTCCCTGCCAAGGGCCACAGGGGCTTCTCTGCCCATCCGAGAGCTGGGCTGTGAAACCCAATGGTGCAGGGGCTCCCCTGCCTGCTGCCCCTCAGCCTCCCACTTGCCATGTGCCCAGCTCTCACAGGGGCGGCATCTACATTGGCAGGGCTGGATCCAGCCTGCCCTGTTTGCTCCCCCAGTTTTGGCCCTGGTCATGGAGTCCGCCTGGCCGTTCTGGAAGACAGCCCAGCTGCCCAGGCCAGGCAAGGGCCTCCTGGCCTCTGACCTGCATGTGTGGTGAGCAGCAGAGGGCCGCTGGCTGGCTACTTACTTTTTCAGAGCTTCCCTCAAGTTTTTAAATCTTCCTTCCGAAGACACCAGCCGCTGCAGCTTGTCAATCACAGCTTTGGTCTGGGGAGGAGGGAGAGAGTTAGAGGAGCAAAAAGTGGAAAGGAGCTTTCCAAAGGGGGAGCTGCCACACCTGGACACGGTTGGTGCATCCCCAAAGCAGGGACAGAGGGCAGAAATGCAGGTGACCTGTTGACAGTGCTGTGCCTCTGAGCCCACGGCGGCTGCTGCAGAGCCTGATGACCGAACCACAGTGAGCCCAGAGAAGGCTGGTGTGGCTTTAGCTTTGAGCCTGGAGGGACAACAGATCGCTGCAGAAATAAGCCCCTCAGAGCCCTGATTAACAGCAGTGATTCGAAGGAGGTTCTGGGGGCAGCACAGGAATTCCAGGGGTACTAAGAAGGAGTCTCCTTGATGCAGGTAAGATAATCTGTTATGTCCTCGGCTGGGACCCAGCTGGCTCATGCCCTTCATGCTAAGCCAGAGGTGCACAACTGCTCAGGGCTTCGGGCTTCCTGGGAGGCCCCCGGAGGGCCATCGGTATCTCTCAGAGGGAGGCTGTTCCATAGGGCAGGTGCCATGACAGGGAAGGCATGCTTCTGAGGACCCGCCAGGTGGCACTACTTTGCCAGGGGACCCAGAGCATGCCCATTCTGCCAGATCTGGTGATATGGCAGAAATGATCAGGGAGAGCGGGCCCAGCAAGTAACCTTGCTCCATGCCACGTAGGGCTTGAAGGTGGTGACCAGCACCTTGAATTGCATCCGGAAGCCTGCTGGGAGCCAGTGCAGCACATGCAACTGAGGTGTTACATGGGTGTACCAAGGAGCACCCAATACTGCATGTGCCACTGCATTCTGGTCCTGCTGAAGCTTCAGAATCCTCCTCAAGGGCAGCCCCATGTAGAGCACATTGCAGTAATCCAATTGGGAGGTGATTGTCAACAGGTGCAACTGGCACAAAGGTGTATGTATGTATGTATGTATGTATCAAATCTGTGACCGCCCATCTCCTCCGACCGGAGGAGCACCTTATGGAACACCCCTCCCCCCCGACACAGCTGCCACTTGCTCCTCGAGCAGGAAGTGTGAGTCAGGAAGGACCCCCCAAACTGCGCATCGGCTCTGCCTGGAGGAGCGTTACCCATCCAGAGTTAGCTGTGTGGACACACTGGATATGGAAGCCCCCAAAGCCCTCGGCCTTTACAGCTCTCCCCATCCAGACCCGTACCACCTTCCAGCACCAGGAAAGTGCCCCGGTGGCATCGCTCGGATGGCCCGGGGCAGAGACACATAACTTAATATTGTCGGCATGGTGATCATACCCACGTGCAGATCTTTATTACAGCCATTGAGCAGAACGCAACAATCAGCAGCAGATGGAACAAAATGAAACAGATTGTGACTAGTTCAGTGAAGTGTTCAAAGTGTACCTCCATGGCCATATTCATAAGGATCGAATCATACCGGTCTGATCATAACAACTGAGCGCAGAATAAGTCAGAGTTGCCCGGATACTTTATAAAATGGGGAGGATGAGATGGTGGGCCCTTGCATCCCTATTAAAAAATGCAGCGTAGCAGGACATGGACTGTAAAACCTAATGCTGCTGGGATACACAGTGCCCCTCTCTTAAAGTGGAAGAACTGTGTAGCTGCCACTATTTTTGGTGCGTTTGTGACACACCTGTAATTTTGACAGGCACTGTGTTTAGTAGAACTGTGAAAGACCACGCCCAAATACTTAAAGACGTTTTCTTATTCTATAATCTGGCCATTTAACTGCCAAGGGTGCATTCTAGGTTGCTCTTTGGTTTGGAATAGATGACCTCAAGGGCTTCCTCAGAACAAAAACTGGCTGGGATGCTCAGGGCTTGCCTGAGTCCACCTGGTGCTGGCAACAGAAGCATGACGCTGCCTTCATACAGAAGGGCTGCAGTATGCCTACTGGCCAATTTCAGGGGTGGTGCTCTAATTTAGTTACTTTGGCTGCAAGAGGGTTAATGTGCAGCTTAAACAACGAAGGGGCCCCAAAGCCCCCCCTCACCCCTCTGAGTTGGGATCTCTTCAGCATACTGGCCTTGCGTACAGCAACAAACCGTTGTTCTGGAACTCGCATAAAAATTATGGATTAACAACAACAGCAGGCAGCTATCTATAGACCCATTTACTGTATGAGATTATCCTACAACCTTGTTCTGGAAATGAGATTAAATGCAGACTGAAAGTCAGTGAACGTAGCACATAGTGGATGAGGGTTTTTCAGCCAGAAGTTGTAGGATGAGGGCACAGTCAAGGATAGGATGCCCACCTCTAAAGTCCACTTCCTCATCTGCCAGGAAATGCTCAGAGTTAATCCAATCATCCGATTTGTTGTAGAGAAGTTTGTCTAGAGCTCACTCCTTATGTGTAGAAGGCAAATGGCCTGATGGCCAGCAGGTGGTTCATGACTACCCTTTTTAAAAAGTGGTGCCACAATGGCTAGGCCCAATCCTCTGGTATTTGCGCAGTGACCAGGGAAGCAAGCCCAGGGGTCCACCATTCCAAGTTACACAGTAAGACTTGGGCAGCAATAAAGTTACTACCCGGGGCTTTGCCAGTCTTCACCTGTTTTGTGTTATTTCAGGACTTGTAAGTGGGCCCAAATGGGGAGCTGGTCAACAATTTGAGCTCTGGTTTGAATCCATGTGGGTCTGGATAGGAAGAATCTGCTCTCTCAAATGCAGACAGGCCAACAGACATGATGCCCTCAGTGGCAGAGGCCATTTGTTGGCTGGGTTCAAATCAAGTCAAGGGGTGGTTTAACTGTAGTTTTCTGAGCAGGCCACAGTAATTTCCTTGACACACTCCCTACCCACAAATCATGGCTTTCCAAGCCACAATGACTGGGTCCCCCAACCCACTAACCCCCCTGGGGCCTAGTGGTCCTTGCTGGTTGGGGAGAGGAGCAGGTGGCCGAGGCCAGAGCAGAGGGAGGGAGGAATTCTCGCTGGATTACAGCCGCCCCACCTGGGAGGTTCTGGATGGGGGAAGCACCATCCCCCGCCTAGTGGCGGCCCCTTCTTTCTCCCTCCACAGACCCATCAGGTGGAGGCTGCTATAAGTAGGGGGCTCAGTCTTCTGGAACCACACACACATTGGGATTTTGAAACTGCATTCTGGGTGCCCCACAACCAGCCTGGGTTAAGTATTGGGGAGCCTGTTTTTCTCTCTCCTTTGTGATTTTGGGATGTGTTTGGCAAGGGAAAAGATTACTGTAGTTGTGGGAAGGTACGAGAGCCTGCAGATGGAAATCACTGCCATCTGGACCCTGCACAGCTCTACGAATTAGGCAGATGAATCGCAAAACAAATGCCTCCTCCAAGAGTGCAGTTACAGAGCAGAAATATTCTGCTTTTCCACAAACAGGTGGAGGCAAAAAGGCAGTTCCATCAGCACTCAGCAGAGGACCCTGTGGTGAAGATGCGTTTATAATGTTGCTAGGTAGTGATCGGATAGACTGATGTGTGCATCTCTTTCATTTTTTGTGCTGGGTTTCAGTGGGAAGGTATGACTGGACACATAAGGAAGATCAAGTACATGAGATCCACTCTAACGGACCAGAGAGGCAGAAGCTTTGTTCTGGAATATGGGACAACCCAAGAAGGAAGATTTCTAAGCTGAGGCAACCAAAGATGGCTCTCAGGAGAAGAGACATATGGAGTTCATAGTGGAAGAAAGAAAGTTAGAAATGCTAAAGTGCACAAGGAACTTAGGCTCACAAGGGAAGCTCAAAGCAACAAGATGCTCTTGGGGTGGGAGCTCAGGAGTAAAGGGGGGGCACTGCTAGGGGAGGAAGGCAGGAGGGGGGAGGAGAGGAATTCCCACGTTACTTCACTCTTTTCCCAGGAGGGGCTGCACTCAAACTGCCAGGAGGGGAAGGAGCAGTGGTGCAAGGTAAGGGAAGGGGCGGTTGGGGGGCACCTGGCTGCCGCAGTTAAGTTTTCAGGACCTGAATCTGGAAGGAGCTTGAGGACGCCACCTGGGCACCCCATTCCGTGAGCCTCGGGCAGTCCGGAGGACGCCAGGGAGTTGGAGAAAGGCAGAGGCTCCCAGCTCCAGGAGGAGGACCAGCTCGCTCCAGACAAGTTCATGGGTTCGGGAGCATTCAGAGAACGCCTTGCTTGGCAAGAGGCAGCGTGGGTTTATCAAGAATAAAGCACGCCAAGCAGAACAATTGGCCGTTTCAATCTGCCAGCACAGTCCGTCGTGACCTCGGCAAAAGCGTTCGGCAAAATCTCCCATGAGGATTTAACAGGGAAGCCAGCAAACGCAGGATGCTGGACCGTGCTGTCGGTGGGCGGACACAGCCAGCTGACCAACGGTGCCCAGGGAGGGCGCATCAGCGGCTCTGCATCAAGCCACAAGGAAGTCTTGGGTGGTGGACTGCAGAGGCCACGCTCTAGGCCCGGTGCTGTTGATAAGCGACTTGGTGAAAATATACAAATTTGCAAATGACACAGAGATGGGAGGGTAGGAGGCATCTGGCAGGATAGTGTCAAATTCAGGAGAATTCTGATCATGACAAACTTGATGTGTCATACTTGTTGGGATCTAAACCAGGCACTGGGACAAATTAAAGAAGAGAGGACATGAGCAGAGCAAGAAGGGCAGCGCAAACCCTTGTGAAAGTTGGGCACCCTCCCAAAGCATCTGTGCACCAGAGCTAACAACTACCAGGTGGGTCAAGGACACCGCAAGGGAAAAGCTCTGCCAGTCTCTGAACGGGAAGCAGAGCTGTGACCAGGGATGCTACTGCCCTTCTGGAAGAAGTGGAGCAACGGCTGGAGAAATACCGTGAGGTGTATAAATCTGCCATGAAGGGGAAGCAAACTGTTGGCAAGCTGCTCAGGAGGGCTGGGAGAGAAAGAAGCAGGCCAAAGGCAGGCAGGAATGTGAAGTGCAGGCAATCAAACAATGAGTCCGGGAAGTAGAACAATTAAGAGAGAAAATGCAACGGGTAACTGATTCTTTAGAGGTCAAAGAAACAGTCCTCCTATTCTGGGTATGGGTTCTGTGGGCCAGAAAGTTGCTGAGGGCACTGTGGGGGCACTTCTCCTGGCACTGAAGCAGCTCTGTAAGAAGAAAGCTTTGACCAATGAGTTGATTGCAGCCAAAGTGCACCTGGTCTGCTGCCAGAGGCTCTGACTGCTCCCAGCATCAAGGTGATCAGGTGAAAAAAAGGTGGCTGTGAACAAACAAACTAAAATGGCCAGGTGACTGGTGAATTCTGCTCTTGGGAGGGGACTCTTGTGGCTAGCCCTGGAGGAGCTCCCTCAAGGTGGGAGAGGGCTACCCAGATTCTTCCTTGGAGGAACGGGGCAGTGATGGATCCTGAATAAAGCGAATAGTCCTAATAAGAACCAGCAACACACAAGGACCATTGGGCATGTCGCACAAACTGAATTAGCTGGAACACTGGCAAGAGCTGAAGAAGCATTTGGGCCTTTGGGCCACCACACTTGTGGGTCAAGATGCTGATGGTGTGAGTAATGTGTAAAATTCTTAGGGACATGGCAATTGACTGGGAGCTGAGGAAGATGGATGTTGGCATATTTTTCGGGATAGCTGAAGAAGTGAATCCCATCCCTGCATATGTGACTGCTTCCTGCTTGCAACATTTCTCTCGGGACCACAGTTTTGAAGTCAGCTCTCAGGCAGGCAGTAGCAACATCCTGCTTGATAAGCAGCACCCTTACAAGCATGTCCAGTCAGTAGGTAATGCTGCTCTGCCAGGAAGGAAGCAATAAATCAAAGCTGCTAAGGGGCTCAAAATCCAGGAGGCTAGACTTCCTGAAGCATGTCAACACACAAGATTAGGACCTCTTTTCCAGAAAAACAGGAGAACGAGTGTGTCCAGAAAAACCTGCACAGCACAACAGCCCTCCTACACCCACATCCAGAGGGGAGCAGCACAGCTCAGTTTTGGCGTGGTGTTCCTCGTGCACTCACCGGCTTGGACACCTTCATCCACGTCTTCTTCAGGCGGAAGATGGCACTGCGGTTGAAGGCCGAGGTGATCTCCAGAACGGCATTGTAGTTGTGCAGGCACCGGCAAATGTCAGCCACGGCCACCCACTTCTCAATCGTGCTCACCCTGGCAGCCATGTCCTCGTTGCAGAGGATCTCAGAGGTGATCAGGTTGCTGATCTGCAGGGGCCATGGAGGGGTCAGGGGCGGAAATTACAGCCATTGGGAGTATTTGTGTGCAGCTGCAAATGGGGAGGGAGCTCCCTTGGCTCCGAGAAGAAGGGGGAAGAAAAAGGGAGCAGGGAAGCTGAAATATGCATTGGCAGGCAAGGCTGCCCCCATGACTTCCCTGCCCTGGGCAGGATGGAGCCCCCCAAATCCCAGGCAGGGTTCCAGGCACCAAGCGTCATGGGTGATTTCAGTTACCCCCAACAACTTTACCCTTCCAAAACTGAGTTTAACATCACCTTCCTATCCTGTTTATGAAGTGCCCAAACACTAGGTGTTGTGCAATAAAATGACAAGTGAAGATTATCTGTGGAAAAGCAGAAGGAAGAAGGAAGAGGCTTCTGCCCAGGCAGCTCCTCTGGCTGGAGAGTCAGGCAGCAGACAAGGGGAGGGGAGGGGGCGCCTCTGGGCAGAGAGCCTGTGGAGCCACAGCAGCAGGGTGGGGCCAGGGTGGGGCAGGGCCGGGCAGAAGGGCCAGCCACCCACCCTGGGCAAAGGCCGCCGCTGGCTCCCAGGGAGTAGCAGCTTTGGAGAAGAGCACGTCTACAGCGGCAGGCTGGGTTTGGGGAGGGGGGGATATTCTACAAAGAGCCCAGGAATGACATTTCCTAATCCTGCATTCCAGTAGGATTTATGTAAAATATGTTTAACTTGCCTTTCAGGGTACTTTGCCTTCCAAAAGTGGCTTAAAAGACTTTAAATATATGAAAATATGATTACAATTTCAATATTGGAACAACCTTTTTTTAGAAATGGCAGCTAGATATTGTTGTTGTCGTTGTTGCTGCAAGTCCCCACATAGCTCAACAAATGCAAGCACCTGTAATGCCCAGGACCAGGCCGCTCTCTGGGAAAGAGGGTGTGGGGCACTGAGGAGGCGCCTGTCCTGGTGCTCCAAAGGCCCCAGCAAAGGGCTGGAGGGCAAGGCCTCCCCGGGGACAGTAGAGCCTTCTGATGCAGCTTTTGGGGTTCATGCCAGACCCGCCCCCAACCAGAACCCCAAAGGAAGCCTCTTCCACAAAGGACAGCGGTGACCCCAGGGAGTGCTGAGCTCCTGCAGGCATTGGAGCTGCTGCCACCTCCTGGTCAGTGGGGACTTCTGAACTCTCTGCAGCAGCCTCCGGCAAAGAGAGCCTGGAAGTCTTCTAACCCGGGTGTCAGGAAAGTTTGGGTCACTTGGGGTAGCATGGGCCCAAGTGACCAATTGCCTTAAGCTGGTAATAGCACCAAACGCCTTGAAATGACGCAGCTACAAGGCTTGGTGTTTCTTCAGCCAATGGTCAACTGTCCAAACTGTCATCCAGCATATCCATAGCCAGTTATTCAAAGGATCTCTTGAACCGCCATGTTTCTAAGTCCAGCAGGGCCATTTGGGGATCACCCCGAAAAGAAAGGCTGTTCTCTCCGAAGGAAGAATGAACTCCCTTCAGTGCAGGGCAGAGCACCGATAGCTGTCCAGAGGAGCTGCCCTCTAAGGCATCCTTGGGACCCACCAGAGTGGTGGTGGTGGACCTTTGTAAGCAATGCTGTACAAGAGAGGTTTTTAAAAATCCAGGGCAGATCTTCTGGGCAGCTGAACATGGGCTGAAGGAACCCCAGTACCTTTCAACTCCTACTCAAGCAGTCTGGAGCTTTTTCCTCTGGAAAAGGAGAACAATTCTACCCACTTAGGAAAAGGTGAATCTGGGCAAGCAAGAAGAGGAGGAGTGGCTTATTGCTGCAAGTCCTGCAAAGTTCAAAGTCAGTCTGAATCCTGAATTTGGAGCTGCCCCTGCAAACCCCCACTGCGATTTGGACCCATGGCAATGGCACTCACATCATTGAAGTGCTTTGTGTTCTTCAGGATATACGGTGTTCGCTCGTTCTTTTCCACCTTCATCCATCCTTGTCCAAAGAATTCTCTGAAAACAAGAGTCTCAGGATCAGCTTGGCCCTGCCTAGAACTTCACCCTGTCTGGTCCTCCTTGTCCTGCACAGGAAATGCTTGAGGAAAAGGCCCTCCATATGGCTGTTTCCCCACAAGGTCTCTGCAAGTGGAGGAGGGGGGAGAAGCAGACTTGGGTATATTATTCCCACAAGCCCCAGCACTGTACGTGATGGTGGTGATAGGTGTCTAGGAAATTGTGTGTGTGCACACACCTTTACGTTCACCTTTGCTCAGACCTGTATTTGCCAAGTCACCCGGAGGAACCCGGGCGAAGCCTGTTCCATGTCCTCCAGCTTGGCTTCATTTCCATAGCACACGTCAAAGATCACTGCTCAGAAACTCAGTACTCACTCATAGGGTATTGTTTTGAAGACCAGATGATCCAGTAGGGTGAGCTGCTCAGCGATTTCTAAAGCTGAGTGATTCTCAAAGGGTTCTGCCTTGACCCCTGCAGCCTGAAATGGGAAAAGAAGGGGCTGCTTGGATTTGGGTCCCCAAATGAAGGTGAAGCAGAAGAATCTGCTCAGATGTGGCAGGTCTAGAGCGAGCCAGATCCCGTCTGACACAACGACTTCAAGCTCTTGAGGAGGAAAGCGGATGCGTGCCCAGACAATTCAGAACACGCACCAGCACCATCAAAGGGCTGCCACAGGGACGGGTAGGATCCCCTTGTCCTCAAGCAGCAGCTCCAACCCCACTTCTGCACCTCCCTGAACACCCCAGGAGAAGGAAGCAGCACCAAATATTCAGTTGGGGGGGCTATGGAGGGAGCGGATTAAGAGGTGAGATGCATGCAGTGGCCAGGAGGGCATGGTAACGGCTTTTGGTGAACTCTTCCACCCCAAAAGCCACCTGCTGCCTTGACCCTGGCAGGCTGGCAATGGCATACGGAGGCAGGAGGAGGGGGGGGCAAGGGCCCAACTGCAGGGTCCTAAGAAGAGCCCGTCCGACCCTGCCTCCTGTTCCCCTCCCAGACTGGAGATGTTGCCACATACCAAGTCAGCAAGCCTGGAGGGAAGGCAGGAAGTAAGGCTGGCCTTGACCAAAGGCCTGAGGGGGCAGCATGGGCTAGGACGGCAGAAGTGGAGGAGCGACATCCAGCCCTCTCTCTGCAGAGAGCATCTGATTTCCAAGAGCTGCTTATTACTCCACACTAGATGTCTTCTGATTCAGAACAAGGCACTTAGTTTTACAGCCTTGCTGTCCCATGATGCCCAAACAAAGCATTACAAAGCTACATTCGGTTCCTCTTATTCTGAAGAAGGCAGGAGATCAACGGGGCCGTCTAGATCTAGGAAAGATGCATGCCTTGCTTGAGATTCCTCAGTGGTGGATGGAACCATTCCACATGATGGAACCATGGTTGTCACACCCAGACAAATCCAGAAAGTCAAAAGGGTTTAAAATCCTCCTGAGCCTGGATGGATTCCTGCTCCAGTTGACTCAACCCACTGACAGAGCAATACATTCAGAACTACCTTTTCAGCTTTCCCCCCCAGCAGTTTAACTGGTCATTTGTGGGAACACCAATTTCTGTGGACTGCTAGGCAGGGCGCTCTCATTACTTGGACACACGTTATTGTTTGGGCTGAGAGACTACTTCAGAGAAGCAAATGCTGCTCGGCCCGGTGTCTGGCTCTGCTGGAGCTCTTCCTCTAGGGCTTGGAAGACCGTACGTATCCCAGGGTGGGCAAGAAAAGCGTACGCAGGTCAATAAATCTGTCCCTGGTTCTTATCCTGGCTCACTGGCAGCCATTAAGGAACCCAGTTCTCTTCTTAAGAACATCTCAAACATAGGCTGATTCATCCTGATTCGGGGGCCATGTAGAGAAGCCTTCGGGCATCCGTTATGCTCCTTCATCTTCTCACTCCACCCTTCCATAGAAATGGACCAAAACAGTTGCCCCATTACGTTGCTTGATAGACACAGATGGGCCCCTTCTGGCCCCGAGATGCAAAAAAAAAAAAAAAAAAGCACAGGAACAGGGGAGAACCTTTGTTCCCTCCAGCACTGGGGCCAATGCAGATAACCCCTGCTGCAGTTAGGGCAACCATCGAGAGTCAGGGTAATGCTGCCCAGTTTAGACTGAGTTGAGTTCTCACCCAAGGGGCATCAAGAAGGGGAGATCGTGGAGATCTTGTCAGACCTTCTGTTCTCTGACACTCTCCTCTTGGGGCCTTAGTGGGGCTCAGGCCATGCCAAGGCTTCTTTTGCTGACATCCTGACTTGCACCTTAGCTCCATATCCACCTTCCCTTTTGAGGTGGCTAGAAGACAATGCCCCTGCCCCTGGCAATCCCTAACTCTTCAGCTTCAAGCCACATCTTCACAATTGCTTCATTACACAGGAAATATCTGGACTCACTTTGTGGACACTCAGGCTCAGTGTTGGCCCTGAAACACAACAGGCTCCTGGTTTAGAAATCAAGCCAAACTAGCCCAGGCTTCCACTGTGACCCACCTGAGGGACACTAGAATTTGGGGGAGGAAGGGGAGGACGTTACCATTTGCAGAATCTCTTCCAGGGTAATCTGGTTGTCTCCTGGATCATCCTGGGTCAAGGTCCTGGGATGCAAAGCGGAAATGGAGAATTGCAGCAAGTGAGTTTCCCAGTGGTCACTCCGGGTGAAGACTCCCCAGCCAGGAATTAACTGCTTCAGTTTATTCTGGGGAAGGGCTGTGTGTTAAGCTGCCTGGAAGTAGACGGTTTCTGTACTCATGACAGTTTCTCTGGCTCTAAACGTCTCCACCCAGTGCCGCAGTGACCAGCACCAGTCCTGAGCTAAGGGCCCAATGATCCTGCAGCAGGTAGGGCACCCAGTGCCCGGGGCCAGCTTAGTCCCACACAGTGCCCCTCCCCTGGCTTGGATCGGGACCGGTAGGATGATTCTGCCTTTTGTGACCCTTCATGACCTGCCTTATGATATTGCCAGCGGCTTTTCTCTCTTGAGTCAGGAGCTCTGGGTCGTGCATCACTTCCTCCAGAAAGCCGATCACTTTGTACTTCAGTTCCTCATTAGTTTCAAAGTCCTATCAAAAGAATATTTTTCACAAGCCATAAGGAAGCCCAGCCAGTCTGGCAACCACCACCTCCTTCAGCCTGGGGGCTCCGAACACGAATGGAGGCTTTCCCTGACGAGACAAGCCGTACCTGGGCATGCTTGGAGACCCAGTGTCTCAGGACGTTGAGCACCCGGTTGGTAGCCGCTCTCCTGATCACAAACTCTTTATCGCTGTTCCTTTGGTCAGGAGGGAAGCCTGCACAGCAAGGGCGGCGCACGAGTTAGCTTGGGGACCTGCCCTGGAGTGAGTCTGGCTCCACAGGGCCAGGCAGGATCAGCGAGGGGCCCTGGCCTTGCTGGCCTGCCCTGCCCCACCCTGCCCCTTGGAGGGCCCCGGAGGACAGCCCCGGTGACCGCCTTGCCTCCCCGCGCAGGGCTGCAGCTCTTCCGGGGCTCCCCAGAGGGTCCGCGGGGCCAGGGAAAGGGAGGAACGACCTGGCCCAGAGGAGCCTTCCTCTCCCCCCACCTGGGCTGGCCAGAGACATTCTGCGGTACTTCTCTTTGGTTGGGGTACCCTCGTTGGCTCCTGCGGTGGCGATGGCAAACGCGGAGGCGGCCGAGAGCGCGCTGCTGCGGCTGTTCTCCAGCTCCCGGCAAGACGTCATCACCACTCCGTTGTTATAGGAGAATAGAGGGAACTCTGGGCCAGGGCGAGACGGTTCGTGGGGCTGATCCGCTTCCGCTACCTCTCCCGCGGGCCTCCCTGTGCGGGCCAGAAGCCCCTGCTGCCTCGGGGAAACCGCAGCCCAGGCAACAGGCCCGTCCAGTTCCCATGAGGCCTGCTCCGGAAGGGGGCCCATTGCGCCCACAGAGGCCGGCCAGCACCACCCGTGGACACCGCCTGTCGCAGCACGCCAGAAACCGACAGTGGACTCTGGCGCCTGTTTTCCTCAGAGCAAAGGCGTGCAAAGGCCGCCTGCCCTTCCCCACAACCCCGCCTCTACCTGAAGAATTCTTGCTTCTGGCCAGTTTCGGCGTTGTGGGGGACTTGGTAGGCGATGCCTCCGGGTCGGCCTCCCCGCCCTGGGCTGCCTCGAAGGCGGACTCTTCTCGGGCGGACTCTTCGGAGCCTGGCGGAAGAAGTGGCCACTTTATGCGTTTCTCCCAAAGGTTCCTGACCAGGCAAGTTGCGGGGGGAGGAGGAGGAGGCCTTTGAAAGGAAGGCGGCCTGAACCCTCCACACTTGTTAGCTTCTCTGTGGTGGCAACAGATTTGCGCAGGGACCCGGAATAGAACCCATCTGCCTGGGTCTGCTCGGGGGGGGGGGCAGCCCCAGCCCCACCCCCCAAGGAATTCACCCAGGCTTCTAATGCAGAAAGCAGCACCCAGGAATCAAAAACCTGCACGATGGCCAGGCCTGCACTGGGGAAGTCTGCAGTCCTGACCTCTGGGTCTTCACAGGCTGGCCCTGTCTCCTGTTTGGAGGTGGGGGCTGCTGTGGGTCCCTTCTGCCAAATCTAGCCCCCAGGGGGTGCCTCACCTGGCACCTTCCCACTAACCCGGGTGTGTGAGGGAAAGAGAGAGCTCTACACCCTGAGCTGCTCTCGGGCTCCTTGACAGCCAGAAGACGGGAGCTGAAGCCATCCCTGCTGGGCCTCCTCCTGGCGGAAGCCGGCCACATGGCTCCTGACCACCCTTTCCCTGCTCTGTACCAGAAGCAATTTACCCGTCTTGTTCAGAAATGCTTCCGCTGCCTTCTCAGCGCTCCCTTCCCCCTCGTCGGGTATTTTGTTGGAGTAGCTGCTGGACACGTAAAGCTTGTTGATGTCCAGGGTGGTTTTGCTGAATGGTGACATGGAGGAGGAACACATACTTGCATGACCATTGGAAGAGCAGCTCAATGCAGCCAGTTCCAGGGCCTTCCCACCTGTGATAATGGGGATATTCAGGGACAGCTTCCTTCTCCGGCTTGGTGAGGATGACTTGGTGATAGACAGAGGGGGTGGGGAGGAAAACTTCCGGTTGGCACGTGGAGACTTTGGTGGCTCTCCATAGAGGAGTTTGGTGTTCTGACTGCTGGCAAACAGAAGCTCCAGGGACCTGGCAGAATACATCCAGGGATAAAGCTGCTTATCACTGTGTAGCATCTCCTTCCTTCTCGGTGCTGCATCCCTTAACGACACACCCGCCTGAAGTTTTCAGATACCAGATGACTTCACATAATCTCCCAAGAGAATAGTGTGGGTGCCAAATCCCATTAGAAAAAAATTACTCAGAATGAGGAAATTCAGAAGGGTGAGGTAAAGGGTCCCCAATTCCCCCAGGTCTGTTGTTGCCATGAGATACAGGTGAATCAACCGAATGGAAGTTTGGATGGAGGATCAGATGCGGAGGTCAGGCAGAGGTGCGGTCACTGAGTGGTTCAGCCACCAGGGAGGTAAGACTCAACGTGTTTTGGATGAGGCCAAGACCAACCCCCCCAGAGATCTGCAACTCGGTGCAGCATTGTCACTTGGGGGAGGCATCAGCAGATTGGCTTTTATCAGCGCAGGCAGGTTCTATGTTCCCCCAAGCCAGAGGTAGCAGGCCATTGTCAGCCATGCAATGGAAGCTTTTCTGAGCTAAGGACTGTAATACACCAGTGGCTCAAAAAGTGTGGCCAGTCCCCTAAGAAGTCCCTGGGTGGGACTCAGCTTATGCCAAGCAGACTTAGGGCTCTTGGTCTTGGGAGGAATCTTTCAGCTAGGTCTTGAGTAGCCAAAGGTTGCCTCTGGGTTTCTGAATATCGTCTAACTTATTACTTACAGAATCTCTGTTCTGCTTTTCTATTAAACATTCAAGGTGTCTTAAATGCAACAATAAAGTTAGTACACGAAAAGGCCTGGATGCCTCCCAGCTGTATTTCTGCCAACAGAGAGTCTGAAGCAAGGCTTTTGGAGAACAGTTGGGCTTGCATGGAAAGAGGGGTTAAAAGGACCTTGGACTGAGCTCAGGAACCAAGTGATTTACACAGTTGGACTCAGCTCTGGATCTTTGACATCTGAAGTGAGGGAGCTGATGAGACATTTTTAGCTGTAGCTCCATCACTCGTGGCCCTTATTCCTCAGGGATGTGAACCTGGCATTGGCCGTGAAGTCCTGCCATTGGCAGGGAAAAGCGTTTCCATTTCTCCAAGCAAGCCAGCACTAGTGTGAGCTGGTTTTTTCATGAACTTTTAGATCACGCTGCTCTACTTGATATGGAATTTGCCCTACCTCTCCTTGGGAAATGATCTTTCCTGGCATTTTAGATGGTTATGTCTTGGCCTGATGTATTTCAAGAGGTCACAAATAGCGAGGAGGCTCCTTGGTTGCTCACATGTCCCACTAAAGCAAGACACCACAGTAATAAAACGTCCCTCAGCCCAGAACATTGCTAATTGCTAACTGCTCTCTTGCTCCATGGCTGCTTTTGGCTCTCCAGGTAAAGAGGAGTTTCAGGTGGCCCCACCTGTGTTCAGCAGCCCACCCACTACTTTCTCCTCTCTGCCTCACCTGCCCATTTTGAGCTCTACCAAACAGGCTTGCAAAGGCTCACCTGGCAGGAATTGCACTGATTGGTTTCTTGTAGATTGTGATCAGCTTGTCCAACACAGTCGTAGCTGTGGTGAAGACCCGGTAAGAGTGCAGGAAGGTATTGAGGAAGTCAATGCTGAGGAACCTCAGGTCTGTCAGTCTTTCCAGGAGGCGCCCCACGCTGGCATAGCGGATCTGGAGGACCTTGCAGGAGTTCATGGTTTTGCTGAATCGAATGTCAACGTCGTCACAGTACAGGCTGGTATCTGACCTGGAAAATTGGGAGGGACAGAGAGAGGCATCATAGCAAATCATGCTCGCCTGTGTAATTGTATCTTTCCAGGCAACCTACAGAAGCCTACCACTGTCTCACTGCCTGAACCACCAAGAGCTGGAGAGAAAACTGGATGGGATGTTTTGGCTTAGAGCCCATATGCGGAACCTCAGCACTCAAAAGAGATTGCCATGATTGCCAGACGAGGGGGAACAGGTTTTTCTAAAGTGTTTCCAGGCTGCTTCTCATTCCAGAAAATCCCAGAGTGGTTTACAGTATTATTAAATAACAGATAATCCAGATATCGTTTATTCATTTATTTCTTTTTAATTTTATTTACTTGCTAGTGAAATCAAGTATAGTTTTTGCTGTCCTCATGTACTTCTGAAGCGCAGTCCACACTGTGCTATTTTCAAAATAGAGCACTTGACCCAGAAGAAGTTGTTTAGCCAACTCCCTGAGTTACGGACAGCTTTGTTGGCACTGAGGCTCTTCTAAATTTGGGGTTGCACCAAAAGTACCCCCAAAAATTCTGGATGAGCGCAACTGCATTCCTTACTTGATCATCTGTGGAACAGTGACTTTTGAATTTTCTTCGAAGGCATTCATCATGAGGCCATTGCATCGTATGTTGTCTACACACTGAAACACAGGGAAAAGAGGTTACCAGAAGCAGGGAGAATAGAAAAGAAAGTGGTTGCACTCTGCTGGTTTTCCCAATGGATCTTTGGGAGACATGTGCATCTTGCAGGTGTTAACTCATTTGATAAGTACTTCCTCTTCCATAAGCGATTCTTCGTCTTTGATTTACTCCAGAAGATGCCTTGCATGTTGAAAAACATTGAAGGGTTCTTCAACTTGGAAGAGCCAGTGTTGGTGGCTCTTCATAGTTTAATGCCTCCTTCCTTACCTGGCTGATGTCGCTGGTCCATGCGGCCTTTTCTTGCCTGGATGATGCCACAAGGATAATGGTGTAAGGTGCACTGTCTTTAGGTTCCACCACAATCTTGAAGTCAAGGTGTTCTGTATCTTGCCCAGATCCTTTTAGTTTATATTTGCGGAGGGAGAGAAAGGATTTAAGAGGACGAAGTGCAGGCAAATGGAAGAGAGTGCGGGGAGAAGGGAAAGGCAAGGAGCAAACTGTGCTGGGGGCTTCAGCCTCCAGCCTGCCAGTCAGGATACGCATTTTGGTCTGCTTAGGGACAGAAGGGCAGCTCCTTCAATACGCAGTGGCCACCCGTGCTCTTCTAGCGTGGCAGGGATGTGGCAGCTGTGCTTGGAGGAAGGGGGCGGGAATAGCTTGGCCTCCCCAGCACCCCCGGGCTCGCGTTTTGCACCAGAGATCAGCTCCCAGTGTTATGAACTGAGGCGCTCTCTGGAATGAAAACCTGTTAGAAGCCTTCACGCAGCGGTGGGAAAAGCCAGTGGCCTTCTCTTATAGGCGCCACTACCTCCCTTAGGGATATGGTCGAGTGGCCCATCAGGCAGCTCTTGCTGGGGCAGAATGGGCCTGAACGGACAGGGACACCTTCGGACTCCCTGCTCCCAGGTGCCCGTCCTGAGCGCCACGGAAGAGGGGTGCACGTGCCCCGACTAAATAGATCAGGCCCACAGAGGGAAAGGGGCGGCTGGCGCAGCAGTGCTGCTGAGGGAACAGGGAAAGAGCAGGAGGTGGCCTTGAGGCCAGAAGCTGGCAGGGCTGCGGGGGGGAGCAGGGCGGGCCATCAGCAAAAGCTGCCCAGGGCTGGGCGGGAGAGGGGCTGCTCTCTGGTACGTACGGTCCTCGTCCGCACTCTCCGTATCTTCCACCAGCGTGCAGTCAATGAGTGAAATCACACCGCCATTCTGGAACAAGCAGGGGGAAGCCCCTCGTATATCCACTGCTCCCGAACTCTCCCACCGCATCCCCCCACCCCATACAGGGGAGACTGTTCCTCCGCCCCACTGCCCCCACCAGGGCACATCGGCATCTGTTCCCTTACACAACATCTAACCCAGACAGTGGGGGAAGTACCCCTTGCTGTGCAGTGGTTTCAGTGTGGATTGTGTGACCTTCAGTATTGGAGGGGGGGAGAAACGGCCCCTGCGTGCCCCAGAGAGGCCCTGCTGCTCGACGCCCTGCCTCTCCCACCTTCGTCAAGTGCAGCTTCCCTCCAGAGCCCCGGGTGCAGATGATCAGGTGCTTGGAGAAGAGGAAGCACTGCCTCTCGCCCTCCTTCCTCAGGGACAGGGAGCCCAGGCGCCCACGCGTCACCTTCCCCTTCTCAGTCATCGGCACCTGGATGAGGGACCCTGCGGGAGAAGACACCCTGCTACCACCGCGCTTGGTCCTGGGGACATTTGTTCCTCTCAAGCACCACAAAAGGCAGCAGGAGAGGGGGACACTGTGCACCCCAAAACAATGCCCTAGGGCTGCAGATTCAGAGAGGGTCTGCATGGATGGGTGAGGACTATAAGCAGAATGGGACCAAAAGCTTCCCACAGGGGGCCCACCTGTCAAGAGCGTGAGTGTGCCGACCCTCCCGTGGGGGGTTCCCAGCTCCTGACATGCAGCAGCAGTGGTTTGTTATCAGAGGAAAGATACAGTTCACCTATCTAGTAGCCCTCAGGCGCCTTTTCCCCATGGATTAATTTCATCCCTTTTAAGGAGAACCGTCATTCGTGAGCATGTTTACCAGGCAGCCCATGAAAGGAATCGGGTTATTCCTGGATGGCCGTCAGGCCTATGGAGGCAGGCTCCATAGTTGTCCTGAATCTCCCACCTCCTCTGGACCAGTCCCTGGGTTCCAGGGTTATCTGAGCGAGAGGAACAGCTAAGCCCCCTCACATCCCCCCTTGTTGTTTGTTCTCCAGGGCTGCCCTTTCCTGGGGCATTTCCAGCTCTTTTCTGAGGTCTGGTGACCAGCGGACAGAGGAAGTGTCCTCTGCAAGGCTCCCGCCATCCCATGAGCTACCTTGTCTTACAAAAGTCTGGCTGGTGTCCAGGAGGATTTCACAGCCTTCAATAATCATCCGTTCAATTGCCAAGTTCTTCCGAATGTTTTCTGTCTCACTGACTTCATCGTGCATTATCCTACACAGGAAGAGACCGGGGCCAGCCTGAAACCAGAACTTTTCTTGCTGGGACTAATGGACAGACAACCAGAAAAGACTTATGGACGATTGTTTTTGTACATGGTAACTGCAGCAAGATTATTATATGCACAAAGATGGAAAGACTCTGAAATACGTTCCACAACGGAGGAATGGTTGGTGAAGATGACAGAATTTGCAGAGATGGCAAAATTAACTTCTTTGATCAGGGAAAAGACAACAACTACATTTGTCAGTGCCTGGAAACCTTTTATGGACTTTTTGCCGAAAACAGAAAGAAAATGAACTTGTGATTTATGGGTTTGATGATTAGAAAGGGTAGATTATGGAAAGAAGGGAGCCACTAAGTAACCTTGAGAGTCAGGATAAAATATAAATGCATTTATAACTGCTGCAAAGATGATCAGAAGCCACTCCTTTATATATTTTTTTCTTTTTCTCTTTTTTCTTTCATTTCCTTCTTATTTACTTATCACTTTTCTTTTTCTTTACTTTTTTCTTTAAATTTGCATTGTTTTTACTTGGCAAAAAACTTCTTTAATAATTTTTTTTAAAAGGAAGAGAGGTGCCCCTATTTGAGAAAGCAAAGGGCTGTTAGAGAACAGCTGAAGAATTCCACTCATGGAAGAACACTGGCTCAAGAGCCAGAGAGTGGTCTTGGGGAATGAGCCATAGAGATTCCCAATGCCCAGAATCCCTAGATGCAACGGGGGCAGCTCTTCTGCGCTGTCCCCTCAAAGAGAAACCTGGGGGCCACGGGCCCCTCTCTGGGCTGAGTGAAGGTGAAGGGCAAGCAGCCACCTGCTATTCTAGGGAGCTGAACTTCCACTTTGGGGCTGGGAAGGCCTCAGTGTGGTTATTGGGCTTGATAAAACTAAAACATCTAGGAAGTTCTTCATACAATCTGAAAGTTTTCAGAAAGCATTTTCCCTCTCTGAAAGGCATTTGAGAAAAAACTTCTCAGCATTTCTAAAATAACATATGTTGCCTTGTCATTATCTGCTTCACACATCTTGTACTCTGTGTCTCTGCTTAAGTGCAGATGGCTGCTTATTTGTCCCGAAGTGATAATTATACAAAAATGCGAGAAATTCAGCATTCCTTAAAGATGATGGCGATCTTCATATCATGGGGAAACCATTTCTCGGATCTGCTTCACCAACCTTGTGTCCTCCAAATACCCTGAACTTTAGTTCCTGCAAGACCAAGTTATGGGAACTGTAGTCCAACCTATCAGGAGTTGGAGGGCACCAGTCAGGAAATGGGTCTTGAGTTATTGTTATTGCATTGTTGTGTCTAAAACACGTAACTCTCATGAAGATCAGCACCAAAACTCTGGACAGTGTACACAATTTCAGAGTAGGAACACTTGGGGTCAGGAGTTGGGGCATGATCCCCTCCCCGACTGTGGAAATACAAGTGGATGTTAATGTCATAAAAGGTATAGTAAGGGGGTTGCTTCATCTAGCAGAACTTCTCAAATGTTTTGTTTGCAGCTCAGAAAGGTGAGGCAGAGACTAGGATGAGTTTCTGTAATGGTATGTGGGAATGACCTTGGGAGACAAGGGGAAGAGATGCTGTCTAGGGAACAGTCAGATAAGAGAGGGCATAGCCTGCAGCCATATAATGGGCAGGGCAAGAAACTCAGAAAGGACCTTCCTTAGTTTCTCGGGCTGTAAAGGAGATGGCAGAAGATAGGTACTTTCAAACTTGCAAGACTGATGTCAGCCTTCTCAAGTAGACCAGGCAGGAAACACGACCAGATGAGCTAATTCTACTTTATTGTAAGGCTACATTGACAGAATCTTGCAAGTCTGAAAGTACAAATCTCCCACCGTCTCTTTTACAGCCTGAGAAGTTAGGGAGGGTCCTTTCTGAGTTTGTTTCTCTGCCCTTTATGCAGCTGCGGGCTATGCCCTCTCTTATCTGACCGTTCCCTAGGCAGCGTCTCTTCCCCCTTTCCCCAAGGTCATTCCCATGTACCATTACAGTTTCTTTGCAATGGGCTTTCTCATCCCTTCCTGCAGGGGTGGGTGCTGAGAGGGCACTGGGGCTGCAAGAGGGCCTATTGGAGCTGCCCACAGTTCTGCCTCCCCCCTCCCTGCAAGGCAGCAATCGGCCCTTCTGACCTGGAGAGCTCCTCCAGCTTGGACTTGGCATAATCTAGGCTGTTCCTCTCCACATGCTCATGGGGTGTGTGGGCCAGCAGCTCGTGCAGCGTTAGGATGTACCTGGGGATCTGGGTGAAGACACAAGAGAGAAGAGAACCCAGAGACCAAGTTGGTGTTTTGCCTTACCTAGCAAGGCAACCGAAACTTCAGGAAGCATGCCCCAGTTTGGCTGAAGCATTTGTCTCCAGCCTTCAGTTCAGCATTTCCAGGATTCTTTACAACGGCTAAAAACGTGGATTTCTTCAGGTGCCCCCCATGAGTTGACTGGTTCATATTAATACTTACATTGCCTGAACCTCTTGTTCCTGCCCCCCAGCTTGAGAGGTGACACTTTGACCCTGCAGCTTGGAGGGTTCAAAACAGCCTCACCTGAAACATGGGGTACGTCAGGAAGGTCTCCAGCGTCCGCTCTTCACAGTCCGGTTTGGCCTCATAATGCTTCAGCAGCTTATCAAAATCCCGGTTCTGCTTGCAGTGAGCCAGGATCTGCAGGCTGTACTGGTGGTTCCGAACAAACTCCTGGTAGATGTTGAGCATTGGCAAGAGGATGTCGAAGAGGTCAGCTGTGGGCAAAGGCAAATAGGCAGTGAATGGCAGGGCTGGGGGAGGCAGGCAGCAGGGCTTGTCCACTGCCGGGGGGAGACCTTGCTTGCAAGGGCAGGGCGCCTGCCGCCCCGAATGGGTCCATTCACATTTTCTAAAAATCAACTCGTGGGGTGGCAACTAGGACCAGGCTTGTAGCGAGGAGCTTCAGATGACCTAATGCCCCTCCCGGCCACTCTTTGGGCTGATTTTCCCTGGGACCCCAGCCCAGGTGGAAAAAGTGAGCCACCCCCCCGCCCCCGGCATGCTACCATCCCAATCCGGATCCCCCTTTCTCTGTCCTGTGGAAATGTGACACGGTTTGGCCTTACCTGAGGAGGGACAGGTCAGGTGTTTGGACTGAGGACGGCCATGGTGGGGGCAGACCCCCTTTCTAGAGGAAAGTGGTCTAAAGTGCCCTGAGTCTAAAGGGGTCTAAAGTGCCCTGAGAACTGCCCTGAGACCCCCTGCCCTGAGAACCGACCCTCTCCTACTTTAGCACCAACAAGGGTATGCTGAATAAGACATTCGGACAGACTTCCCAGACAGGCCCACCGAATTTGGAAGCTGCAAAGAAGGAAAGGAAAAGGAGGGGAGGGGAACCCTCAGCCAAAGGGCTGCTGGCGAACCCTTCATGACTCCCACCTCCCTTGAAGCCTTTCTTCCACCCTGGTACAGCAGAATGGGGCGAGGGTGGAGGGACATGCAAAGGAGCCTGGAGGTGACAGGCAGGGACCCTCCCCACGCCTGCTGAAGCACCGTGATAGGCTCATGATGACATGGGCAGGAAAATGGGGGGGGGGGGCGGGATCATTCTGCTTATGACGTGCAACACATTTAAAATCAGGGCAGCAACATTTGGCAGTGACTGGAACAGGCCCAGCACAGGCAGGCAAGATGGAGCAGCAAACATCCTGCCAGCATCGTCTTCTCCTGACCAGTCTGAGGAGGCATGGAAGGCACTTTGACTCAGTGGGGGGAACGGACCGCCATGTGCATAGCCACCTAGAGCCCAAAGGGCATCATCTGCACACAAGGGGCAGGAGCCCTGAGTCTGGGGGAAACCCAAGATTTGGAAAGTACAACAGATCTTGGCCACACACCTGACTGGCGGAGGGGGAATCTCCCTTCCCCAGACCAGTTCAGTGCATACTCAGAAACGCTCAGCTTGCCTGAGATGGCAGCCTGGCTATGGGGTGGGTGGGGGGCGTGTGCAAAGGGAACGGCGAATCCCCCCCAACAGCGTGGATGTCTGGAAACCCGAACCACTGCGCTTTGCTGCAGGTCCTACTCCTTTGGTTAAATCGGGAACTGAATAAACAACAAAATCCATTACACTCACCAAGCACCAAGGTTGGCCAGCTAGAGATGCGTGCTTTTAAGCCCTGGTAAAAGATCTGGTGTAAAAACATGATGGTCTCACTGAAAGAGAAAGACATTTGGGCCAGGAAGTTAGGAACTGGAAACCCAGCACCAGGGAGTGATCCGTTTGGCTCACTGCCAATGGGAACTAATTTTGCTGTGAAGAAAATGCCAATTGCCAGCAGACTTTTCATTAGCATGTGGCAGAGGAGGATGTGGGGTAGGACTGTTTTTCCTCACCCGGCTCTTTGCACTGGCCTTCTGAACAAGAAGAAAATGATTCCCAAATCATAAAGACTGGGAGAGCAGCCAATCACGGGACCTTACATCACCTGCTTACTATTTGGGGAAGTAGCGGAGTGTTACAAACAGATCCAATGTGCCACAGATTAATGGATCCTTTTCCACCCCTCCATAGAATCACAGAATTGTAGACTGGGAAGGAGCAATTAAAGCCACTTGTTCCAGCTCCTGCTTTGTGCAGGAATCCAGATTAATGATCAATTTCAGAAAGCAGTGAATGCTCCACTTACGTTCATCCCAGGAAGCGGAGCCCCCTGCCTCCATTATTGGCTTCACTATCAAACTGCTCACATGTTTAGGAAGTTCAGCTGGAATCTGCCTTTCTGGAACATAAATCCATTATTTCATATCCTGTCACCCTGGGAGTGATAGAAGTCTCGGCCTTCTTCGGAGAGAACTCCTTAGAGATACTCGGAAGAGAATCACGTTATTACTTCTCCATCTCTCTTCCAAAGGCTGATCTGACTGTGTTTGTAGCTGCCGCAGGGGGTGGGGGGTTGATGGCTTTTTTATATTGTGGATTTTAGTTTTGTAAGCTGCCTGGAATCGCTGTGTGAGTTGGGCGGCCATATAAATTTATTAAATAAACAATAAACAAACAAACAAACAAACAGTTCAGGTCTTGCGGCCTCCAAACAGACTTGGAAGGCACCAGCTGAATTCAATCCCTTTTCTGCTCATTCCCTGCTCCCAGACTCCTGAGCAAGACTGTTCCCCCTTAGCATTTGACAGCAGCTGGACAGGAGTGGGACACATCTGGCAAAGCTGTTGATTTTTAATAGCTTTCACTCCACAGTTCTCTCACCTGGTTTCCCTGTATTTTTAAAAGCCAAGAGGCATCCAACGGCCTGGCCTTTGGAGGGGCTTCACGACCTTTGCAAGCGACATTAAAAGCTGTGGCTTTTCTCAGCCAGATTCCGTCCTGCTTCGTTCCAACTCACCTGTTCAGGAAGATGCTGCTGACGTCGTCATGCGTGATGGGGGGCTTTTTGGAACTGGCAGCCATTCTCAGTGGGCGCAGGAAGTTGTTGACAAGGATGTGCAACTGCTGCACATACTCCGCTTCGGCTTCCAACATGCTGAAGACCACCTGGTTCCTCTTCCGCATGCTGTCAGCATGAGGGGAGCGGATGTAATCCTGGATGATGGTCTTCCACTTCCTTCTGCACAACCATCCCCGGAGAAAACTCTGGACCTGTTTTCAGAGAGGGAATTCTGGATTATTGACTGTCAAATGCAAACCCAGATACTTCCCGGAATCTATTATCTGGCAGCCACATTCCTTCCACAGGAAATCTTCTTTGCATTCAGTGTCTTGAAATTATTTTTTGTTTTTGAACAGTGATCAAAGCCTTGGATTATTTTCATCAATTGACTTACTGCAGTTTATGGTTCTGTGTTGGTTAATATTGCATCATCTGAGTAATATTTAAGCTTATACTCCTCTCCATGGATTTTGAAGCTAGGAATTCATTTGTCGCCTTGAATCTTTTCTGCCAATATTTCTACAGCAATGATCAATAATAGGGGAGAGAGTGGGAATCCTTGCCTAGCACCCTCACTTATTGGAAAGTCTGTGGAAAAACCTCCATTGGCCATCATTTTTGCCATTTGCCATTGGGACCTACTTTTAACCCAGGCTTCGAACTCTTCTTCAGGATTTATTTTCTTCAATATTGCAAGTAAAAATGGCCACTGCAGGTTATCAAAACTTTTTCTCCATCTAGGAAGATTAGTGCTGCCTTTTTTGTTATTATTAATATAGTCTGTTGTATTAATTATAAACCTGACATTGTCCTTAATGTTCCTCTTATGTTCCTCTCTGGAATATTAACTTTTGATCAATATTTCTTTAGTCAGTCAGCTAATATTGTTGTAAACATTAACAGCATATATTCACAACAGAAGTCTAACAAAATTTAAGCAAGAATGGCTTCCATACATATTATATACTACACAGCAAGTCAAATATAAGTATCTAGAGTATAGTTTTTAAAGGGAAAAAGAACTGAATAAAGAATTGAAATCACACAGAAAAAATTAAATGTCTATAAATATTGTACAGTACCTTAGTCAGAGTACAATAAAAGGGCAGTTGGAAACTAATATTTGTCTACATTTTTAGTAGTTTTGTCCTTTTTTTTACTATATTCTTAAACAACAAATAGTAGAGATTTTGACACTTCGCTCAGAGATTTGAATTCTTACATTATTAAAATAATTTAAAGTACTTAAATGTAATTTAAAGTTTTTATGGTTATTTTTTGTTCACTTATCTAATACGAACTCCTCAAACCCTTTGTATTAGAAGATTTGGGTTCTTCCTGAACAGCCCTGTTGGGATGAGGGTGAGGGGCCATCTTTGGTGGGACAGACAGGGGGGGGGGGCACATGGGAGCCTGAGCCTGGGCAGCACTCAGGGAAGACACTTGGGCATCTTCATGCCACCCCTGCTTCCAGCTCAGTTCTCATGCTGTGAGCTGGGTTTCCAAGGGCTCCAACCGCTTCTATTTAACCCCAGCCCATCTGTAACAAGACCTTCCTCATCCAGGATTTGATTATGGAGCAGGGGCAGACCTGGCCTGGGTCAGGGAGGAAGGAGGAGTTCTTGCCTTGGATATCTGCCCACCCAGTTCCAGGCCTGGCATCAACCACAGTCCTAGAGCAGAGGAGGGTGGTGGCTGTTGCCTTCTGCAAGGATCTGTTGGCATCAAGAGGTGCTACTCCGCAACCAGATGTGAGACCTTGTTGAGCCAGATGGGCTTGCTGCTTTGTACCACTCCCCTGCTACACAGCTACCTCCCTGCCAGAGTTGCTCAACCTGATTCCTGGGGTGGCAGTGGTGCATCCCCGTCGCCTAGCACTCCCTCAGCAGAGGTCAGGAGCGGCCCAGGATTTCATGGCTGTCGTGATAACCGTGGACACTGATCGAGGGTTCAGTGCACGTGGTAGATCACACATTGGGTCTGATTTGAAAGTGGAAAGCACTGAAATTTGCCCCTTGTCAGGATAGTTCACTCTCTAATTGCTGCAGTGCGATTCCCCCTCCACAGTGGGGAAGGACCTATTGGATTGGTCCACCCAGATGCCTAATGGAAGCTGTTGGTTTTCAGAGGGCTGTTCCCAAGGATCCGGTGAGCAGCTTGGCCAAGGCTCTGGTTGCCCTATGGAATAAAGGGCATTTGACGCCATGTTGCTCCAGTGAGCCTCTCCCCACTGCAGCTCCATGGCTTACAAAGGAGTTCAAAGAGATGACATGGCAGCAGAGACAGCTGGCATGTTGCTGGAGGAAGCCCTGGATCATGTCTGGCCAGACACCGGTATGAGCTCGAGCTTGAGTCTGCCCATTGGCAATTCCAGTTGCAGAAGAGCAACCTTTGTCACTCTTCCTGGGTCTGCCAAGTGCTGCCCCATGGCCCTTTCTAAGTTGTTCCCTCGTTTAGGGAAGGAAGTTAGCCAAGACCATCTGAAAGGCCGCTCTGGAGAATTTTCACAGCATTTGGTGGGCAAAAACACTCAGATGCAGGATAAGTGGATCCCAGCAGGGCAGTGGGGTCATGTCTTACGAAATGATCATTTGAGTCTGAGTCTTGAGGAAGTGAATAGAGCCTTCCACAGTGTTCGTTCTGTCGCCTTTCAATTGAATTCAACCTCTAGTGATCGTTTAAGGCCTCCTGTGAGGTGGCAGGAAGCTGCATCTGAACAGTAATGGGGAGGAGGGGTTGGCCATCTCCAAGGAGGCAGCGGCAGGCTCCCCTGCTCAGGACGCCTTCCTTCAGTCCAACTTTTTTTTTAACTGATTTTTGTTAAAGAAGTCTTTTTACCAAGTAAAAACAATACAAATTTAAAGAAAAAAGAAAGCAAAGTAAAAGAAAAGTGGTAAGTGAATAGAAATGAAAGAAAAAAGATTAAGTAAAAAAGAAAAAAGAAATAAAGAAGTGGCTTCCAAACTTCTTTACAGCAGTTATAAATGCATTTATATTTTATCCTCTCTCTCTTAAGGTTACAGTACATCATGGCTCCCTTCTTTCCATATTCTACCCTTTCTAATCAACAAACCTATAAATCACAAGTTCATTTTTTTCCTTTTTCAGCAAAAAGTCCATAAAGAGTTTCCAGTCACCCTCAGTCCAACTTTGGACAATTATAGGCCTGTTTCCAACCTTCCTTTTCTTGGAAAGGTTATGGAGAACGTGGTGGCCCTACAACTGCAAGAAGACCCGAGAGGAAGCAGATTTTTCGGACCCTAGCCACTCGGGATTCAGGCTTGGCAACCGCACGGAAGCTGCATTGGTTCTGCCTGTGAATGACACCTGGAGAGACTGGGGTGAGGGGACTGCGACCCTCCTGGTCGTCCTTGATCTCTCAGCAGCTTTGGACACCATTCACTGCGATATTCTTTTGGACCATCTCTGCAGGATGGGGGGGCACTGTTTTGCAACAGCTCTCTTTCTTCCTGAAGGGTCAGATACAGTTGGTGGTGGGAGAGGAGAGATCGACCGGAGACCTCTACTCTGTGAAGCACTTCAGGGGTTTCTCCTCTCCCTACTCCTCCTTAACATCTATATGAAGCCACTTGGGGAGGTCATCCACTGGCACGTGGTCCAGTGTCATCAATATGCTAATGTTACCCAGCTGTACACCTAGCCTGTGGGCCAAACAGATGACATGGTGGAAGTGCTGGCCCAGTGCTGGCCTGGAGTTTATTAGGGTCCACGTGGGGAGGAGCAGACTCCAACTGAATCCCTCCAAGACAAAGTGACTTTGGATTTGTGGACCTAACAATTCCAGGGAAATTCCATCTTTGGCTTTGAATGGAGTTGTACTCCCCTGCTTAGAGGTGGTTCACAATTTGGGAGTTCTAGACCCACAGTTCCTACTTGAAGAGCAGGTGGCAGATACGGGTAGAAGGGCTTTTGCACTGTTACACCCCCTGGATTGGGAAGCTCTGCTTAGTCACTCATGCCCTAGTCACCTGTTTGGACTACTGTAACACATCCTACATGGGCTAACCATGAAGAACAGCTGGAAGCTACAGCTGGTGTAGAATGTGGCAACCTAGGCAGTAATGGGAGTATCTCAATATATTCTCATTGACCTTGTTGCTTCAGGAACTCTGTTAGTTACCAGTTGGCTTCCAGGTGTGACTCAAGGTGCTGGTTGTCACCTTTAAGGCCCTATGACCTGTGCTAGTCCCTCCAACTGCCTGTGCTAGTCCCTCCAGGTCCCATCTCCAAGGGATTGTCACCTGACAAGCCCTCAGAGGTGGGCATTCTTGGTGGTTGTCCCCCCCCCCCTTTGGAACTCCCTCCCGGGGGAATTTGATCAGCCTCATCCCTCCTAGTCTTACTTGTACATGGGGTTTCTTGAGGTCTTTTTGTTTATACAGTTATTCTCCTAGAACCTGCAGGAATGAGGAGCATGCAAGCAATGTAAATAATAAATAAATAAAGCACATTAGTGGCTCTGTGCCAAGCTGGAAGTGTCAAGGAGTCTATTCCCCATTCTAGGCCCTGCCACGTTTGACATACTAATAAGCAACTTGGATGAGGGGTTCAAAAATATAACTATCAAATTTACAGAAAACATAGAGATAGGGGGGGAAAACAGCCCCTTTAAAGGACCGAATCAAGATTCAGGGGGGTTTTGAACAATTGGCTCAATCCAACAAGTTGTATTTCAATGAGGTGGAATGGAAAGCCTTATATTTAGGTGGGTAAAATCAAAGGCATGAGGATGGGAGGACCATTGTGGACAGGAGTAATGCGAAAAAGAACTGGAACATCTTGGTATGTTGACACAGATGATGACACAATCCTAGATGCATCAACAGACATATCCTGTTGATAGACAAGAGTAAGAGATATCACTGTTCTTTCTATTCTGCAGAGTTGGAACCACAGCTAGAAAATTGAATACACAGAATTCAATATTCACTGGCCAATAAAATAGGGTACCTGGAGGAAAAACCTGTGAGGAACAGTTGGGAGAGTTGGGTGTATTTAACTTGGAGAAGAGAAGATTGCAGGGAGAGACAATAGCTGTCTTCAGGCAGCCAAAGAGCTGTCACACAGAAGAGGAGGCAGACTTATTCCAAACAACAAGACAACAAAGGGTTTAAATTAGAAGGAAGCAGGTTTTAGGTGCACATTAGAAAGAATTTCCTGATGGCCAACAGTGGAACAGGGTTCCTTGGACGACAGTGGAAGTGTTTAAACAGGGGGTGGATGGCTGTCAGTCAGAGATGCTGTAATAGTGGGCAGATGATCTCTTCCAATATTTATATTCTATGAAAGAAGTGGACAGGACCAAAAGTCACAAGACGGGAGTGGACTGAGCATCCGAACAGAGAGAGTTAACAGGAGTTTGGTAAAGGAGTTCAGCAGAAGAGACCAGGAGAAGAATCATGATCTCTAGTGACTCAGCGCTATGAGGAAAAGAAACAGTCGTGTGTACACCAGACCTTTCAGCACATGATATACAGAGTGCCTGAGGCAGGGATCGGGGTGAGGCAGAATAATTTCAAGGCTTATCAAGTCCACCTCCTGCTAATCCATGTGCCAAGAGCAACATCAGCCTTACAATCCCTGAGTTGGAAGGGTCATTTAGGCCACCGAGTCCAACTTTTGCTCAGTGCAAGAACTCAGATTAGAACTGCTTTGACAGATGGGTTATATACAACCAGTGAAGAGAAGCCCACTGCTTTGCTGGGTCCTTAGTTCCACTGCCAAAGTGCTCTTACTGTCAGGGGAAAGTGGGAATGCTGTAGACATACATCTTGACCTCAGAAAAGTATTTGGCAAAGTATCGCATAGCATGCTAAATGACAACCCAGATATGCGTTGGCTGGTTAGCATGAGAATTAAGTGGACGCAAACTGAAAATTGTACTCAAAGAGCACTCATCAATTCTTCATCCAATTGGAGAAAGGTACTGAACACATAGCTGCAAAGTTTTCAATATTTTGATGGATGAATAGACAGGGAATGCTTATCAAATTTGCAAATGTCACTAGATGGAATAGCTAGACAGCAGAACCTGGAAAACAGAAATAAACATGAAAATAAACTTGGTAAGTTAAAGGGATAAAAGTCACAAAGCAAAATTAAACCAGACAAGTGCAGTTCTTCATGTTGGAAACAGAAATCAAATGCAGAGGCACCGAGTGAGTGATGCCTAGCTGTGTAATGGTACTCGTAAAAAAGCCCTGGAATAGTAGTTGACTGCACACTGAACATAAGCCAGTAGAATGACGTGCCTGCAAAAAGGCAAATGACATTTTAGGCTGCATCGACCATGTATAGTTTACCAATCATGGGAAGTAATATTTCCAATTTATTCTGCACCGAATGCAGTCTCCCATTCTGGGCACCACACGTGAGGGAAACTTCAGAGAAACTGCAACTGGTTCAGGGAAGGGCAATGAGGATGGCCAGAAACTACGGCCTCTGAGGAGAAATGGGAGTTAGTCGGATCCATCTAGCCTTGATAAGAGACGGCTGAGGGGGAATAGGGTAGCATTTTTTAAAAACCTGAAAGAGCAGCATGGAGAAGATTGAGGCCTGTCCTCCTACTGTGGAATGCAGGACACAGAAAAATGGATGTAAACTAAAGAAAGGCGAGAGTAGCTCACCATGGAACCCAGCAGGGCCCAGTGAGGTGGGGTCCAGGAAGTGTGACTCCAGCAGCACTGACCACAAGGGGAAGTGGGTCACAGACAGCGAGGGACTTACAGTGAGTTCCCCCTTTGTCTTTCACTTTGTCTTTCTTGGGGTGCAAGATTGCTCATCTCAGACAGGTCTTCCTTCTGCTTTTGTTCCTAAGACACATACGCAGAGCTCTCGGCTTTGCCTATCCCAACAATGCATTTCCCCCATAAATCTTCCGTTATAGTTAAAACCTGCTTCCCCAACAACTGCTCAGGCAAGATTCCCAGATGTTTGCACAAAGGCTTTCCTTCCAATTGTGGGCTCTCTTTCGCTGAAGGTGTTCAAGCAAAAGCAAAGGCTGGCCGCCTTCTGCCCCTGATGCTTCCTGCACCGAGCAGAGGGTTGGACTCAGTGCTTCAAATGGCCCTTTCCAGCTCTGACCTTATGACCGTGTGCACGGGGTAACACATCCTTCTGGGAGCCCAAGTCCCAGCCTGGAAGCACCTCAAGAGCCAGCCTGGCTCCCGAGGGCAACCCTTGCAGCTGTGGCCAAGAATGCTTCAGTGGAGCTTTCTGGAGAAGGCAGAGCTGGACTATGTGTCCCTTGAGCACATCCCAATGGGATCACTGCAACGTGCTCTGGGCCAGTTATGCTCTGAGAATGTGTTGTAGTTACAGATGCAAAAGACTGCAGTTACCACCTGGTATGTTGGGAGTGTTGGAGGTCCTGGCAAATCCAGCATGCCTCATTAGCATGTGCATTAGCATGTAAATTGAGTTTGTCCCATGATGCTTGCTAGAGGAAGCTGTTTGTTGCCACTCCAACTTCCTCTCTCTCTTCCTCCTTCTTCCACCTACTAAGTAAACATGCTGCTCTCCTCTGCCTCGATCTTGGGCTATGCAGTGGGCCTAAGAATCAGAAGGATTCTGCTCCTTTATTCCACACAACTCTTAGCAGGTGTAGGGCTAAGGGTGAATTATGTATAGGGACAAAAGAACAAGGAATTCATCTTTTCACCAAACATGGATGTAACTGGACCAAAGAATAAAAATGAGCAAGATATTCTTGTTGGAATTATCGGGGTCAACTCAGCAGTCTCATAAGCATAAGGGGGTATCTCTAGCAAACGCATCTCTATTGTGCTTGTGGCATGTCATGTGGGTCACCTGATTTCCACTTCCTGCTCCTTCTTGGGTTTTCGGATTAACGATCTCCATTACCCTTTGGGCAGAAATGCAAGCAGGAGCTGCTGCAGGATGCAGCTCTCCCCCTTCCATCTTGCTTGCGTGTACGCTTTCTATTCCGCATAGAAAGTGTCTACGAAGAACCAGTGATTATTAAGTGCTTTCTACTGTGAATCTACCTGCATCCAGATGTACTGAATAAAAGTAAGCTACCTCTATTTTCTTCATCTAACTACAGTGTGACGACTGAATTTATTTCTGAATGTAATGTGCAAGTTCCTTTTTTGGTTCACGCTTCTACTTTGCAAGATTGCTGTTTGCTGCTTGGAGTTCTTTTATTAACCTTTAAACACTCCATCAATTCTTTCACTTACTTTTTAACCTACTATGTCTAAGCGTGTAATTCTTTATGCTTGGGAGAGCTGAGTGTTTAGGTCAATAACCTGTTTCTCTGACATGCCCATTGAAGCTATGTGAGATAATATTCTTTTTCTGTGTGCTCTTCTCAGCTGTGTTAAGCTCCCCTCCATTAGGTGGTTCTAGCAGGCCACTAAATTGCTTCAGGGAGAAGTTTGCCTGTGACCATATTAACTCCAGACTCACTTCCAAACTCAACGTAAGGTATTGCTAAAGCTTCTGTAGTTTGGTCCCAGGAATCAAAGGGAAGGCTGTTCCTGTGGGGGTCCTCCAAGTGGGTCTGCCCTCCTCTCCAGCTCGGCCTAAGGCTGAGGGGCAACCCAGGCTCCAAGAAGCCTCTCTCTTGGGAGGCCAGCAAGGCCCCGTCAGGCTCAGTCCTGACGTGGCCGCTGGGAAGACCTGTACAAAGCTCGTTGGACCTTCTGAACCACCAACTAGCGATGGGGGCCACTGCTTTGGGTCCGTGTGTACCAGAACTCCTTTCTGGTTGCCATATAACGCTGCCAGCAAGCACTAAAATAGGAGCAATTCCCGCCCAACCCCCAGTACACACAAAGCCTGCTTTTGGGAACTCCCCTGCCAGATCTCCATCTTCCCCAGCCCATACATCAGAGGCTGCAAACCGGGGTCTTTGGCCCGCCTGGCCCCATCAGCCACAGCCGCCGGCTCGAGGCCTCCACAGATCTCGCTTGGCACAGAAAGATCCGCGTGAGGGGGCTGAATCCCGGCCACGTCCTGCGCTCCTGGGCCGCAAGCGGAAGCTGCCTGCTGGCGGAATCCAACCCCCGCCCGAATGGAAACACGTAGCGAAACCGCGCGGTTTCCGAGACGCGCAGCAGCGCAAAGCCGGCCTCGGGGCCCTTCCTCGGCCCAGGCGCCCCCGGGCCCGGGCCCGGGCATGAGGGCGGCGGCCGCGGAGAGCCTGGCCTGGAGGCGCCGGGCTCTCCTGCGGCTGCCGGGCAGCGGGGCCGTGAGCGAGACGGCCGGCCCCGCCCCGCGCCCCGCTGGCAGCGCCCCTCCCGTCTCTCCTCCAGGCCGGCCGGGGGCTGCAAACGCGGGGGCCCGAGCGCGAGAGGGGAGCTCCGGGCCAGCCCCTTCCGCCAAGCGGCCCTGGCGCTTCCCCTCCCGGCGGAAAGCAGGGACGGGCGCTCCCGCCGCTGCTGCGAAAGCCGGGGACGCGCTCCCGGCGCTGCCGTCCGCTTGCCGCCTGCTTGCGCCTCCCCCGAGCGCCCCCGGGAGCGCCGGCCGCGTGGCCGCCCGGCGGTGGGAAACTCTGATGGAGCGCGGAGGGGCCACGGCAGCCCTTGGGCGTTTTCCCGGGGTGGGGGGGGGGGCACGACGACCGGCAGCTTCTGCTAGGGAAAAAGCGCCCCCCCAGCCCCATATGCTGGAGGTTCCCTCCGGCCCCGACAAACGGAGAGGAGGATTCGGGAGTGGCCAGGGACCGCTTTTCACGGCTTCCAGCGTGGGGTTTTCTTTCCCCCGCTCCACCCCCGCCGCCCCGGGGCGGCCGTAGCGTTCTGCGGCAGGGCGCGGGGGGACGGCAAACGCACGCGCCTCACCTTCTTGATCTTCTTGATGTCAGTGTCGTCGTCGTGTGGCACGTTGGCCTGGCTGGACTGAATGCGCTCGTGGTCCTTGAGTAAGGCTGCAATCTGGCGGGGCACAGAAAAACGAAAACGGCTCAGGCAGGGCCTGGCGAGCCCCGTAAGCGTCTGGGGCCACAGGTCTGGGCACGGATTCCACCCAGCCCGGGGCAACTCTGCATTGCCAGTGCGCAGCCTCCCTCAGGTTAAGCTGGGTGACAAAATCGGGGAAGGGACAGCTCTGCCTGGGATGATGTAGTTTTGAAGTTCACGAAACACCTCTGACTAATGAGGACTAGGAGCTCAGTATTTGCACCATCCAACTTGAGGTGCCATTTCAGTGAAACAGTTTTAATGAGATGCCTCAGAGCCAGAGGCAGGGAGGAGGGGATTTCAGGACACCCCCCTCTTCTCATTCTTTTACCAGCCTGTGGTCCTGTGGCTTTCAAAAGGTGTGGAGTAAGAAGGCACTCGTGGGAGCCACTGTGGTGTCCCAGTGAAGGCACCAGGCTAGAAACCTGGAGGCTGCCAGTTCTAGTTCCGCCTTAGGCGCAAAGCCGGCTGGGTGACACTGGGCCAGTCACTTCCTCTCAGCCCTAGGAAGGAGGCAATGGCAAACCACTTCTGAAACGTCTTGCCAAGAAAACTGCAGGGACTAGTCCAGGCAGTCTCCGAGAATCAGGCATGACTGAATGGGTTAAAAAAAGAAGAAGGCTCCCGTGGAAGGCCAGAGGAGTCTTCCCACCGTGGCTGGAACACCTGGTGCTTGGCTGGCACTCCCTGTGCTTTCCTTACAGATGGGGCCCACGCAGACAAGACCAGGTGCAGAAACAGCTGGGGGTACGACTGCCTCTCAGGAGTTGGGGGCTACTGTTGTTTACATCTGATTTTTACTTTATAAAATATTTTTAAAAGAATGGTTGTCCTCCAGTGGGCTATTAGAAGTAGTTAAGGGATTGTGTGATTTGGTGATACATGAGGAATTGTGAACACAAAACTAGGAAAGGGGGGATTAAATAACAACTGTATCACTCAGTAAAGAATCCTGCTTACAAGATGCAAAAAGACCTACTTTCTGTTCATCAAACACTCCAAAGAATTAGAATCCTTCAAGCATGCAAGCAGCCAGGGGGACATTAGTTCAGGGCAAAAGCAAGAACAAGGGCAAAGCAGAGGAACCAACAAGTTGTGCTGCTGCCACTCAGATTATGGCTTATGAGCGAGGAAAGGGTCTCCCTGACAACCTGCTGACTGGGATGATACTCCTAACGCCCGCCTTCCACCGGGGACAGTGGGTGGCCAGTCAGGGACGTAGGTGGGGGGAGGTTGCGAGGAATCGGGAACCCGCGGCATCACTGGAGGTGATCTGGCGGGGTGGGAAAGGGCAGCAGTGGCTCGGGGTGGGTGGTGGTACTAAGGGACTTCCTGAGGTGGGGGGAGCTGCCTTCGCTTGTCCTTCCGTAGCCTGGGCTGGGAAGGGCAGAGGAAGCATGGCATCAGCAGTGGATTTATTCATTCACTAATAACATTTCTGTATCTTCTGGATGGGCCATACAGGGCAGCTTATTTATAGCTGTCAAAACAAATCATCTTGAGAACAAAACAGAACAACTCCTTATGCAATCAAGGCAATTATCTGCATTTGTATATGCATATAAAGGACCGTTTGATCTGCACTTCAAAGAGCATGAATGGAACAGCAACAAAAATTTGAATGCAGAAGCTCCATAATCACAAACGCTGAGATTATTGTTTGCTCGGTAGTTTCAAACAACGGTCACCCTTTTCCTATAGTCCCGTACTGCGGGCTTCCAGGCTTGAACTGGGTTTACAGCGGAATCTGTCAGAATAAAGGCAAAGGACATTTCCAGATATTCTGGGGCAGGCTTCTTCTAAAATCTCTTGATGTATATAATTCGACCTACTGACAAAATTGTACCCCATTCTCTTCCAGACAAACATGGCAATGTTTTTGCTATCTATTGATGCTATGTCTATCACTTTGGTCTCGGGAGCTCCAGAGAGAGAGGGTGTGTCCAAACAGATCTGGACACAACGGTTTCCAACCCCGGAAGCCCATTTTCAGTACCTGCAGGCCCATGGCAATGCATTCTAACGGCCTCTCAGGGTGCCCATTAAGGTGCCTGGTGCCTGCTCAGTGTCTGCCACAGGTCTGCGCTTTCCACCTGCATCATTTGCATCATGAAGCCTCTTGCTGGCAGGAAGCCACCAGCTTGGAGGAGTTTGGCCAATGCCTCCTGCACGTGAAGCAGGATGGGATGACGGAATGGTGCTCAAAATAGCAAAATACCCAGCATCCTTGCACCTCGAGCAACCGGCAGCATGTTTTGAGGCTGGGCTCCATACCTCTGATTTCAGGCGCTCTGTCTCTATTTCTCCATCTTCAATTTGTTGCCTGAGTTGCTTGGCAACTGTTTTCTCTGTCTCCACAATCTGAAGTAAATGGAGGTACTTCTGCATTAAGGCTTCATGCTCTGTCGCAAGAGTCCCGTAACTGTGACAGAGACAGAGGGAGCAGTTAAAAAGTTGCTCTCCTTCCTGCCGGCTCTGAAACCCCTTTAGGCCTGGCATTCGTGACACCCTCAGCCTCGCCGCCTGCACAACAATAACGGGTTCCCGGATCTAATTGTTCCTGCTGAGTAAATTATTTTGCCTGTGCTATTTCATTCCTAGCATCTTTGTGGATGAGCTGCTATCGCTAAGAAGTTTTATGGAATCATAGGATTAGAATAATTGGGTTGGAAGCAGCTTTCGAGGCCGCCCAGTGCAGCTCCCTACTCTGTGCAGGAGTCCAAATGAAAGCAGCTCTGGCCTTCCTTTGACACAGCCAGCAGACAGACTTCCTTCAATGTGGCCTTGTAGAGATAGCTAAATAGCAGGAACAGCTTTTCACTGTCAAGTGTGGTTGAAAAGCCTGAATCTCGGAGAGCTGCTGTCTGCTTAGGTCAACGATCTTGGGCTCAGTAGAGAAAGGCTGGTCTGGGATAATGCTACTTCCCATGTGACATCTCAAAAACCATCTGGCTAAAGGAGCCCAACTGACCTGGCCCATCGAGGGCACACATCAGGATGGGGTTCTGCTATGATGGAGGACTTGCTGCCCACTGGCCACTATTCATCTGGAATTTCTCATCCAATATGCGAGAATAAAGGGCACCTGAAAACCACTTTCTTAACGTCACAGTGAAGGGAGAAGCTCAATTAAAAGGATCTCAGGGACCAAGGAAAGGAAGGGAGGGAGGGAGATAAATATGGGTAAGTATTAGTATAAGGCAGCTTTGTATGTTTAACATTCAAATTTGGAATTTAAAGTACTGTACTGATTATTGGAGCTCTGTAGGGATCTGGAGGTGCAGACTGCACGTTCTACTTGACTGCACTTCTCCTGCAAAGGGGTCACATTTTATACATCTAGAGGCTAAGCATATGCCAAAGTTCAACTATATTCCAGTTGTCCCAAACAATCTGCCTATTGGCGGCTTACAGTTGCTTGTAGTCACAAAGTTTAACCCTGATGGAGAAAGCAAATGGGAGGAAGAGAGAAGTGACCTTAAAAGCTGGATATTCTGAGGCATTGCTCAGCCATGAAAGGTGAAAAAGTCATTCCAAAGTATCTGCTGTTGTCAAAGAGTTTGTCCTAAGAGCATAATGGCCCATTAGGGGGGATTGAGTGACAACTTTTTGCTAAGTAAGCAGATGCTCCTGCAGAGACTGTAGGAGGAATATAAGGCAGCAAGTTTGTTTGGAGCAGAAACACAGGGAACGCTAACAGGAGTTTGCCAGTGGAATTCACTGGCGGAGTTCCAGGGGTAGACCCCTGACACCCCCCCCCCAAACACAATATATTCATGGCTAATCTCAGAGGTTATGAGGAGAACAAGACTTTAAGAAACTTAAGTGAAGATAAATAAACATGACTTGTTCACCCCCAACTGTTTTATTAAGTTGTACCTTAAATTTTTTGTAGTAAATTTGTATTACTAATCGAAGCAAATATTTGTAGCTCAGGGTTGAACTGTGGAGTCCTGGGTGCTCTCTGAGCCTTGTTGTTTTCTTGCAGACCTTTCATTGCCAGACTCGGCAACATCTTCAGTGCAAAGAGGGAGTGGGCCTTGCTCTCAGTTTATATACCGTGGCTTGCCCTGCTTGTGTTGGTGGGGGTGTTGCTCTCTCCATGGGAGTTCCTTGATTGGGCTGTTGTTTGCTGATTGGTTGATTGCCTGAGTTAATAGTTCCTTGATTAGGTTCCTTGATTCTTGTGCTGTTTGATGGTTCATCTGGTGTTAATCCTAGTGTTGATCTTTGCATATCTGGGTGTTGATTGCTGGCAAGGGGGTGTACTGGTCTTTTGGCTTTTCTATTGTCTCTTTTGAATGGTATGTAGATGTTGTTTACCTCTATGTGTCTGTTGATGGCTGCCAGGTTTCTAGGAATTCTCTGGCATTTTTGGATTTGGCTTGGTTTAGGATGCTCACAGTTTCCCAGTTGGAACTGTTAATTCAGGCAATCAACCAAGCAGCAAACAACAGCCCAATCAAGGAACTCCCACGGAGAGAGCAACACCCCCACCTACACAAGCAGGGCAAGCCACGGTATATAAACTGAGAGCAAGGCCCACTCCCTCTCTGCACTGAAGATGTTGCCGAGTCTGGCAATGAAACGTCTGCAAGAAAACACAAGGCTCAGAGAGCACCGAGGACTCCACATTTATATTACTACCTGGAAACAATCTGGCATATTTTGAAGCATGTATAAAATTGTAGCAGTATCAACGGTTGTACAGTAACCCACGCTGGTCAGAACGACAAAAGCAGCGACTCACTGTTGCACCGTTGGTCACAAGCTCTGCTCCTTTGGGGCATCTGACTTTGGGATGCAGAGGGAAAGGGGCGGGGCTTGCATCAGGATCCTCCTTTCTGGCAACGTTTGAAAAACGGTCAGGGATCTGGAGCAGTGAGTCGCCATCTTAAGCTCAGAGCAGAAGATTTATCAGATCAAACAATGGAGGTGCTACAGCAGGAACTGGCAGAGGCAGCAGCTCTTTATCAAAAGAGACAAAACTAAAGAAGCAAGAGACAACTAGGAATAAGAGACACAAAAGATAGTCACTTTCTCTGTGAGGGCTCAGAAAAATGTTGAGTCCTCGCACAGAAAACAGACGCTGAATTGTTGAGCAAGAGAGTGGATCCTTGAGGGACCGAAAGGAAGCCGCTATGCCCTGCCAGAAGACAGGAGTACCAATTCGTTACTGCAAGGGACAGAAACAATCATATGCTGACCAAATCCATTAATACATGAAGACTTCCCAGACCCAAAACTTATCCTTTCTGCTATTTCATATGGAGGCAAACAATTCTGTTGAGAGCAGCTACAGCCATTTCATTGTGGACTTTGAACACTGAAGACACACCGTTAGAGTTCAAGGGGGTCATGTAATTTTCTCAAACATCCTTCCAGTGACTGGATGATCAAATACTTGGCAAGGACTAATAAAAATGGTGAACTGTGATGAACTCAGTCAGGAGGGCTTCAAAACAAATCCTACGGAGGAAAAACCTGCAGTAAGAAAGTCAGTTAAGACTTGTGAGATGTAGATGAGTTTGTTTAAATGGATGTGTTAAAACACTCCATGAAAAACCAATTAATTATCTACAATGCTCATAGTATTTGCCTTACTATATGAAGGCAAGTATGATTTAATACTTTTAAAGAGACTTAGTAGGATGATTCCCATAGCTGGAATATAATAATCAAAGAATATTATTAATTAAAAAGGAACAGAAATAATAGAAAGAGGCAAGACCTTTTCCTTTATATTAAAAGTATCCACATCATCTTGAACTGAATGAAGTTAGCAATACTATAGATTGCATCAGGTGGAATACAGAATAAGAGCAAAGGAGAAAATATGGATGTTTTTTCCAAAAGCAAATTGCAATTCTTTCCGAACAGCATGAAGCAGTAGTAACGGAAGACTTGGTTTATCCTGACGTCTGTTGGGAAAACCTCTCAAAAGGTTGGGGACCAGGCTAAGCGTAGTCTTTCTGCAATAGTTCTGACTGGTCTTGCAGACAACATTTTCCTTCAGAAGGTGAAGACAGGTACAAGAGGATCGGCAGCATTTGACTTGATAAAATACTAAATTAAGGAAATGAAAATAGCAGGGCCATTCTGGAAAAGTGACAGTGTCATGCTGGAGTTCTTAACTGAATGAGAAACAAAGGTTGAGTATTGTCATATGCATATTTTTGGACTTCAGGAAGACCAATTTTGATAAACTCAGAGCAATCTGAGTGATAAAAAATGTTGCCTAGGTGTCCCGGATGATAGAGCTAATGAGAAAAGAAGTTAGAGATCTCCCAAAAGGAAATACTGAAAGCACACCTGCAAACAACTGCGTTAAGAAAATAAGGAAGATATCAGAAGAAGCCAATCTGGCTGCATGAAAAGCTTAATGAAGAAATGTAAACAAAAGTGTGCACAGGTAGAAGGTAGAAAGAGGATCAGATTGCCAAGGAACAGAACATGCAGATAGTCCAAGCCTGGGGAGACTGTGAAAGCTCAGAATGAATTGATGCTAAGAATGAGAAAAAGGTCTTTAAGATGTATTCAGAATAAAGAACTATATATCAGCTAGTCAGTGAAGATGGCAAAATGATATCAGGTAAGAAAAAAACTGGAGGTACTCAACTCCTTTTCTGGTTTAATCTTCCCCAACAGGAAAGGGCTTGTCCGTGAACTGCATCTGTGAAGAGCAGGATGAAGGGCTAGTATTGAAGCATGAGACTGATAGCAATCCGGTGGAAATACTACTTATTTAGAATTTAATATGAATTTTTAGGAGGAGGAGATTAATTTCTTCATAGGTTACTGAAGGAACTAGTGAAGTGTTTGACTGAACCTTTGAGAAATTCTGGGAAATGGGTGAAGTGCCAGACAATTGGAGGTGGACTAACTCCAGCCTTACCTTCAAAAAAGAGAATCCAAGAACTAGATCCAATGTCTGGGAACAGACCATAAAGTGATGAATTAGTAGACTATCAAATTCTATTATGTCCACTGCAGGCCCACAATATTCTGATCAGCAAATTTTTAAATGTGTCTGGATGAAATTAGAATTTATGGAAACGTGATTAACTGGAGGAATTTATGGTATCAAGCTCTGAGTCAGCATTTTTATTAATGGCCTGGATGAAGCAACAAAGGGGTAACACAAAACTGGGTGCAATGGCAGTATTTTAGAAGACAAATGGAATTCTAAACCACCTTGAGAGGTTAGAGAAGTTGGATGGAGATAGCAAAATTAAATGTAACAGAGACAAGTTCAGAGTTCTTCACCTGGGAAGCAAAACTCAAATGAGCAGGCATAGGACTGGTGGTATGTAGCTTAGTACCAGGACTTGTGAAAAAGACCTTGGAATAGTAGTTGGCTGTAAACTCAACAGAAACCAGCAATACGATGGGGCTGCTAAAAAGGCAACAGTGATGTGCATTGCCAGGGGAAGTACAGTTTCTAAATCACTTTGCTTTGGACAAGACCCACCTCATGGACTGTGTCCATTCTGGGCACCACACTTTGAGAAGGATTCACTGAAATTAGTTCAATGAAAGGCAGTGAGGATGATCAGGGGACTAAAAATAAAGTATTGGGAAGAAAGACTGAAGGAGCTGAGTTTGTTTACTTGAGATAAAAGACTTACGATAATACTCTACAATACCTGAAAGATGTCACAGAGAAGAAGGTTAAGTCCAGTTCTTCATTGACTCAGACCGTCCAACACAGAATAATGGATTTAAATTGCAGAGAAGTAGGTTCCAATGGAATGTTTGCAAAAGTCTCCTACCTACTGTTAGTGGAACCAGTGACCCAAGAGGTGGTGGGCTCCCCTTTCTTGGAGGCATCTAAGAAGAAACAGGGCAGCTATCTGCTTAATTTGGATTCCAGCACTCAAGAGGGGCTCCATGGACTCAAAGGCCCTTCCAGCTCTAGGATTCAACGTGCACACCCCAAGTTTCATGCACAGTCCACAGCCAAATAAAAAGCAACTTCCAAGAGCTTGCAGAGACAAGATGAAATGTGGCCTGTGCAGCCCACACACACATTGACACACACACTTCTCCCCCATATATATATGTAGTCACGGACATACAGAGAAAAAAAAACCTTGCTTCCCACTACATGCAGATACAAAATAAAGTCCCTCTTCCTCTCCAAGAAAACAGGTAAGTTTTCACATTCATTTCCAGTGAAAAGTAGGAGCTATGTTCAGTTGCATCCCTGCAGGGAAGAAGGGCAAATTAGTCATGGGAATGCAAGGGTTCCAACCAGTATGCATGGGGCAAAGGTGCAATTCAGCAGAGGAACCAGTTACCCCACAAGGTGATGAGCACCCCTTCCCTGGATGTATTCAAGCAGAAATTGGCCAAGGATGCTTGCCCTGAGTAGCAGCTTGGGCTGGATGGTCTCAGTGGCCCTCTGCAGCTCCAGGATTTTGTGATTCTCTGAGACCATTGTTGATCTGGCTGCAAGATGGAGGAACTGGTTAGTTGCCTCACTGGGGGACTTGCTGTGGTTCTCTTCCATTTTCTCTGTTCCTTGACAGTTTTGGATGTCAAGGCTCAACTTTCTGATGCTACAGAACCAACTGGAAGTTTTGTGAAGCCTCTAGAGGCAAAGATTGGGAGGAGGTCCAGAGGGCACAGGAAGACTTCTTCTTTCATTGGGGTTGATTTACTTGGTCAGTCTTTTTGCTTCTGCTACATACTGCTTCTGACCTGTGCCCTTCTCCATCATGGATGGAGAGCTGCTTTGCATGATGCATTTTTATTATTTTCTTCAGCATCCATGATTAGGGATGCAGTAACATCACAGAAGGGGATGCAGGATGGATTTTCTCCTAGTTTCCCCCTTTGGTGTATTTTGTATTCTATCATTTTTTTAAACTGGATGTTAATTAAGCCTGTTAATGACTTAAATACTCCAAGTCACATTACTTTTATTTGGTATTTTGACAATGAATTTTAGCCATGACACTGAGGACTGTGCAAAGCACAGAGATCATTGGAGGGTAGCACGTGCATGTCCCCATGCAGCTAATGTGACACAGATAAGGCTGGTTTATACTCACACAAAGCCAGTGTAGGGTTTGACTTAGCATGGTATGTACATTCGGCCAGTATGTGGCTTATTCAGTTAACCATGGCTAAGCAAACCACAGCATAGTGCAATGCCCAAACTCAGTAGAAAGTGAAGTGATTAAAAATCACCAGGCTGCATTAAAGCTGGCTAAGAAATTGAGACCAGAAGAAGAGTCTTGAGGGTGGATCTGACTACTGGTCCATCAAGGTGGTCACTCTGCCCCCACCATGGACAGCTGGGTTCCTGTGGGACCATGCCACTTATGGTCTGGTGCTAGAGATAATCTGTGACCAGACCAGTGACTATTAATAGCTTGTGCTACCTGAGGAGGCCAAACTTTATATTATTATTATTATTATTATTATTATTATTATTATTATTATTATTGATGTATGCTGTCTAGATTCATAAATGGGGAGTTGGGCAGCCTTCCAAATTTGTTAAATAAATAGCGAATTGCTGTTATTATTTCCTAGCACTCTACCTGAGTCTGCCTTCCTGAAACTTAAATTTGTTATTCCCTGTCCTGAAGTCTAGAAAAAAGCCATGCTGACATTCAGAAGTTGCATCATGGTTTTCAAGGTGCTTTCAGGACAATCTCCTAAACTCTGGCTCTAGAATCTTCCCTGGTGTCAATATCAGCCTGGTCTGTAGTTCCCCAGATCCTCTGCTTCCCCTTTTTTGAAGACTCCTTCAGTTGTCCAGCACGTCCTCGGTCTCCAGGATTTTTCAAAGAGAATGAGCAAGGGTCCAGCCAGGCCATCAGATGGCTCCTTGAGTGGTACTCCAGGAGGCTATTTAACTGGTCCAGAGATCTAAAGCAAACAGGTATTCCCAGGCCATATTTCTATCAGTCTCAGATTTCAGTCCTGCTCCTTCATCCTACTCTTCATAATTGCCTCGCAGGATACACATACTCTTCTGGTTGGAGAATACTGAGCTAACAATTTGCCAATAAGAGGTGAATTTTAGGAGGAACATCCTTGTTACATTTTAGTAGGGTTTAAGACAAAATTTACTTTTCATGGTGGGATCAGCTTTAACTTGCAGTCAAAGGAATTTTCAGGATATTTGTCAAAGGATGCAAGTTGTCAATTGTAATATTCAAAGACTCCAGAGCATCAAACTTCATTTGCAAGAGAGAAGTGGCAATAGTCCCTCTTTATTTTAATTCTTGATTTAAAAGTCCAGGAAAACGAATAGCATATTTAAAGGAAGACAATAAAATCAATATGCAAAAGTCAAGGACGAAGTTTTATATTTGATTGTAGCATCTGGCAGCTTCCCATGGTCACAATACAAGGGCAGAGGGAAAAAAAATCTGAAACACCCAAGCAGCTGCCCCAAATTTGGTGACTTCTGGGAATTAGGTACAAGAAAGCACTCCAAATCCTGCACCAATTCCACACAGCATACAATCTCTGTGGCAAAGAAAAATGTGTCAATAGTGCATGAAATATTTTATGTGGTTTTTTGTACTTCTGATGGCTAAAGGGGAGATCTTTGTAGAGAAATGAAATCTTACTTCCTGAATCACTTGAATCCTTTAAATTGGCACCCTCAGTTTTGGCCTGGCTGGGCACTGGCCATCTCCTTTAAGCCTCCGGGGGCTTTCATTTACATCAAGTAAAATGCGTGCCTGACAGCTTTTGAATCCCCCAGAGTTCTTCATCCGGTGAAGGGGTACAAAAAGAGGCAGAAGAGGAAGAAAAAAAAATTATATTTGAAACGGTGAAGTCCAGAATGTGACTTTTAAAAATAGAAACAACTGCTGGAATTCTCTGAAAATACCATTCTGTGCTTCTGTTGTGGACTGTGAAGTGGGAGCAGGCAGGTTCGAGCAGGCAGTTTCAAGCAGCCGGTCAGAGGCTTCCCACAGGATCCCAGAGCTCAAAAGCCATCTGTCCACTGTGTGGAACTGCCTCGGCCACCCAAATTAAAGCATCCCCCCACCTGTGTCCAGTCTCTGCTTGAGCACAGCCGATAAACGGCTAACCCTTCCAATCTCTTCCCTTAGAAGCCTCCAGAATCGGCTCTCTGTGCTCTGGGGGGCTAGAGGAGGGTTCCCAGTTGTGCCCGGCTCCCCCCACCCCCCGGTATTCGAAGAGGCCTTCGTAGCTCCCGCTTCCCCTTCCCTTCCCAAAGGGAAACATGCCTGGCTCCTTCAGTTTCTCTTCCCAGGACAATCTCGTCTTTTCTCTAGTCTTCCTCTGCTACATCAGAGCTGTTCCTTAAAATGCTGAGATTACGTCCCTCCAGTTTGGTGAGCTTCAAGCCGGTTATGTGTCTGCTGAATTATCAGGCTCTCTGGCCACGCTTAATCAGCTTGCTAATTAAGTTTGTCAGCTGTTTGGTTGTACTAAAATATATCAGATCAATATCATTCCCAACATCACCTAAAGAGGCTCCCAATCAAAAACGTTAACGATTTTTTTGGTATTTTTGACAAATCCATACTCTCTTCTGGTAATTACAGACTGGCTTCTTCCATATCTGCTCTGGAATTTTCCCAGGAATAATTGTCAGCCTCAGACATTGCTTTCTCCCACAATTTTAACCCAAAGAGGCAACTGTTACGCAATGGTGTTAAAAATAATTCCTCCTGCCACTGATCCTGCTCCATCTTTGCACCACCTGACAGGGTGATTTTCCGATTTGTTATCATCCAAGTGCAGTGCACGATCTGGGGCGGGGGGAGGAGGGAGCCATTGTTTCACTAAAGTCCAGTTCCTTGAAGGAGGTCGCTGGAGGGAGATTGCCTGTTTGTGGCCTCAGGCTTCTCTGAATGTAGGAATCCTAACAGTCACATCCCGGCCTGTTTGTGTTTCTCGTCTCCAGCTTTTAGGGAGAGGGCTGCCCGCTTGGACAGGAGCGGCGTGCCCTCCTGCTAGACAGCCAGGCTTTGGAGTCCCTGCCTGAGCTGGTCAGGGAGAATGAAAGGCCTGGAAAAACCCGTTACTCCTTGCGGGCTTATCTGAACCATTCTAATGTGGTTCAGATAAGCCCGCAAGGCTTCAGAGCTGTGCTCTGGCGGCTCTTAAGGGGCGCTGCACCCAGAATAATACAGTAGCTCCATACACAAAATGGGTTTTCATGTCACCTTAAGCTACAGTGGGTTTTGCCTGGTTTGGGGTGAGTTGTTGAATGAATCTGGCTAGTTTGATTTGTAAACTATGGTTTATACTAAGCAAACTATGCGAACCCATCTGATTGCTTATTCACCAAGTTATAGTTAAACTTACAACAGCTGTGTGATGTGGGATCCCGATCCCAGAAAACTTAAACTCAAGCATTATAGAGTAAGGGGTGGGACCTGCAACAAACTGCTTTGGCACAGTGGTGAAGGTGCTGGATTGGAGCAGGAAGGCCCAGGTTCAGGTCCCCCCCAGCCTCCGATGTTCCCAGGGAGCTCTGGGCCAGTTCCTCCCTTACCACCCAGGCGGCCTCAGAGGGGCTGGTCCTGGGCATCCAATGAATGAAGGTCCCCATGGAAACCCCTCTTGAGCCTTGGAGAACAGGGTGGTACAAGGCCACCTCTCGCCCAGCCACTTCTCCGCATGTTCAGTATGCCGAAGTCAAGAAGGAGTGGCTGTCACTGGGGGAGACCTTTCTGCCAGAGGTCCTTACCTGGCATGACTAATAGCTGCCACCCATTCATCACAGTCCTTGGCATCCTCGGTCCTCAGCTCCAGAGTCTTCTGGTTCTCATGATTGAAGTTAACCGTAAAGTAATGCTATAAAAATAAAGAGAAATGATCCTGCTGTTATTTATTATTACATTTGTACTACCCCATCTTTTTCTTGCCTAAAGACTCAAGGTGACTGACTTAGAATAATAAAATGTATAGAATGTAACAGTAAAATCAATGTAATTCTGATGCTGACATCAGGATTCAAATGAATGCAACCAAATGTTCAGAATCTGTTGCGTGGGCGTATATGAGACGGCTGGAAATGCAGGGCCGTGAATGCCACATCGCGTCCATCTCCCCAGCTCCCTCCTGCTCCACCGAGGACTCGCTGGCCTCAGCGGGACTCCTGGAGGCTCTATTTGCTCTGCCAAGCTGGAGGCCCCTCCTGCCACTACGGGGACTGCGGGGTCTGCTTCAGGCTGCCCTGGGCCCTGAGACCCCCTTGTGGGCCCCCCATGAGGCCAGTGGGGTCACTAACTGCAGCACTGATTTTTGACCCCCCTCCCCCTTCTGTGGTTTCAAGAAGCAGGTCTTCCGGCAGCAGAGGCAACTCTGGCTGTCTTGGCTTTGAGGGCAGAGGAAGCAATGCCTCTTCTGCAGCTACCATGATTTCTAAAAAATTGCCTGTCCAATTGAGAGGACTAGTGCTGGCCCTTTGAGGTAGGCCAGGTGAGGAGACAAACACCACATGAACTACTGGAAGTCCAGAGGGCAGAATCACAGAATCCAAAAAGCCCAACAGGGTTTCTCTCTCCCTCCCTCTTATACCAAAGAGAGCCAAGTGGGGCAGCCTTGATTTCCTTCCTCCGCCCCTCCTATCTTCCTGGGCTAAGCTGATATTTCTTAACAGCTGTTGCCTACCTTCTCCAAGTCCACCCTCTCTAAGCAGGCCCTTTGCCTAGCACTGAGATAGGGAGGCAGGCCTGAAGAAGACCCTGGGAACATTTGCCGTGCATCCTGACCCTGAAGGACCGTGCAGTACTGGCCATTGGATCCTGGAGGTTGTGACCCCCTGGCTCTGGGTATTGCTCTCCCCTCAGATGCCAGACTGCTTTTGTGAATTGCTAGCCCTTCCAAGATTGCATCCCCCACCCCCACCTTTGGCTTAGTACTCTGGTCAAGAAATAGTGCCAACCCATGATTTGCAACTGGCGGCCCCCTCTCCTAATAAAGTTGGCACCCTTGTGTACTAGAAAGAGGCTGGAGGGCTTAAAGAGGGGCCATAGTGTCATGCTCCCTGATCAAAGGTTCCCAGAACATCTGATTGGACTCTCATGCATGAATGGAGTTAACACATGTCGGGACTTGCGAGTCAGCAGAACTGGGAGAGGGAAACTGCCAGGAGTGCGAAAGCATCACTGACTAGCATGAAGGGGGGGGGGCGCATGCCTAAGTAAGGGAGGGGCTTGAACTCATTGGGCTGTTTAACTTGGGGAAAGTGTGGGAACTTTCATTCACAACTTTCCCACTGTTCTGTCTGCTACACTCCATTAAAGTGATTTCTACTATAATTACGTATGAATCAATTTTGGTGGCAGATTGAGTAATACAGTCATTACACATAGCTCGGCAAAGAAGGAGGACACCCCTGAGAAACAAAATGATAATCCCTGGTGACTTTTCTAAGTTGCTATGAAACTTCGAAAAAGTAAAAGTATGCAAAGATTGTTGGAGCCTGATAAAAGGATGAAAGACCTAGCAGGAGGCCATCTGCGTAGGAATCTCCCTTAGTCATAAATTCTTCTTGGGCAAGTCCTTCTGAAGAAGCAGAGCTTAACCCCTTTTGCCATCTTTTGCTCATGCCAAGAGGAGAGCTGTAGAATGTTTGAGCCACCTGGACTATGCTGCCATGAGAAGGAGACCAGGTGGGTTGAACAATCAACCCAGTCTAGCTGGAAGGAAGTGTCAGGTGGCTCTGCTCCAGACCCTGTGCTGTTCAACATAGTGAGAAAATAGGGTGATCTAATTTGCAGGTGACACAAAGATGGAGGGATAGCAAACACCTTGGTGGGCAGTATCAAGATTCAGGGGGATCCTGAAAGCTAGAACCATGGTCAGAAACCAGCAAGATAAATTTCAACAAAGATAAAGCTAAGTCTGGGTAGGAAAAATCAAGGGCCTGAGTATAGGGTAGGGAAAATCATAGTAGGCAACAATACATACTGAAAGGATCTTGTATCTTGCTGAATCCTAAGCTGAATATAACAGTGTGATATAGCTGTGAAAACCAACCAACCAACCACAGATGCAATTCTGGGTTGCATCAACAAAAATATAACATAACAATCAAGATAAGTCATAATTTTTCTCTATTCTGTATTGGTCATTAAGAATTTTCATTGAGAAATTGGCACAAGTCAGAGAAAAGCAATCAAGATAACAAGGGACTTGGAAGGAACCACTTATGAAGAATGATTGGAGGGGGTGGCTGGGCCTTGCTTGAAGAATTGAAGACTTTGGGGAGATACGATATCTGAAGGGCTGTCACCTGACAGAGCCCAGGTGGAACAGAAGAGTTCAGAGTTGTTCCAGAAGATAGGACCAGAAATCATGGGCTTAAATTACAAGGGAAGAGATTTTGGTTGAACATGAGGAAGAATTTCCTAATGTTAAAAGCTTTCACACCATGGAAGAGGCTGCCTTGAGAGGTGTTGGAATCTCTGGGGTCCAGGGTGCTGTGGAGTGGATTCCTGCATGGGCAGGGGGTGGGCTATATCACAGGATGATGAAGGGGCTGAAAGGGAACTTGGAGGTGACTTATGCCAACTGCCTGCTCTGGATCTCCAGGATCCCTTCTGGCATATTATTTTACTCTATGATTCTGTAATGCATTAGCAGCTGTGCTGTGTAATATGCAGAGTCATTAAGATGCGTTAGTTGAAAATCTGTTGACCTGTAAACTGCAGTTCTACCACTGAATACCAGGTGATTAAGCGATTGCACTGTATGCTGTCAGCCTTGAATAGTCTTTAATAAATAGCTTTGATTGGTTATTAATTATTGTTTTAATTCCAGACTTCACGAACGTGTCAGCCTGTTGAATAAGCTCTGGTGTTTGGTCCCAGCAGAACTGGGTGGTGGGAGGCCCCAGTTTGTTTCTGGCTGCTGTGTCTAGGAGCTGAGCAGACTCAGGACAGGCTATTTTTAGCTTCCTTTGGCATTTATTCTTGTTGTGTTAATTTTCATCAGGGAAGCTTCTAGCCCAGCAAAAGAGTTCTTGCAGTTCATTTGCTCTCCTTTTCTACAGTCTCCTAGGAAACGAGGAATGTTCTGCATGGCCACAGATCGAATCGATTAACTGGGGAACAAGTAAGGAACCAGTTGGCTGCCCTCCCTCTGCTTCCACTGCTCTAATCAGGAAGACCCTGCAATGCCACCCGGGAGAAAGACCTGGCATGCAGAGATCCGCCCCCGCCGGTGGGCACAGGGGCCTCTCGCCAGTCTGTGCCTGCTCTGTGCAATTGCTCCACCCGGCACTGCTTATTCCTGAGCTCCTAAATATGCAGAATAGGACAGTTGGCACCTTTGCCAAAGAGGTTAAGGGGCTGGATGATTGCCAAATTCTAACCCAAAACAGCCCACTGCTGTTGCCCTGCTGATGTCACAGTGGGGTCACAGAGCGGGATTTTCATCTGGTCAGCAGTTGCCTGGGTTACCTGAGCTTTGCTCTGAATGATCAATGGCTTGGAACAACTTGCCTTTTGCCTGGTGCTTGGACCAGTCTGCAGGTCCCAAGGAGTCCTCTGCTTTTCCTCCCCAGTTCTTTGTCTTCTGTGCTGAGAAAGCAGCCCCAGAAGGTACCACGGAGAAGAAGAAGGGCAGAACCCTGACCTTTACTGTGCCAGGCCCTAGAAATACCGCCTAGCTCAGGGTTCCTCAACCAGGGTTCTGTGGCACCCTTGGGTTCTGCAAGAGGTCACCAGGGGTTCCCTGGGAGATCATGATTTATTTTAAAAGGTATTTCAAATTCAGGCAATTTCACATTAAAGAGGTCAGTTTCATTCTTTATTATCAGTTTAGGAACACTGTTAATGCATATCTACAGGCCTACCCATGAAACGAATATCATAATTTTGTAACTTGTGGCCTATATTTGAGCCTGATTGTGCAGGGGTTCCCCGAGGCCTGAAAAATATTTCAAGGGTTCCTCCTCGGTCAAAAGGTTAAGAAAGGCTGGCCTAGGTCAACACAAAGAAGGCAGGAGCTTCGTGTAGCCCTTTCTCATGGGCTTTGTCTTCCAAGTTCGTTATTGGCCAAAGTCAAGCCAGTGACCAGTTTGGTAGGACAGAGGATGGCAGAGCTCCTTGGAAGTGTGCCAGGTCATGCCAATGGCTCTCATGGTGCTGATCATGCCAGCCTTATTCTTGCCAGGCTTTTGCACTGGGGAGCTTCTAATCGCCTCCCCCCTCATATCTGGCTTGTCTTCTTCAAGGGCATCCTGCTGTATACGGTTTCAATAGCAACCTCTGCACATTGTGGCTGAGGCCAAGCAGATGAGGGTTTTCTCATCTAAATATAGCTCCTCTCACTGTTACATGCTGATTATGTGAAGGGCAGTGAACAATGCACACATCTATGCCAACGTGTGCAGGGCCTTATCCTGGCAAAAGATTTAGCATTCTTTCTTAGCTTAAATCAGAATTGATTTTGGAATGATTAAACGTGGACCTTACAGATGACTGCGTGTTTTCTGCCCACTGCCAAATGTCTCCATGCTTGCACAAGGCACCTCTTCCCAAAGCAAGGCTCCACAGGACTAGCATCTTTAACCTAACAGGTAAAGCTTCAGCCCAGCAGTCATGCCTGTACCGGAGAGTAAATCAGGGTCCCCTGCAGAGATTCAGACATTTGGGCAAAGAGAAAGACAAGCTGGAGCCAAGGGGAGGGAAAATTGCATTCCTCTTGTGTTCCTGGAGATGGGCATAGAATATTCCCTGAGAAACCCCCTATTTTCTCAACCCAAGAGGAAATAGATGGAGGTCCCTCTGCATGGGGACCTGCAAGACTTAGGGTGTGTCTGTGGTGTAACTGCTAAACCCAGTTAAGTGGTTATAGGCAGCAAATGCAAGCTCACTATGGTGACTGAACTGTCAGGCCATAACAGAGAACAAAGGTATATTAGACGAAACAAAAGAGGTACAGTAACAGGAGCTGGTGGTGGTGGGACTTTACATAAAAAAAGAGAATCAAAGAAACAATCAAACCAAGTGAGCAAGAATGCCAGCCAGAAGTGAGAAATGGAGAGGATACTCTGCAACACTGGAACTCAGAAACACGTTCCAAACCCTCACCAAAAAAGAAGTTCTCAGCCTTCAGTTAAGGAAAAAAAGACCCCAGAAAAGGAGTCAGGAGGGCGGATCCCTGAAGGGCAGAGGGGGCATAGCTACACCCTACAAGAAGGCATACTTGGTCGTTGATGATTCATCTCAGTGTGGAATAAAAACAAAAGATGCCAATAAAACCATTATCTCATGAAGTAAGTTTGTCTGTCAGGAGCACAGATTAGCAATGTGACAGAACAACTTCCAAGCGTTATCAGACTCACTGTCAACTATCCCTTCCTGCTGATCTATGTGGGGACAGATGATACTGCAAATAACAGCTATAACTGCATCATCATGGATTCTGGAAGGAAATCAATATTCTGGAGTTTCAGGTGGTTTCTCACCCACTCTTCAGGTACAAGGAAGGGGACTGGAAAGGGAAAGGGAATGCTGCAAGTTGAAGTGTCTGGTTAGACAAACAGTATGAACAGGAGGGGTTTGTTTTCAGGAGCCACTGTCTGATTTACCTGGATGATTGACTGCATGGCATGAGATGAAGTTCACATCACAAGGAGTAGTTTAAAATGTTCGGTGAAGTCTGGTGACCTTAATCAGGAGAGCTTTCAATTTAATCCTTTGAGATACAATGAAAAATAAAAATCTAGGATAAATATTTGTGGGTTATAGAAAGAGAAGGAAGAGGAGGAGGGTGGGGAAGGGAAAGAAGAAGCTGTTCCACCGAAGCATGTTGATGAAGAAGCCTTTATATGAGAGCCAGTCTGGTCCATCGGTTAAGGCAACGGGCTAGAAACCAGGAGGCTGTGAGTTCTAGTCCTGCCTGAGGCACGAAAGCCGGCTGGGTGACCCTGGGCCAGTCCCTCTCTCTCAGCCTGACCACCTCACAGGGTTGTTGTTGTGGGGAAAATAGGAGGAGGAGGGAGTATTAGGTATGTTCACTGCCTTGAGTTATTTATAAAAATAATAAAGGCGGGATAGAAAATAATAAAATAAAATAAATAAATAAATAAATAATATTGAATCCTATGAGGGTTGGAGATGAAAATTCAAAAGAACTTAAGGATTTGCATTCTGCAGAAACAAAACATAATTATATGTGCCTATTACACAACGAACAATCAAAAATATTGTTGTACGCCCCCCAGAGTAATTTTATGTGAGATGGGTGGCCATATAAACTTGATAGAGAGATAGAGAGATAACTAGCTCACGGCCTCATCCATTTACTAACCATCACAGTGTGGGAAATATGATCAAATAAGTCTACAGAGAGCTGGTAGGATGCCTCTCCTGACAGAGATGGATGAAATGAATCTCCTTGGAAGGAAGTTATAGAGAGAGAGGAGGAGGAGGAGTTGAACTGTAGTCTAAAATCTACAGTGCAATTCAGGGGAAAGCACTTGTTGGTGCTGTTGAGAGTGGATAGTTTAAAGTATGTGGAACAGTGAATAAAAGCAATGCCGTAATTGCTATCCATGACTGACAACCCAGCCAAGGAAGAAGTGAAGATGGTGATTTCCAAAAGCAAAGATCTTTCAGGAGATGCGAAGTAGTAATGATGGGAGACTTTAATGGCCCTGATGTTTGTTCAGAGACAGACTCTGCCAAGCTTGGCCCTTTTAGGAAATCCCTGGCTTATTCTGCTGGCCATTTTCTCCTTCAGAAGAGAGAAGAAAGCATAGGAACTTCAACTACCCTTGCTTCACATGAATCAATAGGGAAATCTGACTAGACCAAGTAATGATACAACCGTAACACTGGTGTAGGAAACTGGGCAAGGAAGGATTTCTTGATTTTAAGGAAAACCAACACTCAGTTTGAAAGCATGTCTACAAGAAAGTGGATTTTAATCCATATGGAGCAATTAGTGTTAGAAGTGAATGGGAAAATGAGCACAAAGTAGACAGAAGTCATTTAAAGTCATTTAAAGAGATACTAAACGCACAGACTATTCCAAATGAGGGAATGGAAGACAGCAAAAGAAGCCAAAATAAAAAAAGGGCATCATAATATGGAGTTGAAAAAGAAGCAGAATCCCAAGTACACCAGAATTGTCCAGATTTGTAGAGATGTTGTCAGAAAGGCTAATGCTCAGAATGAGCTGAAGGTAGCAAAGGATGCTCCGAACAAGAAAAAGGGCTTCTTCAGATATGCTGAAAATGCAAGAAGAAACAAAATCAAAATCAATGAAGCGCAGAAAATGTTAACAGGTAACAAAGAGCAGGCAGAACACCTGGCCCCTTTTGTGGTTCGGTTCTGTGAGAAGAGGATGTAACTTCTGGGTTGAAGAAGCATCATTGCAACTTCAGCTTGATAGAAATCTAATCAGGGAACACCTACAGACTTTAAAACTCCAGGGTAAGATTACATCTTAGAGCACTGAAGGAAATGCCTGATGATTGGGCTAGTGGTCTATGAAAAATTCTGGCAAATGTGACAGGTGATGGAGGAGACAAACCCCAAACATTTGAAAACAGAAAAGAATAATCCATCAATATCTGATAAAGCAATCAATCTATTAAAAATTTGAAAATAATACGTGAAATTTTTAGGTCTTGCTTGATTAACCTTACCTTGTTTTTAGAACAGTACAGACCTAATAAATCAAATATAGACTAAATAGGTTCTCTACTAGGTGGATTCACAAATAGCCTGATGAATGAAACTACAGACAAATGCAAAGGCTTCACTTAGGAAACAGAGATCAAAGGTGCAGGAACAGGATGGACAATACTGTCCACGTGCAAAAGATGTAATTGTAGTTGATCACAGTGACTTGGCTGCCAACAATAGAATTTTAATCTGCATCAACAGCAATATAATTTCCATCCTCCAAGAAATAAAAACACCACTATATGCTGGTTAGATTCCCCCCCAGCTCGATCTGTGTGCATTTCACAGCAACCCCCTCTGAGGAGGCGTGAGGCAAATCGCAAGAAGACTGAAGGGAGGGCAATGAAGGCAGTGCTGAAGGTGGAAACTAAGTTGTACAAGGAGAATATAGGGGAGAGGAACCATTAACCTTGGGGAGAAATGACAGAAGCGCTTGAGAATGTCACACAGAAGTGGGCCAAAACCTGTTCACCCTTGTTCCAGAGTGCTGGACACAGGATCATGGATTTAAGTGGCAGGAAGGCAAGTCCCAGTGGAATGTTAGCAACCATCTCCTCGAAGTGAGATGAATTTGAAAGTGGAACTGGTGACCAGCAAGGGAGACTTCAATCTGAATTCCTGCTCTGAGCAGGCTGGTGGATTTCGTGGTGTTACGAATCCTTGGAAAGCCTGTGATTCTTCCAACAGTGGGCTCCAGAGAAAGCAAAACTGTTTTTCCAGCTGGAGATTTTGCTTTCAAACTGGAGTAGAAGTGGAATAACTGATTTCACGTAGAGCTGGCAAGGGTTGGCCTTTGGCTCCAGAAGCCCCATTTGGTCTGCTGGCTGCTGTGAGTAGCTTAGTCTGTTCCTGACTTGGGAGTGGGCACCGGGAAACAGAGCGCTTGCTCAGGTTGCGCCAGTGCGGCTGAGGGCGCCCAGCAGCTCACCTGAGCTCTGCCCCAGCCCCGCTCTGTCCTCAGGTGCTGCCGCCTAATACACTGGCAGAGGCATGCACCCCAATGCACATATGTGCATATGCACAGGTGTGCACACATCAGCAGGGCCAAAATGAGATGAGAGGGAGGCTTCTTAAAGAATAAGAGCCCGGAAGAAACCCCAATTCGCCTTCAGGGAGTTAGAAATCACTCAGAGCATTTATTCCTCTCTGCACCTGGTTCACCTTTCCAGCAAGAAAATGTAGCTTAGAGGGTTGCTGAGTCCACCCGGCCAACCCAACTGGCTGTCTGGCAGAGGCCCTCTGCCCTTGTATGCTGCTTAAAGGTAGCAACGCTTTCCTACTCATGACTTACACTTAGGTTTGTTGGGCAGAGCTAAGATGATGGCCTGCCATGAAGATTCAGCCATGCAATAGTCCCCAGAACTATGTGCATATGCCTGGAACAAAAATAAGGCTGACTGGAAGGAGATCCTGCAATAGTAAATCAGTTGCAGGGGTTTATTTAATTGTAATTTAATGCAGTTGTTTTGGTGCAAGCACGTTTCTGTGTTGATCTGATACAGGAAAAAAATGCTTTGAACAACTAAGATGTGGGAGACTATTATGTCCCCAGAAATCCTGAGAAACAGAGATAATCCCTTGTGATCTCCTATAGCAAAGTGTGATCTAGGACCTCACAGCTAAGCTGGCTTATCCTTGGCAAGGAAGACCCCCAAAAGCACCTATGAGGAAGAAAGTTCCAAGAAAGCATCCAGTCTTCCCAGTGAGCCTTCTTGGAAACCTCGCTGGCCTAAGGCCGCTGAGCTAGACATCTGAAGCCACATGGTGTGGCAGCTGGCCACTGGGAGAAGCATCAGAACCTTTTGTAAGCCGGCGGTGGGCCAATGTCTCTTTGGCCAGAATGGGCAGATGCTAGAAACTGGCCCAGGCCATGTCCCTCTCCACCCACTATTTTTTTCCATTTGGTTCCTAAAATATTGGCAAGAAAGATATGCTGCAGGGAAAAGGGCTGAGCCGGATGCCCTGACATTCCCATCGAGACAAGCCATGACAGCGGCAGAGCAAGTGACCCACCCTTCACGAGACACCCAGAATGTTTAGAAATGGCTCTTTTCCCGACCATGTTCAGAACCAGATTTACGTGGCTCTGGCAGTCCAGAGCCTCAACAGTCTCAGTCCTTTGGGTCACTAGGAGTACATTCCAAAAATGTATTGAGGTAATGAAATGTTTTGAATATTGAAAAAGCACCAAATAAATGTTGCTGCCATGGTTACATAGGAAATTAATGGCAAGAGTAGAGATCCTGATACGTTTTAAAGATTTAAAGAGCAGTAGACAAAAAAGTTTTGAAAACTGGATTTCTATAGATGCCAGAGAAAGAGGGAGAGAAAACACGTACACCACAGGAGAGGGCTCTGGAGTGGGCAGGCAATCTGGCTGTCTCCCCTCTCGGCTATAAAATCCCTCACATTTGGGAAAGGAATCTCTGCATTCAGAGAAAGGGCCTTTCTTGTGCCCTGATGTTAACACCTCTGTGTTTTAACTTTAGAGGAACACCCATCACTGAGATGCCTGCCTTTCCTCTTGGATCTGTCTGGCTGGTCCAGTGGCTCTTCAGTCCATCAAAGCTACAGAATCATGTGAGTCTCCTCTTCATGAGATCTCCCCCCCCACCCCAATCTTGCTTCCCAAGTTCTGCACTAGCCTATGGTGTGGTCTCCTGATTTTCTGAGGATGCTAGCTGCAAATAAGGTCAGTTCTTCAAGGAGCTTCACAAATCCCTTCCAAATTCCAGTTTGGGGGTGTATTTCCAGCACTGAGCTGAGGTTCCTCCACAGTTGCAGTGGAGCCTGGGGGCAGCTTGCAATGCCTGAGCAGCTGTGCTGAGATGGACTGGCTCCAGGCCCAGGACAGCAGGGAATCTGGCAGGGTTCGGTGGTTCACCAGCTTTTTGTCACTTAAGGTGTGTCGGCTGGCCTGGGCCGGCCTCCAGCCCCACCCCCCCGCCGGAAAGAAGTCAGTAGTGAACTGGCCTGAGGGAGGGAAGGTGGTGGGGCTGGCGGAAGCAGACAGTAAGGAAGGTGGGAGTGGGCACTGCTGCAGATGATCACAGCCTCCTCCTTTCCGCCAACCAGAAAATCAGGAGGAGTCTGGTAGCACCTTTTCTGACTAACAAATTGTATTAAAAGGCATAAGCTTTTATTAACCCCTTTGATCTGAAAAGATGTTACCAGGCTCTTTTGGATTTTTTGCCACAAAGACTGACAGAGCTCCCCTCCTACAATGTTGTCCTCCATCCAGAGCATTGCAATTCAGTGTGTTGACTAGTTAATTGGACAGGTCACCATGCTTAATTTGATAAAGAAACGTGTGGCCTCCCTGTAACTGATTTCTGGCTGGAGCAGGTGTCTCCAGAAGAGGGAGGGGAAACCCCTGCCGCTTGAGCCTGTGGTCTTGAGCCACAGATCAGCCGCCAGAGGAGAGGACCAGGCTTGGACGGCTGGATCGAGGAGGCTGTCTTTGGACAGAGGGAGGACTGTAGTCGCTACCCTTGGTGCTGAAGCCCTGGTCTTGCCAGCAGCAGATGCAGCTGGCAGGTGCAGAGAGATCCCCCCCCCCCTCCGGCAAGATTCCCTCCCATGCAGAGGTGTCCCCCAAAAGGCTGGCTGGCTCAGGGTTCCCCAGGCTGCTGCCTCAAGCCAGTGTGCTCACTCCCCCCACCCCCATACTCCCATCCCACCTGCTTCTCCAGGGGATCCTTGGGCTTGGGTGAAGGCGCTCTGTCACACAGGCACCCTTCCAACAGGTAGAGGCCGGCTGGCCGGGAACTGGAATCATTCTCGAAGTAGAAAAGCATGTTCTGAAGGAGGGCAAACCACTTGGGGTGCCATTTGGTGTTGTCAGAGCTCTTCTTGCTCAGGTAGCCCCGCCGGGCACCATCCTTCTTGGCCAGCAGCCCCAGGTAGATGGCGTGCCCGTCATTCAGGCGCAGTGCCTTCTGCATGGTGTGGGCACAGGGGAGCTCACAGCCGCAGCAACCGCAACGCCATTCGACCCATTGGAGCCCCAGCAGGCCGGAGCCCCTCGCGCCGTCGGCCTGCCTCTCGCATGCCCGCCGCCGCCGCCGCCTCGCTCAGCCCGGTCCGGGCGCCTCCAGCAACGCGGTCACCTGCGCGGCAGGTCGGTTGGTCAGCACCGCGGACAGCGCCGGCGCCCGCTGCCCTGCCGCTCGCCTCCGCGCTCCGACCAGCCCTCAGCACCGCGGACAGCGGCAAACTGCGGCAGCGCCGCGGCGCTCGGAAGCTGCGCGCAGCCCCGCCGGCCAGCCCGGATCAGGAGCGCCTCTCCCCCTCCTACCTCCTGCCGCACGCCGCCGCGTGAGGAGCGGGTGGGGTGGGTCGCACGGCGGTGCGCAGCGGCACGGCGGCAGCCCAGCCCGGAGCCTCGTCCCGCAGCCCGGACCGGGGCCGGAGCAGCCCTCGCCCGGAGAAGGATGCCTGTCCTGGCAACCGCGGCAGCGCGCCTTAGCCAAGGTTTATTTTTAGCCTCCCTCTGGCGCCTCCCCACGCCAGGGAATTGGTTGGAGAAGGACAGGTCCCTTCCCCGAGCCTGCTGCCCGGCGCCACATCCCAAGTGCCGCAGCCCCTGCTTTTTGCGGGGCGGGACTTTTTTGCCGAGGTCGGAAGGTGCCTCGCTCTTGCGAGATCAGCCGCACCCGCTAGGAAAGCCGATCCCCCCATTCCAGCTTCCCAGCAAGGTGAAGTTTGCTGTCCTCGCCTGTGTCCCATGAACCCCGGAACCATCTAGCCGCTGGTGTGTCGTCCCAGCCCAGCTGGCACCCTCTCCGCGGGTGGTTCTGTGTGTCAACAAAGTAAAAAAAGAAAGGGTTAGTTGAGTAAAGCGTGGTCAGCATGCTGGGGGGGTGGGGGTGACAGAAAGTTCCAGATCTCTTATTCAGGCAACTGAACAGGGGGAAAAAAAAGTGGGCAAGAACATCCCCAGGAATACATGCCCACTTTTTTTTTCTGTTCAGTTTACTTCAGCCTCCAAAGGACAGAAGGAAGTCCAGCATCCTTTCGTATCCTCTAGCATCAAGGCCTCTTCTGAGGAGGCCATCCAGGATCGCCCCCCGCCCCCCATCCACCAGGGCAAATTACATTCCTAAATCCCCACCCGCTCAACCCCTGCCCCCATTAATTCAACCAAACTATCATACTCACATAGGCCTCAACCTTACAGGCTCCCTTCAGCTTCTTTTAGAAAATTCCCAAGCCAAACCCCTCCCACTTAGGTAGTTCAGTCAAGGTCCCCGCTTCCTGGCATCACCCAGCCATTTTCAAAGCAAAAGCAAGCTGAACCTCATGACTGATCCATCGGCACAACCTGGGATGCATGTCCTGGTGGGGGTCCTCCCAAAGAGAGGTTTCTCTTTTCTAGAATAGGCTCCATGGTTTTTGCCTCTCCTGCTGTGATAATAAAGGTCCCTGCCTTCACTTTTGGCCACTCTGTCTTGCAGTAAGGGTAGCTGAGTCAGGCGGGATGTCCAGTTGGACAAGAGGATATGGAAGCAAGTGAATTCTCCACATGGAACACCTGCTAGAGAAGTAGCAGCCAGATTCTGCCAACATGACATGCTTCACTAGGTCTATTAAAGACCGAATGATTACATTGGTATGACATGCTAAACTTGGTTAGGGTTATTCTGGCAAAATAGGGTGCTTGGGAGGGGAGGGTTGTTGGGGTTCTGCAAATTCAGCCTGATCAGTTTATGGTTCCATGCAACTGTCCAAAATGAGAGAATGGTTAATTAAAGAATCAGGTTGAGTATGTTATGTGAACATCTTGGGACATCATAAAGACCAACAGATGCATCACAGCAGCTGCTTTTGTGGATTCCAGGGAAATTGTGAATTTCCAACCCCATTAATACTTTTGGCCGGATTACAAAAATGCAATAAAACAATCCTGAAAACATAATTTTAAAAAATCAAATGCGACCCTAACACCCACACATCTACCATTAAAACACTAACACATTACAGTTCCTGGGTATGTTTGTAGTTAATTCCTAAACAGTAATGAGGAGGGGGCTCCAGCTGCAGTTTGTTTCTTAATGGGGGCTTTACCATGGAAAAACAGAATTAACTTGTTGGAGGAATGTGCAATAGGATCCACAACAGGTGCTTTGCTGTTCATCCAAGAGTTGGGATCAGATGGTTCTGGAAGTAGCTTAGACTCATAGAATGTAAGTGTTGGATGGGACCTTGGAGATCATCTTGTCCTCCTTCTGCCCAGTGCAGAAATTTACAACATTGTTATCCCTGAGAAAGGGTTATCTAGATTACTTTTACATACCACCTGCAAAGGAGAGTCCATAGTCTCCTGAAGCAGCCTGTCCTGGTGGGTACCAAGGAAGAGGTGCATGAGCTCAGTGGGACTATATTGCCAGACCTGCTCATCTTTATGGTACCCTAAAACAGTTGTTGTTGTCATACGCACAACACAATCTTTTACTTCTATGCTGCTTGAAGAATAATGTCCAATAACTAGAAAGCTCCCATGCATCATAATACACACCGTTTGAAGTTTCATGGAGATATGTATATACTTCAACGTGGTTTTAACAAGGCAAGCAAATATGGCCACAACAAATATGGCAAAGACACATTGTCCCTATTTTAGGCATCTTGATACTGTGGAGCTGTACAAAGAAGAAGTATCTATGAAGAACCTCTAGTGGTCATGAAGGCACTTCTGGAAATTGCAAGGCAGCCAGATCAAAACTGGGGGGCCATGGGGCTCCACTTGATGTTGGCTAAAGATCCATATCTTGATAGGTGCAATAAGCAAGATAAATGAGCGTTGAAGTGGTCTATTTGAAAAGTTGTGTGTGCATGGTGGTGGTGGTGGTGGTAGACACCTCCCACTTCCTACCACTGACCCAGATTGTGACTTCTTTAAATAGGCTTGAAGAATGTTGGAAAGATGATGTGAATTTGTTGTTTTAATGGGAAAATGTGGGTACTGCTCCAGTGACTTTAATTAGGTCATGAATCACCATGGTAACATCCAGGAATTGTCTAGCAACTAGGAAGGTTGCTGGGACTGGAAGCTTGTTAGCTGGAGGACTGGAAGGACCATGATCACAGAAGGCCTGGAAAGGAGAGGACTCCTCTGGGCCTGCCAGTTCTCTCAAACACACCCCTGCAGGGAAGACAGCCAGAACTGGCCAGCGGCTCTCAGGTTTCCTAATTCTGACAGTGTGAAATAACCTTTTTTTTAAAAATCTAGTTTCTCTCCTCCTAATTCTTATAACTAAACAGAGAAATACTCCTGATAATGTTTTAAAAGTTAAATATTTAAAGTTAGGGTTAGGGTTAGAGATATAAAAAACAGTAAAGGAATTAAAGAACTCTGGAAAATGCTATAAATAAATTTCATTAAAATGCATAAACAAGTGAGTATATAGTATACAGTGATATACACAAAGGAACAACATGATTAGCAAATGAATAAGCAGTATGATAAAAACATCAACCAATGATTGCAGAACAAATTTTTAATATATCTATGTCAGAGCGGCCAATCATTTTTTGATTTTTGGTTAATGTTTTCTACTTCATTAAAGAAAAATAAATAATACTTAAAACAGAAAAAGATAAGAAAATAGATGGCTTGAAAATATATATCATGAATAAATCAACTTCAGAAAACTTGACTAGAGTAGTCAAGAATCCACTCCCTTGCCCTTCTGTCCCAGAAATAACAAAGTGAAACAGGCACCCCCTGGAGCAAATCAGGTATTTGACTTTCAACCCCAAAGAGCTTAGCAGCTTCCAGGCTATGTCTGTGCCCTGAGAAGCTAATTCTGCCTCTGCAGCCATTCTCCACTGACCTGCGCAAATGTTGCTGCATGGCCACCAGTCCCACAGCAGTGGCTCTGGGTGATGTTTAAGGTTCAAACAACAACATCACAATCCAACCCCAAACATCCATGGTTAAAACAGTAGTCCCAACTTGTAAACCCAACATTAACCACTCCTCCCACACTTGGACTGTTTTAGATTTTTCACCACTTGGATTCTTTATTTTTACCTCTATTTATATTATTTATTATTGTATTTTACTCTCTGTATTTATGGTTATGGTTTTAATCGATTGTTGTAAACCGCCCAGAGTCCCCCAACAGGAGGAGATGGGCGGGGATAAATTAGATAAATAAAGAAATAAAATTAACCAGCAGGGCTTACCTACAGTAAGACCTGGCTTGCATGCCAGCAGGAACAGCCAGGCCTTTGGTGCCTTATGAAAGAATGCCTGGGTCAGGGCCATCTGGATTCACAGAGGATGCTGTTCTGCAGGGCAGGTGCTGCCACTGAGAAGGCATGGCAGCAAGTGGCACCATTCGGTAGAAGGGGCCCAGAACATTCCCTCCTGTTGGCTCTGGTGGGCTGGGCAGAAACAGTGGGAGAGGCAGCCCTGCAAGTCACCTGGCCTGGCTTTACAAGTGATAAGCAGCCCCATGAATCACACCCAGAAGACCCCTGGAAGCTGGTACCACTCAGGGAGCAGAGGTGTTATGAGGGTGTAGCAGGAAATACCAACACTGTCGAACCATTGCATTCTGGACCAGCTGAACTTGTGTTGTGCTTACGACTGGCTGATTCAGTCAAATTCTTTGAGAAGCTCATTTCAAGCAGCCAGATGCTCCCCCAGTGTAGCTTTTCATATAGAAATATTAAAGGAATATATCACAAGCTTGTTGGAATTATCAAGGGTCAACTCAGCATTGTCTCATAAGTATAAGGGGGTCTTTCTAGTAAACACATCTCTATTGTGCTTGTGGGATGTCACATGGGTCACCTGATTTCCACTTCCTCCTTCTTCTTGGGTTTGGGGATTAACAATCTCCATTACCTCTTGGGCACACCTGCAAGCAGGAGGTGCTGCAGAATGCAGCTCTTGTCATCTCATCTCGCTTGCATGCAGACTATTTCCATAGAAAGTGTCTACAAAGAACCAGTGATAAATAAGTGCTTTCTACTATGAATCTACTTGTATCCAGATCTACTGAATAAATGTAAGCAACCTTTTTTTTTCCTCTTCGTCTAACTACTGTGTGAAGACTGAATTATATTTTGAACATAATTAAGCTTAATGTGCAAGTTTTGGTTCACGCTTCTACTTTGTAAGATTGTTGTTAGCTGCTTGGAGTTCTTTTATTAACCTTTAAAAACTCCATCAAGGGTTATGGGTCCAGGACAAAACCGGTGCAGCCTAGCAGAGTCCAGTATACTGACCAAGAACTGATTTTTGAAAGGGCTTTTTTTTTTTTGGCCTCACAGCCAAAAAGAAAGCCGCTTGCACATTTAAAAGGCAAAGTTCAGAAAAGGGGTTTTTTTTGTATTCTCTCTGAACAATGGAGAAAGAGGAGGGAATTCCCCCGATACCAACATTGACAGGATAATTACTCAGCATAGCTATTCAGATTGAGGATGCAGCTAGATTTTGAAGATCATTTGGATGTTCTGGATTTATCTGAACCTAAACCAGAGGATGGGGAGGAAGCCAAAAACCTGTCAAAGAAAAATGATAAGAGGGCTAAAATTCTTATTGCTAGACATCTTCCAGATCACAGATTAGCAGAGATTAAAAATATTTCTACTGCAAAGGAAATGATTGAGAATTTATGCACCCTATACTCAGAAGCTGATGATCAGAAAGTGACCTCTTTGTTACGAGAACTGCATGCATGCAATTTGGAAGACAATGGAAATGTAAATTACCACCTGATCAGGCTACAGACAATCTTTGATCAGCTGAGCACAGTCCAGAATGTCATGAACAAAAAACTTAAGATGTCTTTCGTACTGAGTACATTACCAGATTTTTTCCATTTGTTGCTGGTCTGAATTTAGAAGGGAAAAATCTTTCTCAATTTCTGGAAGTGGTCAGATCAGAATGCCGAAGGCAAAAGAATTTGCAAAACAATAGAGAGCCTGGCAGAGACATTGGTTACCTAGCAATGAAGGGTAAACATGAGCCAGAGGAATCAGTGACACACCAGAAAAACAAAGGGACAGAAAAGAGGGCCATTATCTGTAATTCATGTAAAAGGCCAGGACATATTGCAAGGTTCTGCAGAAATAAGGACAAGAAAGATTTTTCCAAGGATAAATCCAAGGAAAAACATTTTAAAGGTGAAAAGGCTTTACACCCTGTTTATAAAGCTGATACCAATAAATGTCCTAGATGATGGGTAATTGATTCAGGGGCCAGTAAGCATCTATGTGGGAATAAACGTGACTTTTGTGAGCTAAATGAAACCACAGAAGGAAGCATAACATTAGCAGATGGCAGTTCAATTTTGATTCAAGGAAAAGGAAGTGTGCCATTGTGATGCATCAATGGAAGTGAACACAAAGATCTTATAGCAGAAGATGTTTTCTATGTACCAGACTTAGAAACCAATTTACTAAGTGTCTCAACATTGAGCAACAAAGGTTTTGATGTGATTTTTAATGCTAATGGACAATGTAAAGTCACCAGTGGAGAAAAGATTTATGTTACAGGTTTTCAAAACGATGCCGTCTACCAGGTGCACTGCAAACAACTGCCACCAGATGTCAGCCTTGCCTCTCAGCAGCAAAAGGAGGACAACAGTGCCACCACCTGGCATAGACGTTTTGCATACCATGATTTTAACACAATTTTTAGAATGAAAACTGAGGGCATGGTAAGAGACTTTGAAATAAGCAGCCATGATAAATGCCAATCAAAATGTGTGATATGCATCAAAGGAAAGGCAACAAGACCAGCCATACTCAAACCAAGGGAAAGGCAGGCAACCAAGCCACTTGAACATATCCACACTGATTTGTGTGGAACTCTTCAAACATCAGCTGTCAGAAATAAATATATTTTATGCTTTATAGATGATTTTTCCAGATACTGTGTGACCTACCTAATGAAGGAGAAATTCCAAACAGCAGACATGCTGAAAGCGTATGTAGCCATGGTGACCAACAAGTTCAACAGAACCCCTCAAGCCCTCCAAAGCAACCACAGATGTGAGTTTATTTCACAAGCCATGCAAACATACCTAACACAACTAAGTATAGAACACAGACTAACCACTCCATACACACCTGAACAAAATGGAGTTGCAGAAAGGAAGAATCGCTCACTAATGGACATGGTAAGATGTATGCTTTTAGAAGCAGATCTGCCTGACAAATACTGGGCAGATGCTGTTTCAACAGCTACATACTTACAGAATAGACTGCCAGCCAAAGCCAACAAGGTAACACCTTTTGAGCTATGGCATGAACGCAAACCAAGCGTAAAGCATCTGAGAGGATTTGGATCCAAGGCTTATGCACACATACCAAAGGAGAAGAGATCCAAACTAGACCCCAGAGCTGAAGAAGGCATCGTGATTGGGTATGCTCCAGGAAGCAAGGGATATAGAATCCTGAACCCAAAGACAGGAAAGGTAAGCACATGCAGAGTGGTGTACTTCGATGAACAAGAGAGAGGCTACCATATTCATGCTGATGATGACTGCGCAAAAAATCAACAATGGCAGTTACCAACTTGAGATGTTTAGCCCAACATTTGAAGACACAACCACCACACTGACCCAGAGGGAGATAGAAGCCCAGGTAGAAACACACCAGAGTCAGATGATGAGGCCAAGGGTGCAGAAGGGGTTGAACCACCAAACGCCACTCCCAAACCTACTCCAAGACTCCAAAACTACCAACAGGCAAGAAAGCCATAGGATGTAAAGGGGTTTTCAAAGCCAAACAAGATGAAAATGGAGAAGTACAAAGATATAAAGCTAGACTAGTCGCAAAAGGCTATTCACAAAAGTATGGACTTGATTACGATGAATGTTTTGCTCCCATTGTAAAACATACCACAGTCAGAATGCTCCTGAGTCTAGCAGCTTCCAGGAACATGAGTGTTGAACACCTGGATGTAAAGACTGCATTTCTACATGGAGAGATAGAGGAAGAACTGTACATGCTGCAGCCTCCAGGCTTTGCCAATCCCAAGACACAGCAACTTGTTTGCAAACTTCAGAAGGGGATTTATGGCCTGAAGCAAGCAGCAAGGGCATGGAATAAGAAGTTGAACCAAGTACTTCTTAAGCAAGGTTTTCTTCAAGGCAAAGCTGATCCCTGTCTCTACACAAGACGCAGAAACGGCAGAGAGGTGTACATTCTTTGTTATGTGATTTGATGATTTGCCGTAATAGCAAAAGAGACTTTGATGAAATTGTGTCCAACCTGAACAAAGAAGTAGAAGTCAAGCATCTGGGCAATGACAGCCACTACTTGGATATACAGATTGAAAAAGGAGATGGAAGCTTTCTTCTAAGCCAGAAGCAAAAGATCCTAGAACTGTTGCAGAGTTTAGGATTGCAAAATGCCAATCCTATGCCAACACCAATGGAAGCAGATTTCCACAAGCAACAGGAACCTAGTGAACTTTTACCTGAGAACAATGGCTATAAAAGTGCCATAGGTAAGCTATTGTCATGCGCTGCCTACTACTGAGTAAAACACAGACACTAATTTAGGGAAGATCAGGTTCTGGTTTATTTCAGCATAGTGCATAGCTAGAAAAAGCTGAGAGTGAAGGGAGCGTGCCGGTACAGGGTTTAAATAGCCTGCGCTGGTCAGTGCCCCCCCACCTTGGGTTGTGTCATCCCCCCAAGTCCTGTATGCTTCGTTGCCGGTAGGTGAGGGGTCGCGGGGCCCCTGCTGGTGCCCCGGGCTTCTCTCGTAATCGTCTTCTTCCTCCGGCCGGTGATTGCTTGCAGCTGGGCGATATCCTTTGCGTTCCTGCTGACAGCTCCAGGCGTGCCTCGTGATCCGCCCTGTCTTTGTCGCTCTTTCTTCCCCCTTTGTGTTCTTTTGACTGGATTTTCCAGCCGGGGTCATTCCCTTCTCCTCGGGGTCTGTGTCTGTTGTTGTGCGTCGCTTTGCTTATCTTTTAATCCCTTGCTCTTGTTTCCGTGGTATTGTTATGTGTGCCGTTGTGCTGATGCATTCAGCTCAACGGTGCTCATGACAGCTATTGTATCTAGCCACTTCCACTAGGCCAGACATAGCAACTGCAGTAAACATTTTATGTAGAAAAACTAGCACATCCACACAGAGAGACTGGACTGGTGTTGTCCTGTTCAAGTTCTTAAAACACACTTTATTAAGTAACTATTTACAATAATTAAGTCTCTTGGGTATGAAGACTCAAATCAAAAAGTCCAACTGGCACAAGAGGCAGTGAAACAGGACATTCTCATGGGACAGAAAGGCTGGATACGACTGGAATGGAGTGCTCTGGAAACAACAGATCTCAAAGTGGAACAGAGTGCTGGAGCTATTCTGGCACTGAATCACTGGCAATCTGGGACTGGACTGGAACTAGACACAACAACTGGAGCTTGGATCAGGACTCAAACTCGGAACAAGGCTAAGCTTGGCTAAGAGACTTGGACTAGGTGAATTTCTCAGGACTGGAATCTTGGAACAAGACTGGGAGTTAGAAGCAAGGCTGGACTTGGCTGGGAGCCCCGGACTGACCAGGAACCCAGATTCTGAACAGGATCGTTATGAAAATCCAAAACACGGCTGAGTCTGGGAAGAGTGGTTGCACAGGACTGAGGACAAGCTGCGATGCGGGAACCTCTTGGCTTGACTACACTGCTGAGGAGCTCACGGAATTTCAAGGCTGGATGCAAAATGAAGGCTGCTGGGCATGGCTGATGCTGGTTCCTCAGTTGCAGCAGACACAAGATTCAATTCCTCTTTGGAGTGGAGCTTGAGCACTGATTTCTCTTCAGCAATAGACGCTGCCTCCGATGCTGGTAAGGACTCTTCTTCTGAAGCTGCAGGCTTAGAGGATCGGTTGTCTCCGGCAGCATGCTGTCCATGCAGCTGCCTTTTATTCCATTCTTTGGCATGCTTGGAATCTCCTGTAGCCAATCAGGCTGATTTCTCCTGCGCTCATTTTTCAGTTTGTCATTGGCGTGTGCTGATTGGTGTATTCGAATCCTCCTCTGAATCTTGCCCAGTCAGTGCCATGGATTCTTCTCATGCTGCTGGTTCAGCCTGGAGTTTTGTTTTCCTGATTTTGGGCTGATAAGTTTCCCATTCCTCCTCTGACTCTGAAAGAGTTTCACTTTCTGATTCAGAGGCAGGCTTGGTTCTGACACTATCCCCCCCCTTCAGGATCCCCCTCCCCCACAGGTTTGGGGCCTGGTTTCAGTGGGTAGTGTGAATGAAATTGGGCTACCTTTCTGGGCGCATGTACATCAGAAGTCAATTCCCAAGAATTCTCCTCCCCTTCCATCCCATGAGGTATTGGAGTCTACCTTTTCTCCGTCTGGAATCTAGAATTCGTGAAACTTCGTACTCTGGTTCCCCATTAATGTATATGGGTGGCAGAACCGACTTGAATTTTTGCAATGGACTTGGAGCAGCAGCAGGGACTAGTAGAGATCAGTGAAAAACAGGGTGGATCTTCATGTGTCTAGGTAAAGTGAGGTGAAAAGCCACAGGATTGACTATTGCTTCAATGTGAAATGGTCTCACAAACTGGTAATCTAATTTCTTGGAAGGACATGCTGAAGGTAGATTTCGAGTTGATAGCCACACATCATCTCCAACTGCCAATTGACCACCCTCTTTCCTATGGTGATCGGCAGATTTCTTGTAATTGTCTTTAGCTTGTTCCAACTGATCCTGCAATACCTGATGACAGGCTTGAAGCTCTTCCAAGGATTGGTTGGAGGCAGGGACCAATGACTGTGGTGGTTCTAATGGAAATAGTCAAGGATGAAAACCATAAGTAGCCATAAACTGTGTGGTCTTAGTCGATGAATGTATCTCATTGTTGTAGGTGAATTCCGCAAGAGCCAAAAGCTCCACCCAATTGTCCTTCTGATAGTTAATGCAACACCTCAGATTGCTCTAAGGTGGCGTTAACCTGTTCAGTCTCTCCATCTGATTGGGGGTGATGGGAATCATTGATTATACTTTATTGATTAGTCTAGTTGACCATATCAAAACATCAACTGCAGTAAAATACAATAAGACAAAATGAGGTAAGATACAATATAATGGGATAAAATAGGCTAGAATGAGATAAAATAGATAAAATATAGTAAGATAGAGTAAAATAAGAATAAAAGATAAGGTAAAATAGTATACAGTAAAATGGAATAGAGAAATATATAGTAAGATGAATATTAAACTCAAAGACAATATTGGTTTAGGTGAATTGTATGCACCCCCAATGAGTTCTATAAAATGTATTCTCTGTGTGTGATGTCAAAAAATGGCGACGTTGACCTGATATCTGCATAGAAGTAATATCACAGGTTCCAAGTCCAGGGCAGATGCTAACAATCCACTTTGCAGTCAGAACACAATTGTTTCTCTGCACACCTGGGTGACAGAATGACACTCCACAAAGAAAGCACAGTGACTTCACCAATCCCTGTGGGCATCCTGGATTCAATGGTACTAAAACTCTTACTGCCTCTGTCAGCCCCAACTCAAAATCCACATCTATTATCATCTACTTCCAGGCACAGAATAACATCAGGGTACCAAATAAACAATATGTGAAATGATACATCCTACATATTACAAATGGTGTGGACAGGTGGATGGGAGTCATTATAAACAAACAGCTTGGGACATTGATAATTAGCAGAGTGGCAGAACACAAGTCAAGCAAAAAACCAAGGCCGTTTGCCTCAGTGAGGGCATAGATTTAGATACTACTCTTGGAGAGGTGGAGATGAGGCCCAATCCGCATGAACCTGTGCAAGAATTTTTGATTTTGAAGCTTCTAGTAAATTCAGAGGGTTATTAGGACATGAATTAAAACCAGAGAGATCCAACAAATCAGACGCTGCCTTAGAATTTTGTAGCTCTTGGTTTTTTATAGCAGCTATGGGAGTGCCAAGAGATAGATCTTTTTCAGGATTACCTTCACACTGTTGCTTAAAATTGGGCTTATCATCCTGAATATTTCATAGGGCAAAATTTATTAATGGCTTGGCTGCTTGACAAGTTGTCATTAAGGCTTCTCTCAGAACATCTAATCTCTGAACTACATTGGCCTGCCTTGAGTCTGACAGAGCACCGAAGGAGTTGATCAGGCTTTCTTCAACTGAATCGTTTGCCAGCTGTGTAGTTGTAGAGTGGGCTACTTGTTTGCTTGAACGTTTCTTTGGCAGAGGCTCTGCTGCTGTCCTTGAAATTGTCTGGGGGAGTTTTACTATTGTATTTTAAAGTGCCAGTACCCTCTTGGCTGTGCTGAGCCACAAGTGATCTAACTTCTTCAAAGTGAAAAACATGAGCCATAAAGATTGAAAATGTACTCAAAAAAGGTTTCATTTTGAAGAGCATGCTGGGTACCACAGACTGTTCAAATGTCAGCAGGACTTGACTATAATTGCCTCTGGATGGAAGCCATTCTACCTTTTGTAAGTCCATAGATTTTCTTTCATAGCGTAAAAGCTGACTTAAGGACTGAATAATGGTTTTTTTTTGATCCCCATCTGCCTCTGTTTGTTCTGTTGTTTAAGATTTGCAAAGTTATCTTATTAGTTTGTAGAAGACATTTTCTTAATGAATACTTTTCATCCTTCACTCCTTTCTCTGTGGAGCTGCTTATCTTTTCCTTCCCCCTGCTGGCACTCCCTCTCAAAGGTATGGATTTGGAGGTAAATTCTTCCTTTCCTCTGTTGGCTGCATGTAAAGCACAGTCATTTAATTTGGTAGGGTAAATAATATGATTAGGGTGACCTTCAGTAAATTTCATGAAGGATTCTTTTAGTGAGTCAACTTTGTCCTTAATCGTAGTCAGCAAGTCAAAAATTGAAAGAGCAGTCTGTGCAGTTAGTAGGCTATGCCTAGTTATAAAGTCCAGTGCATTTTGTTCTTTCAGGGATTTAGGGTTAGAATCCATGTCTCCCTCCTGTATAAATTGTTCAGCGGCTGAGCTAACAGCAACTGCCTGTGGAGAGGAAGCATTCTCTATCAGTGATGAGGAAAGGTCTAAAAGTTGCTGGCTTTCGATCTCAGCCTGCAAATCCCACTCAAGTGGGTCATATCTGTCTGTTAGATAAAGCAGGGAAATGTTACTTACAGGGGAGACTTGCTTGCTTGTAATAAATCTATCAACCTTCTGCTGTTTTAATGGCTTGGCTGGCAGTTGTGTTGCAGACGGCATTCTCTGTTGCTTCTTTCTTTTTCCCATGTTGACCCTGGTAATAGTTATGATTTAAAAGGTATGAATGGAAGAGCCCATTACGGAGGCTATGGCTTTGTTGCCATCTTGGGGGCGGGGCAGGTGATGGGAAGATGACAGATTTTCTTGAATTTCCAGGTTCTGAAGAAGCGCCTTCCAAAATTTTGCTGTAAATTGTTCCCCACAATCCATTATAATTTGTTTGTCCAGTCCATGTAGGTGGAAGACATTCTGTATATACAATTGTGCAGTTTCTTGGGCTGTAGGTAGTCCTGGGTATTAATGTTTTCTACTACAGATTAAGGTTACTATGGTAACTAATCATTTTGGCCGGGTGAAGAGGTTGAATTCAACTGTCCCCTTTTCGAATGTTAATTTTTGCACCTGGGGGAAAGAACTTGCCTGGACTTGTTTTAGTTTCAGTTTCCCTTCTGTGTAGGCATGTAGAGTTAAGCAGCTCTCATTGAGAGCCTGTAAGAATGCAGAAGCTTTTAAATATGTTTTGCTTTCTGTAAATAAAATTATTTTTATAGAAATGCCTGGTGTGTGACTTTTCTGATCTCTCCTGGGCCAAAGGCTTTCCTAGCAATCTGCCAACACTGGGCAGGTGATAAAGTGTGCCATCTTGGTTAAAGTATCTACAACAATGAGGATAGCTGTGGCTCCATGGGATCTGGGAAGGTCAGTTATAAAATCCATGGACACTGTCTCCCAAGGTTTCTCTGGCATTGGGAATGTCATGAGAAGTCTGGAAGGTTTACCTGTCTGATTCTTTGCCATCCAACATTCTGGACAGGACAGGACATATTGTTTCACCTCATGTGACATGCGAGGCCAGCAAAATTCCCTTGACAAGAGGTTCAAAGACTTGAAAAACCCAAAATGGCCTGAGGCAGGGTTATCATGGCACTAACAAAGTATTCTTTCATGAAGTTCCCCAGGGGGAACATAATATTGACCTTGGAAGCATAATAAGTCATTGTTCCACTTCCATAATGCTGCTTGCTCAGCTGGAAGCTTGGACAATTCTTCCTTCTTCTTCTTCACAAAGGAATCTCTCTGTTGCGGTTCCTAGAGTTGCAGAAGTAAGTCCCCACTACCTTGAGTTGCAGTGAATTTTTCTACAGGAATTACTGGACAGGGCAGTAAGGGAAGAGACACTCTCTCATACTCAGGTTTCCTGGATAGGGCATCAGCTCTCTGGTTCTGTCCATGAGGAATATACATGACCTTGAAGTTAAAACATGAAAAGAATGACCAACGAATTTGGCATTGGTTCAGATTTCATGCTGTCTTCAGGTGCTCCAAATTCTGATGATCTGTCCTTACTTTGATTACATGATGTTCTCCTTCTAGGTAATGTCACCACACTTTGAAGGCGACCTTAATTGCAAGTAATTCTTTTTCCCATATAGTATAAGCTATAATAATTCACAATCCCCAACAGCCTCTGAACATTGTTAGCTCGACAGGGAGGCCACCAAGATTGCAAGGCCTCAACCTTTTCTGGTTCCATTGCCAATCCCACATGGGATATTCGATGCCCTAAAAAGTCTATGGTATCTTTGGCAAACTGACATTTTTCCAGTTTGGCGTACAAGCGGTTAGCCCAAAGGTGTTGCAGAACTGCACGCGCATGCTAATGATCTGACCTGGAAGAGGAGAAGTTCAAGATGTCATCGAGGTAGATTATTAGATTCTGATCTAACAGGTCCCGAAACACGTCATTCATGAAATGCATGAATACACCAGAAGTGTTTGACAATCCGATTGGTATGACTCATAATGTCCATACTGGGTGCAAAATGCTGTCTTCCATTTGTCACCCTTCTTGATCCGAATGAGGTTGTAGGCCCCTCTTAAATCCAGCTTGGTAAAGACTCACACCCCCTTAATCCTTTCCAACAACTCCAAAATTAAGGGCAGCAGGTACCAGTTCTTGACAGTGATTTTGTTTAAGCGACGATAATCACAACAAAGACGCAGTTCGCCAGATTTCTTTTTGACAAAAAGGACTGGAGCCGCCAAGGGAGAGGTGGAGGGCTGGATGAACCCCTTCTTCAGGTTTGTATCTAGGAATTCTCACAGAGCGGCTCTTTCAGGTTCAGACAAGGAGTAGATCGTTCCCGCAGGAAGCTTAGCACCTTCAACCAAGTTGATGGCACAATCGTATGGTTGATGGGGTGGCAACTGGTCCGCTTCTTTCTCATCGAAGATGTCTGTGAAGTCTTGCAGTTGCGGCAGAATCAAAGGATTCTAAGTCTGTATTCTACTGGATGCCAGGGTACCCTGGAGATGTGAACAACATTGAGGTAGATGCAAAGACACTTCAACTACAAAGTGCCATGAAGTAGGGAATTGAGGCAGCTGAGCTTTCTTGGAAACAGTTGTTATTGTTATTGTGCTTGTGGGATGTCACATGGGTCACCTGATTTCCACTTCCTTCTTCTTTTTGGGTTTGGGGATTAACAATCTCCATTTTTACCTCTTGGGCATACCTGCAAGCGGGAGGTGCTGCAGAATGCAGCTCTCATCCTTTCATCTCGCTTGCACACAGACATTTCTATTCCACATAGAAATGTGTCTACAAAGAACCAATGATGAATAAGTGCTTTTGTCATGTTCGCCGTTTCAATGTGTTTGATACATCGTAACGTTTCGCATGTCATTAGCTCGATGCGTGTTTCATCTTTGACGGGAGGATGGTTCCTGTTGGGAGTGGTTTATCTCTTGGCTGTGAATTTGGAATGTATTTGGGTTATCTCTTGTGTTCAAGGTTACTGACGGTTGCCAGCACCTGGGACGGGCGGCTCTGCTGGTAGGGAGGCGGGGTTACGTTTGCAACGAGGGGTTTAAGTTTGTATTTGGCGCGCTTTCTGTCATTCTCAGCTTTCTCTGTATTTGTCCTAAGTTCCCTAATAAATCAGATTTCATTTAGCAACCTCTTGTGAGTCTGAGTATTTGGGCTGGGCAACCATTACAGCTTTCTACTCTGAAGCTGATTGTATCCAGATCTACTGAATAAATGTAAGCTACTTTTTTTTTCCTCTTCATCTAACTACTGTGTGAAGACTGAATTCTTTTCTGAACATAATTAAGCTTAATGTGCAAGTTTCTTTTGGTTCATACTTCTACTTTGCAAGATTGTTGTTAGCTGCTTTGGAGTTCTTTTATTAACCTTTAAAAACTCCATCAAACCTGAATTATTATCTTCAGTTTTTGGAGGAAAGTTACCTTCTTTCCACAAGACCAAATACTTAGTGAGACTTTTACAACCACTTAGTGTATGTGATCAAAAAGAAAATGCTCAATGTAAATTTTCTCCATTGTTTTTGAGAGATTTGGATTATAATCAAGCAAAGGTTACATTAAAGCAAAAACCACCAGAAAGAGCTTGGCATCTCACCCACAAATATGTGTCAGGCAACCATATTTCCAATTTCAAGCCACCAAACTATCTGGAACATTTACTTTCTCCAAATGCCACACTCATTTGATGGCATATTCTTCCTTCAGCAGACTTGGAAGGCCAGTTCAGGAAGACTCCAGAGAAGAGGATTTGGAGGCAAAGGGGGGCTCTGGAGTATCTGGGGACTGCCACTAGCCCCTGCCTGCCTCTGTGATCAAGGCTGCATGGCTGTTGGAGAAATACAGTGGTGCAGAGTAGGAAATGTGCACCTCATTCCCATATCCAAGTGTGCAGCAAATGTATTAAAAGAATAATGAGGCTAAAAGAAATGACAGCTGGAATCAAAATTGGAGGCCAAATTACTAACACTTTGCTATGTGGAGACAACTCAGCTTAGTTAGCTGAAATTACAGAAGACTTAGATTCACTCATGGGGAAAATGGCAAGTGAAATACTAAACATTAAGCAGGCAAAGATAATGTTAACTTGCTGGTGAACATACTTACAGTTGATGGCAAAAGGTGATGGCCAAGGACTTTTGTTTTGGGAAGCTCAAAAATAAAGGCTGATGGAGAAGTAACAAGGTCAGTCTTAAAGAGGACAGCAATGACAGGCTTGGTCATGAAGGGTATTTCAGCGATGACAACGATCAGAATAGTTTAAACAGTGTTCTGTCCTGTCAGAGTGCTAGAGAACGTTTGGCCCAGAGAGATCAGAAAAATCACACACCAGGCATTTCTATAAAAATAAGTTTATTTACAGAAAGCACAAAAACATATTTACAGGCTTGTGCATTCACATGCGCTCAGAGAGCACCGGGCTGCTTACTCGGCTGCAAAAGCGAAACTAAACAGGTAACAAGCAAGCTGCCCTCCCCCAGGCAATGCAGCTATTAACACCCAAACTAAGGACAATTAAATTTGACCTCTTCACCCTGCCAATACTTAAGGAAGTACTCAATTACCATGGTAACCTTAATGGCTTATCTGGGCAAAAACAAAGAAATTCCAACACTCCCCTTTGTTTTGCTAAGGGGCAAGACACAAACCCATTTTCTTTGTCAACTCTGTATGTCTTGGTAGAGCAAGAGGTTTGGTTAAAATATCAGCCATCATATCTTTTGATTCACAATATTTTAACATTATTTCCCCTTTGGCTATCATGTCTTTGATATAGTGATATCTAATATCTGTATGTTTTGTCCTGTTCTTGCAGGCTTCAGATTTTGCCATTGCAATGCAAGCTTGATTATCCTCATAAACAGTTATAGGCTGGTTCACTTCCATGCCTATGTCTTTTAACAACTGTTTAAACCATACAACCTCATTACAGGTTTGTGCTAGAGAATAAAACTCTGCTTCTGCAGTGGAAAGAGCAACAAGTGTTTGCTTTCTAGAATGCCAGCCCAAGCTTGACCCAGCAAATTGAATTAAAATCCCAGAAGTGGATTTCCTGTCACTGACATCTGCTCCCCAGTCAGAATCAGCAAAAGCCTGCAATTTCTCTATTCCACAGGCATTTAACTTCAGGCAATAATTTTTGTTCCTTGCAAATACCTCATTAACCTCTTCAATGCTGCTTTTCCAGTAGATGTAGGCTTCTCTACCTGTCTACTTAAAATGGCCACAGAATTTGAGATATCTGGGCGAGAGTGATTTGCAATGTACAGTAAACCTCTAATTGCAGGTCTATATTTCTCTGCCTCAGTTAATTGAGTTTCTCCTATATCTTTCTGAAAATCTGATATCATAGGAGTAAAGACTGGTTTACAATCTTGCATGTTAAAATCCTTTAGGAGCTTTTGAATTTTACTATGTTGGCTGAACAGAAAGCTACCATCCTTCTCCCGGTGTATTTCCAAGCCTAGGTAATTTGTTAGTGTTCCAAGGCTTTTTAATGTGAAATGGCTTTTCACGCAGGCTTCAAATTCAAGCCTTTGTTTTTCTGTTGATGTGAGCAGCAGCAAATCATCAACATAAATGCATGGATACATACAGCTTTTTTTGTCTTTCTTCACATATACACATGGATCTGCTTTTCCTTTTTCAACACCAAAATTCTGCAGTTTTTCATCTAATTTTTGGTTCCAGGATCTAGCAGCCTGTTTTAATCAATAGATTGATTTTTGCAGTTCACAGGCCAGATTCTCCCCTTTTTCATAGCCAGGGGGTTGCTGCACATATAATTTGTGGTCTAAATCACCATAGAGAAATGCAGTTTGAATGTCATAGTGGTGAACTGACATTCCTTTGAGTGCAGCAATTGTTAACAGTAATCTACTTGATTCACCTTTAGTAACTGGTGCAAAAGTCTTGTCAAAGTCTAAATCTTTCCTTTGAGTGAACCCTTTTGCAACTAACCTTGCTTTATATTTTTGGATTTTGCCATCAGCATCCCTTTTTAGTTGGAAAACCCACCTGCAACCTAGACAGTGTTCATTGGGAGGTAGATTTACCAGTTTCCATGTTTTATTTTCTTTCAAGGATGCTAAGTCCTGTTGCATGGCAGAATGCCAATTTTGTGCAATCTCAGGTGGTAAAGCATTCACTTGTTCTAAGGACTCAGGTTCTGTGAATATGTGAAAAGCCTTTACTGTTTCAGCCTGAAAATGTGATGGAGGAACGCTTTTATTACTCCTCTGAGATCTGCGAGGTAATACAGGGCTTAAATTTTGACTCCTATCACTTTCCTGAGAAGCATCTGTCTCATCAGACAGATCTTCAGTTTGCTTTTCTGGCTTAATGTCTTCATAAGGCAAAAGATCACTATCAGCAAGTCCTTGCTGTTCTGTTGTTGGATCAACTGGAGAGCTAGAATTTAATCTCCCCCAGTTTTGCTCAGCAAAAGAAGCGCTTTTGCTAATTATTAATTTCTCTCCCACTATGAATCTGTAGCTCCTCTGGCTTTGTTCATAGCCAACAAAGATGGCTTTCTTTGTTGTGGGGCCTCCTTTCCTTCTCTGTTGTTTTGGAATATGAACCCATGCAGTGCTACCAAACACTCTAAGATGGCTTACCTTTGGTTTCACACCATAAAACAAATGGAATGGAGTGCCCCGAATCACAGAGTTATACAATCTGTTTTGTACATAAAAGGCAATGGACATTGCCTCTCCCCAATATCTGAACGATAACCTGGAATCTTTAAGCATGCATTCCATTGCATTTTGCAAAGTTCTGCCCTTTCTTTCAGCAACACCATTTTGCTGAGGGGTGTACGGGTTAGAAAGAATTTGTTTTATCCCCTTTTCCACTAGGAACCTTTTGAATTTGTGAGAAAGGTACTCTCCTCCTCTGTCACATTGGAGTGCAGATACAGGCCTGGGGAATTTTCCATTTGCCCATGTCACAAAACCTTTAAATTTCTCAAATGCCTCATCTTTGTGTTTTAAGATGTAGATAAATGTGTATCTTGAGAAATCATCAACGATGGTCATTGCATACCTTGCTTGTCCAAGACTTGGAGCAAAAGGACCAATAATGTCAGAGTGTACAGTTTCCAAAGGTCTAGTTGTAACTCTGTCACTGTGCTTACTCACAGGAGCTTTTAGTGTTTTGCATTCTTTGCAAACTACACAGTCTAAGTGTTTATCACAGGGTTTTATCTTTAGGTCAGCACACAGCTGTGGCATTTGTGCTACATACTTGAAATTAGCATGACCAAATCTCCTGTGCATCAGGTGTACACATTGGTCATGATATGGAGTGTTGCCAACTGCAGCCTTGCAGCTTGGCTTCCTTGCATTTTGCACAATGTACAAAGAGTCTTTTAACATACCAGTAGCACACCATTTCCCATTTTTACATATCTCGCAACCATTTTTCTTAAATGTTATGATATACCCTGTTGCAGCCAATTGTGCCACAGACAAAAGGTTTGATTGTAAATTTGGCACATACAACACACCTTTTACAGTTTCTCCCAAGCAGGATAAATACAAGTCACCTTGTCCCATAATTTTGGTCACACCCATCAGCCAAAGATACACTTTGTCTTTCAGTTTTAGACAGTGACACAAAAGAGCTTTTACAATTACATAAATGACAACTGGCCCCAGAATCTAACACCCATACATCAGAATTACCCTTCTCAGCAACCTGTGCAATTTGGCTTGTCTGAAGAGCCTTCTTCTGTGTTGCCCTTGTGTTCTTCTTCTCTGTCTTTCTACTCTTGGGTCTCAAGGCACAGTCTTTCTGCAAATGTCCAGCTGAACCACAAGTGAAGCATTGCTGGCTGGCTAGTGCTGTGGCCTCAGCTTCCTTTCCCTTCTTTTCCCTTGTTTTCTGGTACTGCAGCTTTCCAGAAGAGATGGGGGGGATCTTTCCTCTCTCTTCTCCCATTCAGCGAGTAAGCGCTGTGTAACATACGATGGGGTGAGGTCTGCTTCAGGCATAGCCTCCAGGGTACAAATCAGCGTGTCCCACGTTTCATTCAGTGAGGACAGGAGGATATAGGATTTTGTGAGAGGTGTAAATTCCATTCCTCTCTCCTGCAACTCAACAAACAGCTGCTGAATATAATGCAGGGGCTCAGGAAGGCTATCTCCTTCTGCAAGGTAGGCTTTGTACAGCTTTTTTGTCAGGGTAACTTTACTCCCTGCTGTTGCCTTTACATACAGCACTGGGATTTCGGGGTGTTTGCTCACCAATTGGCAGCCAAAGATTCTCTCTGCGAAGATACTTTTCCATCTTCAGGGCCCAATTCAAGTAGTTGGTCTCTGATAGGCACTCAAGAGGCTTTGCTGAGGGCTGAGAGGTAGCCATGGCTTCTTCCTTCTGTTGCAAGTCACCTCAGCTGGCTTCATTGTCCTGTAGACTGGCAGTTGCTGGAAAATCTCCAGGCAGCTCCAAAGAAAAATCTTCACAGGTATTTGCTACCTGCCTTTAAATTGTGCATGAGGTGTGGAGCTGATCTCTCTGCTCTCTCTGGGGGTTCACTGGGTTTCTTACTGGGTTTACTGGGCCAATAACCTGTCAGAGTGCTAGAAAGCGTTTGGCCCAGAGAGATCAGAAAAATCACACACCAGGCATTTCTATAAAAATAAATATATTTACAGAAAGCACAAAAATGTATTTACAGGCTTGTGCATTCACACACGCTCAGAGAGCACCAGGCTGCTTACTCGACTGCAAAAGCGAAACTAAACAAGTAACAAGCAAGCTGCCCTCCCCCAAGCAATGCAGCTATTAACACCCAAACTGAGGACAATTAAATTTGACCTCCTCACCCTGCTGATACTTAAGGAAGTACTCAATTACCATGGTAACCTTAATGGCTTATCGGGGCAAAAACAAAGAAATTCCAACATGTCCAGTGAAAACATATGGCTCTGAAACGTGAACACTGAGAGGAAAATGGTAGAGCGGAGACAGAATTATGGATTTTGGAGAAGGTTATTAAGAGTGCAGCAAAAACCAGTAAATCGGTCCTGGACCAAATGGAGGCTGACCACTTCCTTGATCAACAAGCAGAAGATCACCTGCTTTGGGCATGTGATGGAAGAGAGTGATGATTATGTTTGGCAAGGGTGAAGAAAGTACAGTAGAAGGGGAAGACAAGTATTTAGATGGACATATCAGAGATTATGATCCTTGATTACTTGTCCTTGGCCAATTAAGATTGCTTTTGTCAATACAACCACCATCCAGGAGTCAAGCCCAATTTGTCAACACTAATTAACTAACTAAACACAAGGCCAAAGTTGCAGAATGGATAAACCTCTGGCACAGCCACATTTTCCAGTAAGAAAAATGTTCAATCTAAAAATTCCTTCTATGCTAAATATGGGCCCCTGAGCATAGGAAATTTGCAGCAGCCCCAGACTGCTCTGAATTCATGATATGAGCAGGATTCAGGATCTGTCAGCTTATTTCTGGTTCCATATTGTGAAACTGGAGCAATGCTCGTTTGGGAACTCTTGCCTCATGGTCATGATGAAACAAATGTACTAGGCACTGAAAACAAGGATGAGGGTGCTGCAATTTATTTTACTTTCCGTCTGTGTGAATTGGAAATGAGGAAAGTGCCTTGGATCTGCAGTATCTCAGGGGCTGGACACATTTTTTAGACTCTCCTATTGGTCAGCTGGAGGGGAGAACAGATTGGCTCATGGTGTTCCTGTGCATTCTCACTGTTTCCAGGCTGCAGAAGTGAAGATGATTACAGATCAACGTCAGATTGTTTGAAAGGGTTGAGAAGTGGAAGTGGTGTGATAAGAAAGTAAAATCAATGTGGTTTGAGCTGTGTTAACCAGCTCACCCATGGAACACTTCACAGTGCTTTGTTTTGTGGACAAAAGTTCCAACAGATAATTGCCATTATCTGCAGCTCCATTTTCCTCTGGCCAGTTCACTGTCCTGAAAACCTCAGTCAAGGAAGTGTGCATATCACAGACTTTCTAAACCTGAACATTCTCCAGGTGCCTGAACTTGAATTCCCAGAATTCTCAAAAAGGGGCACGCTGGCTGGAGAATTCTGGGAATTGGACTGCATATCTGGAGAGCATCCAGATTGGGGACAGCTGGTCAACTCCTGTCTCAGGATGGCTGCTTCACGTCTCAGAGGAAGTGAGCTGAAATTCAGAAAGCTTGTGCCATAATCAGTGCAGATCTTTAGGAAGCCAAAAGATGGACAGCTGTTTTAGATGCCATGGAGAAACTTCGCTATTCCTTTCAAAAGTGCTGTGTAGTAGACACTGGACTAGAGACTTTATATTTAAACTTACCAAGAGAATGTCGTTTTGTGAGGGAAGCAGTCTGGCTTTCTCTCACATGTGCAAACCTGCTATAAATGTCATTCTCCCAATAGGATTTGCTTCTAATGCCAGCTCCCAGTGTGTGTTCTGTGCAGTCACTGTAACGATATATGCCTTCTGGCTTCACTAGTTAGAGCAGGATAGACACACATCGATGGACTTATTTTTTACATTTAAAAAAAAACTAAGATTACTTCTACCCAGAGATGGAAGTGGTGTCTTGCATTCCTCACACTAATAGTCAGAAAGGGTTCTTCAGAATCCTGCCTTGCTGTGAGTGAGTGTAGACTCGTGTCAGCACACGTGGTAAGATGACTTCCCCTTGACAAGCATGGCTAACAACCAAGATAGTGAAGTCCATTGTTACCTATTCTCTTGTGCAAACCACGAACGAAGTAGAGTCCTATGCTAGATCCTTGTTTTATCCTTGCAAAGGCCATCTTTATGAAGCCCAGTAGACTGCACCACAAAGGTATCTTGGCACTTGGAGAGCCCAGCGGCTTCCTGTTGGGCCACACCAAGAGGCTTTCTGCCCGGCACTCATTTCTGGGCCAAAGCTGAGAGAGCAGAAGAGGATGGCGGGTCTCTGGGTCTTTGCTAGTGCAAGTGCTGGAGGGGTCAAAGGGGAATGTTCCTTCCCTTGGAGTGTGTGGAAGTGCTACCCCTGGACTTCTGGATGGGCATCAGTCCAGCCCCCCCCAGCTGAGTGCAGCATCTGTAATGCATGATGTGCCATTGCAGTGCTGCTGATCGGCCATCTTCCCTCCTCCTGCCAAACTGCCAAATAGCTTGTGGTGATAGATGCCCCTCCTAATGTATCTCTGACGTTTGCTGCACTGCTGTTTCCATCCCTAGTCCTGCACATTGTTTTTTGGATGCTTTGACATCCAAAGCATCGGAAAAAGGCTCCTTATCTTAGGGTTACAATCTCAAAAGATATAACATTAAAAAAAGCTGTGGGGTAGAAAAGGACAAGAATACTTAGTGCGGGTTCCTAACATTGCTGCTGAATTGTGGTAGGCGCGGCCAGGCCTGCCAGAGTTTGGCTTCCCAGCTGGATGGGTGGGTGGATGGGAGTCTTTTTTCCCCTCTCCTTTGGCAGCAGTTCCTGCCTTCATACCCCAGTGGCCCAGTGGTTAGAGCTAGGCACCTAGATCAGGGTTTCTCAACCAGGGTTACGTGGAGCCCTAAGGTTGACCCTGGAGGAACCCTTAAAATATTTTTCAGGCCTCGGGGAACCCCTGAACGTTCAGGCTCAAATACAGGCCAGAAGTTACAAAATTGTTATATTTGTTTCATGGGCAGGCCTGTAGATATGCATGAACAGTGTTCTTAAACTGAAAATAAAGAATGAAACTTACCTCTTTAATGTGAAGTTGCCTGAATTTTTCTTTTTTTAAATAAATTGTGATCTCCCAGGGAACCCCTAGGGACCTTTCATGGAACCCGAGGGTGCCACAAAACCCTGGTGGAGAAACCCTGTCTTAGGGGGAAGTTCTAAAAGCAAAGGTTGGTGAACTGGAGGCAGAGTGTTACATCTACGTCTCATTAGCTAAGATGAAGACTCATTGAATAGTAGTGTGGATGCTGTTACCCACCATAAGCATCAGAGCAATGTGAACGTTACAGTTTCTCCAGAGGATGAGAATAAAGTCAGGTGGCAACCCATTACATCAGGAGCAAAATGATCACAAAGCAGACCACTCCCTTAGACCTTGGCAACCAATTCTAGCCTCTGAAGAAGCTTCTACAAACATGAATGAACTACAGAAGCTCTCTCACCTGAACCAAGTGGAAGTGATCCATCCCCAGTCACCAAGAAGAAGAAAAGGAAGGTTATCATTGTAGGTAACTCCCCTTTGAGTAGCACAGAAGCTCCTATTTGTTGCCCAGATCATCCATCTCAACATGGTTAAGTGGTTAAGGCAGCAGGCTAGAAACCAGAAGATGGAGAGTTCTAGTCCCACCTTAGGCATGAAAACCGGCTGGGTGGCCTTGGGCCAGTCCCTCTCTCTCAGCTCAACTCACCTCACAGGGTTGTTGTGGGGAAAATAGAAGGAGGAAGGAGTATTAGGTCTGTTCCCTGCCTTGAGTTGTTTATAAAAATAATAAAGGTGGGATAGAAAATAAATAAATAAATAAATGGATGTATGCTGTCTCCCTGGTGCCTGAATCGTTTCTACTCATCCATGTTCATACTGCCATGCATGTCCTCCAGCATGTCAAGAATGCCCTTTATGGCTTTCAGGAAGGAGTTGAAGGATTTTGGGGCCCAGCAGGTCCTACCAATACTTTCCATTGAAGCAAATGTCAAGCAAGAGAAAGGAAAATGTGTCTTTTGCAGAGATGGAATTCATCTCTGTGACACATTTGGAAATTATTAGTTGAACAAAGCAACAATGGAAATAATGGAAAAAGGAGACTTGAACCCAGAGAGTTTCTTCCACTATCTTAAGTGGTAATTCACATTAATGCAGAAGGTCTGGACAATAGGTTGGGGATGTTGCAGAGTGCTAGAAAGCCTTTGGCCCAGGAGAAATCAGAAAAGTCACACACCAGGCATTTCTATAAAAACAATTTTATTTACAGAAAGCAAACATATTTAAAGGCTGTTTGCTGAGAGGAAAGATTTCTCTCAGCTGCATATTCTCTGCAAGCCTACACAGAAGGGAAACTGAAACTCAAACAAGTTCAGGCAAGTTCCTCCCTTAGGCAATGCAACCATTAACACGTGAAAAGGGGACAATTAAATTCAACCTCTTCACCCGGCCAAAATGATTAGTTACCATAGTAACCTTAATCTGTAGTAGAAAACATATTAACAGGGCAGGCACATGTCAGAAAGCACAAATGCAGGTATAATATCAGAGGGATTACAGAAACAGTGGAACATCCAGCTTGATGGGGACACCTTGTTTCAGAGAATCAGGCTACGCAGGAGAGGAAGTAGTGCAGTGTTGAATATCAGGAATGAACATACCTGTACAGAGGTCCCCTGGACTGACAGTAACATGAGTGTTGAAAGCATCTAGGGTAAGGTAAGAGGGCAAGCCAACAGAAAGGATGTTTTGCCAGGAGTTGGCTGCAGATCACCAAAGGGTCAGAGAGGGAGATGAAGATGTATTAAAGCACATTACCAAAGCCTCAGAAAACATGAAGTGGTCAGGATGGGAGAGTTTAACCTGCCAGGCATCTGTTGGAAGACAAATTCTGCCAAACATAAGACATCAGACAAATTACTACTTGGGTTGGTAATAATTTTCTTTCAAAAGGTTGACGTGGGCATCGCGGGAGCTGCTACTTTGTATTTGGTCTTACTAACAGGGAGAAATTGATTCCAGATATTAAAGAGGTGGGAACTTTGGTGCAAGTGACCATATATTCTTATAATTCTTAATTTTAACAAGAAGCTTGGTAAAAACAAACAAGCTCAAACCAAAGATTTTAATAAACTGAAAGGCCAGTTTTAAACAACTAGGAGAAATAACAAAGAAGATGCCCCGGGACAAAAAAATCCTAAAGGCCAAGACACTCTAGCCAGCTCAGCCTCCTTGAAAAGGCCAAGAAGGACTGCACAGTCCCAGACCAGACCGGTATGGAAGAAAACCGGGGCCGTGTGAGGAAGCCAGCATGGATGATCAGCAGCTTGCGAAGGAGCTGATGATTGGAAATGGAAGGAAGGGTGAGGAACAGATTCGGGATATGAGTCTATCATCTGTTTTTCAAAAAGTCTTTCCGTTCTAAGAATGAGACGAGGCAATATGTTTCCATATGGCCTAGATTTAATGATAAGCTTAAACGCTGCATTAATTCTGTATTGATGTGACACAGAGAGTCTAAGGAACATTTTCTTTTTCTTTAACTAGTTTTTTTCCTTTTTGTTTTCATTATTTTTAGTTCATTTTAGTCAGCACCACTGTATGTAGATTCTTTTCTCACTCTATAAGCACCAATGTATTTCCCCCCCCCCCCATTGGCATTGTAATTGTTTGTATTCTACTATTAAAAATAATTTAAATGTTTTTTTAAAAAATACAAAACTTCAGCCCAGAAATGCAGGAAAGAGGTCAGGAAGCAAAGGCGAAAAAGCCAAGGCCAGCAAGAGAGGCAAGATCCATCAGGAAGGGTTTCTCCAAATTTGTCAGCAAAAAGGGTGGTGGGCTCGCCGCTTCCTTATTGTTGTTTATTCATTTAGTCGCTTCCGACTCTTCGTGACTTCATGGACCAGCCCACGCCAGAGCTTCCTGTCGGTCGTCAACACCCCCAGCTCCCCCAGGGACGGGTCCGTCACCTCTAGAATGTCATCCATCCACCTTGCCCTTGGTCGGCCCCTCTTCCTTTTGCCCTCCACTCTCCCTAGCATCAGCATCTTCTCCAGGGTGTCCTGTCTTCTCATTATGTGGCCAAAGTATTTCAGTTTTGCCTTTAATATCATTCCCTCAAGTGAGCAGTCTGGCTTTATTTCCTGGAGGATGGACTGGTTTGATCTTCTTGCAGTCCGAGGCACTCTCAGAATTTTCCTCCAACACCACAGTTCAAAAGCATCGATCTTCCTTCTCTCAGCCTTCCCTTCCCTATGGTCCAGCTCTCACAGCCATATGTTACTACAGGGAACACCATTGCTTTAACTATGCGGACCTTTGTTGTCAGTGTGATGTCTCTGCTCTTAACTATTTTATTGAGATTTGTCATTGCTCTTCTCCCAAGGATTAAGCGTCTTCTGATTTCCTGACTGCAGTCAGCATCTGCAGTAATCTTCGCACCTAGAAATACAAAGTCTTTCACTGCTTCTACATTTTCTCCCTCTATTTGCCAGTTATCAATCAAGCTGGTTGCCATAATCTTGGTTTTTTGAGGTTTAGCTGCAAGCCAGCTTTTGCACTTTCTTCTTTCACCTTCATCATAAGGCTCCTCAGTTCCTCTTCACTTTCAGCCATCAAAGTGGTATCATCTGCATATCTGAGAACATTAATGTTTCTTCCAGCGATTTTAACTCCAGCCTTGGATTCCTCAAGCCCAGCTTGTCGCATGATGTGTTCTGCGTACAAGTTGAATAGGTAGGGTGAGAGTATACAGCCCTGCTGTACTCCTTTCCCAATCTTAAACCAGTCCGTTGTTCCGTGGTCTGTTCTTACTGTTGCTACTTGGTCGTTATACAGATTCTTCAGGAGGAATACAAGATGACTTGGTATCCCCATACCACTAAGAACTTGCCACAATTTGTTATGGTCCACACAGTCAACGGCTTTAGAATAGTCAATAAAACAGAAATAGATGTTTTTCTGAAACTCCCTGGCTTTTTCCATTATCCATCGGATATTGGCAATTTGGTCCCTAGTTCCTCTGCCTTTTCTAAACCCAGCTTGTACATCTGGCAATTCTCGCTCCATGAATTGCTGAAGTCTACCTTGCAGGATCTTGAGCATTGTCTTACTGGCATGTGAAATGAGTGCCACTGTTCGATAGTTTGAACATTCTTTAGTGTTTCCTTCTGATGGAGAAATCTTAACAGATGATGGGAAAGGCGTCATACAAACCTTGTTCAGGGGGCATGGCATAATTGCATCTCCTTATTCTGAGAGCTTAAGGGAAGGTGGACTGTATGCACCCTTCTGATGGAATGTACAAGATGTGGGAATTCCTTGTCCTTGACTCTGCCCTGGTGAGAATACACACACATGTGGTTTTGAGTACCACCTTTCCAGAAGGTCATTGACATGTTGGAGAAGTTTCAGAGAAGGGTGACAAAGATGGTGACAGGGGCCTGAGGACATGCCCTGAGGGTGGCTACCTTGATGTCAGCTGAATATCAGGGAAAGCTTACGTACTGCACAGCGGTGGAACACTTGACCTACGGAGGTTGTGGGTTCTCCATTTCTGGATATTTCTGGGAAGAGGTTGGACAGCCCTTTCTGGAGGATGGTTTAATAACTTTGATTGGTTTTTATGCACAAGGATGATCTTTTTAGTCCCTTCCAACTCCACAATTCTATAATTCAGTTATTCACTTGGAACAGAAGTGTGCAAAAGGGTGATGTTGGCATAAATTATCACCCTGTCAGCCCAAGTGCTGACACTCCCAAAAAATAGTTTAGCAGTTCAAAGGACTGCTGGAATAATTTTGCACAGCTTCCTAGCAGGTCTTCTGCGATCTCTCTCAGGCTGCCGGTAAGTGGCTGCTATTTCTGGCAACCTCCCCAGCAGCAGGAACAGAAGCTGATCCTCCAGCAGAGGGGGGTGGGGGGAGGCAGGGAAGCCCTTCACGGATGCCATCCTCATGCCACCCACCAGTACTGGCTCACTCCCAGTGTCACACAATCAGGGCCGCCACAGAAGCCATCCAAAAATGGTAGCTGAAGGTCCTGGGAGCAACTAGGCAATGAAAGAGTTAATAGAATCCTAGAGCTGAAAGAGGCAATTTAGGTCATCAAGTCCAACCCCCTGCTCAGTATAAAATCCAAATAAATAAAATATAAATTATGTTTTAGTTTAATTTATATTAAAAATATAAAGAATCCCTAGCAGACAAATGTCTTGCTTCTGCTTGAACACGTGCAGTGAAGGAGAATTTACTACAGTACTTTGTTGCACTCATGAATTGGCCTATTGAAGTTTTTTCTCCTAAAATTCCTTCCAGACACTTAAAAATTCTTTCTGTAATGAGAAAAAACAGGTTTGGCCCATCTTCTGGGTGGCAAGTGGCCACACTGCAGCCGTGTCCCAGCACACGACATAACGCCAGGTTGTTTTTAGGGCAACAACTGGTGCATTCTCTGCCCTCCCTGCCCTGCCCTGCCCTGCCAGCATCATCTACCTGGAAGGGAGGAAAATCAGCCACCAACTTCTCACCTGAATGAGTGGTCGGACGGGGTTGGCGGTTTGTGCCATCATTTTGATTACTTGCTTACTCTTACCTTTCTTTTGATAAATTTGCTGCATGCTTATCAGGGTGAGCAGGAAAACCACCCAGGGAGTGGATCCCCTGCTCAGCAGGATCCTGCTGCAGCTGGAAGGGATCAGGGAGAAGCTTGTTGGGGTGGAGATCCTCAGTCCACTTCACGGCCCCTGAGCTGGAAGTTTCTCCCAAGCAACTGGGGCTCCCAAAGCTCACCAAACTTAAGGCTGCCCAGATTTTCCCTTCTTTCTCTTTCCCAGATTGGATCTCCTGTTGTCAAGTAGCAGCATCAAAAGAGGAATTTGGATTGGAGATTTGGAGCGCCTGTGTGTCTTAAGTGAAGCCAATTTAGTGGCCTGCTAGAACCACTGAAATGGAGCAGAACTTATAACACAGCTGAGAAGCTGGCACAGAAAAAGAAAATTATCTTAAAATAGCTTCAATGAGCATGTCAGAGAAACACAGGTTATTAATCTTACACACTCAGCCCTCCCAAGCATAAAGAATCACACGCTTAGACAGATTAAGATAAGTAAAAGAATTTCTTACTGATTTTATTCTTTGTTGTTCTGTTACATCCATCTTGGTGGAAAAGATGAAGTTCCTTTGTTCTTCTTTTCTTTCTAAATACTTAGTTTGCCCTAAACTTTCAGCCCTACAGCTGCCAAGGGCTGTGTGGAAGAAAGGGGCAGATTCCATCAAGGCCCGAGCTCATGGCCCTGATGAACGGAGAGCAGAGCAGCATGCTTGCTTCTCCCTGGGTGGAAGAAGAGGAAGAAGAGAAAGAGGAAGTGGGAGTGGCAACAAACAGCTTCCTCAGAGTTGCATTGTGGGACAACTCGATTTACATGCTAATTCACATGCTAATGAGGCATGCTGGATTTGCCAGGACTTCCAACATTAAGAAGTACCTTTTCACAATCAAACACGGTATTTTATTGTGTAACGCACAAATGAAACAAGATCTCAGTACGTTGCTCTCCGTTTCCTCCCGGTCAGCTGAGAGAATCTGGCTTCTCTGCTTAAAGAAGGTCCTGGGATCTTGCTGCCTGCAAGTCTGTGCCAACAACATGTGGCTAGAAAGCCAGCTGAACTGGAAATGCAGGCCTGGCTGCAAGCAGCAGCAGCCCCTGGATCGACGGGACCCACCTTCCACCTGGAGAGTGGGCAAGCCCTGCCCACCTCCCTCTTCTGGGGCCAAGTAGCTCTGGCTGTGGGGAGCTCCCCCGGCCAGCCCAGCTGGAAACAGGAAGCCCTGCCTTGCCAGAGCTGCTCCCCTTTTTCTTGGGGCTGAACTTAGAATATCAACCGGTCAATATTCCTAGGCCTCTTTTTTCAAAAAGGATACTATTCCAGCTCCAGGAAGAAGACAAGGGCCTCAATCTAATGACTGCACGCGATGGGGGAGAGGGCCGCCGCCAGTGGGGATGCTGACCTCCCGTATCTGAAAAAATAAGAAGAGGAAATAGGCTGTACAAGAGAGATTCGGTTTGTCTTGCCATCACCGCAGGAGTGCCAAGTCCAGGAGACCACCGAGAGCTTTTCCTCTCGGCGCCTGAGGAGGCCCCTCTAGGAGGCCTTGGGCCAGCATAGAAGGCAAAACACTTCCAGGCTTCCACACCTTAGGCTGACTTTACACTCCCTCCACAGCTGACCGGGAACTAAACAGATGTGGTATCAGGAGGACACCCTCAGGCCATGAAAGGCAAGATACCTGGATGAGCCCCAGCAGGAAGTGGGGCCAGAGGACCCCAGTCAACACGCGATGGAAGGCAATGCTCAGCCACCGCCCAATGCCACAGGTGCCCGAAGGGCGTATTTTTCTCTGTGTTTAAGAGCCAAGGAAGCTGTTCCAGCCCTGAAGTAGCATTTGATTTCAATCATGAGCTGGATAAAGAAGAAGAAACAGATACTTAATTCAGATTAGGCAGTAGTACTCCTGGACAATCAAAATGTGAAACCAGAAGATGCAAACTGCCTTGAGTGTGGTTTTGGAGGGAAAGACAGGGGACGGTTATCAGAGTTGCAGATGAATCAAGACGAGGAGGAGTGGCTAAAGCTATGTAATGATTGCCTATTCTAAAACAGTATCAGACTCGCAGACAAGATTCAAGGATATTTGATTTATTAAAGAACAGTAAGCAGGATCACAGAGAAAGCTGAAAATGATGAAAGCGCGCCAAATGCAAACTAAAAACCCTCGTTGCAAATGAGATCCCTCCCCCCGCAGAGTCTTCTCAAGTTCACAGTCCCAGGTGCTCCTAACGGTTTCTGATGGTCTGCGGGAAACGTCCTTGAACAGAGAACATAACCCAAACACATTCCACTGTACTGATTTCACATACAGAGCTTGGTACAAGGTCTCACAGCAGCTCCCTCCCAAACAGAAACGCGCATCAGCACCATGGCATGTGACATGTTATGATGTATACTGTACACTGAAACAGTGAACATGACATACTGCCCCCCCCAAAAGAAAACACTCAGCAGCAGGCGGTCAAAGGGTAAGCCAAGGGGAAACAGCGAATTAAATCAGGGGCATTAACGTGGCAAGCAGACACCCATTCAGGATGAGGAAAATGTTTCCATCGGACCAGATACTGGAGGGTGCCGCAAAACTTGCGAGAATCAACGACCTCCTTGACCTCAAAGTGCTGTTGGCCGTCAATCATGATCGGAGCAGGAGGAGGAGCTTGGGGATGCCAGCGGGAAGAGTGGTGGACAGGCTTGAGCAAGCTGCAATGGAAAACAGGGTGCAAGCGTTTCAAATTGTGAGGCAGGTCCAATTTAACAGTAACTGGATTGATAAGACCAACAATAGGGAAAGGACCAATGAACTCGGGAGCAAGTTTTTTAGAGGGCTGTGGTGACTTGATAAATTTGGTAGATAGATACACCTGATCCCCAATCTTGAAGTCGTGTTGCAAGGAACGATACTTATCGGCTTGAAACTTGTAAGCAGCCTGGGCATCAGCCAAAGCCTGTTGAATCACTGGCCAGGAATCACCCAGTCAAAGGCAGAACAAGTTTGGGGAAGGGGTTGTGGCAGTTCAGGGATGGGAACAAAGTCGTGACCAGAAACCACACGAAAAGGGGTTTGCCCGGTACTTTGATGGACAGCATTGTTGTAAGCCACTTCAGCAAAAGGCAGTAACTCTACCCAATTGTCCTGATGGTAGTTAATGTACGCTCTAAGAAATTGTTCAAGAGTGGAGTTTAAAATCTCAGTATATCCGTCAGTCTCAGGATGGGAAGAGGTGGACAGCGCTTGTTTGGTGCCAATCAATTTTAAAAATAATTTCCAAAACTGGGAAGTAAACTGTGTCCTGTGGTCACTGACCAAATGGGAGGGGCTACCATGGAGACAGTAGATGTGGATGAGAAATAGGCGTGCCAATTGCGGGGCGGACGGGATGGATGCACATGGAATGAAATGTTCCTGTTTGGAAAAAAAATCTTTTACAACCCAAATGACAGTTTTCTTCTGACTGGGAGGAAGATCCACAATAAAATCCATAGAAATTTCATCCCAGGGACGGGACAGGCTGGCCACTGGCTGTAGAAGCCCCTGTGGTTTCCCCCCTTTACATTTGGACATTGCAGAAACAGGACAGGAAGCCACATAATGTTTTACATCGCGTTTCAAGGTAAGCCATCAGAATTGACGATGAACCAAATGTAATGTTTTAACAAAACCAAAATGCCCAGCAAGTTTATCATCATGGGAACGCTGCAAAATGTCAGCTCTCAAAGTTTTGGGTACATAAAGGCAGTGTTCCACCCAAGCAAGACTGTCTTCAAAAGAAACATTGTCTCTATTAGCTAGCAACCAAGTGTCAGATTTCAGCGCCTGGAGAAAGTCTTTCTGTAACTGACAAGGAACTTGCACTTTCCACTTCCCAGACTGTGCTGGGGGCAGGGGTGCCTGCGCACAGGTCTTGCTCCAAGTGACAGCAACCAAGCCCAGTTGTGGTTCAGTGAGAACAGTCCCAACCACATCTGCCACCTGGTCAAGGTCCTGAGGTAAACGTGACAAAGCATCGGCCAGAAAGTTTTTCTTTCCCGGAATAAATTTTGACTGGAAGTTAAAGCGACTGAAAAATTGAGCCCAGCGAATTTGTTTAGGACTGAGACGCCGGGGGATGCAGAGGGCTTCCAAATTCCTGTGATCGGTCCAAACCTCGAAAGGGCATTTAGTGCCTTCCAGGAGGTGACGCCAGGCTTCCAAAGTGGCTTTTACAGCAAAAGCCTCCTTTTCCCAAACATGCCAATGGCGTTTGGTGTCAGAAAATTTTCTGGAAAGATAAGCGCAGGGTCTGAAGTGATTTTCAGAATCTCTCTGTAACAATATAGCCCCAACTGAGAAGTCAGAAGCATCAACTTGGACCACAAAGGGGCGTTCAGGATCGGGGTGCTGTAGAATAGGCTCAGCAGTGAAGAGGGTTTTAACTTCTCAAATGCTGCCTGGCATTTAGGTGTCCAATTCAGCACTGCCCCAGAGTTTTTTACTTTGCATGTCTCCCCCAAGCCCTTGGTATGGAGTAAATCAGTGAGGGGCAAAGCAATCTCAGCGAACCCCTGGATAAATTGGTGATAGTAATTACTGAACCCGAGGAAACTTTGCAATTGCCTCCGGGTACGGGGACGTTCCCAACTTAAAATCACCTGAATTTTTGCAGGGTCCATTTCAATGCCCTTGTCAGACACCCTATAGCCCAGATAGTCAAGTTGGGTCTTGTGAAACTCACATTTGGAAAGCTTGGCATAAAGTTTGGCATCTCTAAGCTTGCTTACCACCTGTTTGAGGAGGCGTTTGTGTTCCTCCTCAGTTTCAGTGTAAATGAGAACATCATCTAAATAAACCAGGGCCCCTTTAAACAAATGATCATGTAATACTTCATTAATCAATTGCATGAAGACTCCAGGTGCCTCTGCCAACCCAAAAGGGAGGACTTTGTACTGAAATGAACCCAGTGGGCAATTAAAAGCGGTTTTCCACTCATCTCCAGCTCGTATGCGGATGCGGAAATAGGCTTCACGAAGATCGAGCTTGGAGAAAATCTTGCCCTTAGACAAGTGAGCTAACATGTCCTTCATGAGCGGAAGAGGGTACTTGTTGCAAATTGAGACGGAATTTAACCCTCGATAGTCTGTACAGAGTTGAAGCGTGCCATCTTTCTTTTCCGGGAATAGCACAGGGGCCTCAACTGGGGAATTCGCAGGTTCAATAAACCCCCTTGACAGATTTTTGTCAATAAAGTTTCGTAATGCCTCAAGCTCCTTCTGAGTCATTGGAGAAATTTTGGGCTTGGGCAATTGAGCATTGGGAATCAACTCTATTGCACAGTCAGTTTTCCGATGGGGGGGTAGCTGATCTGCTTCCATTTCCCCAAAAACGTCTGCAAAGTCTTGGTATCGATCAGGCAAGCCTTCTAAATGTGCCAAGATAGGGTGCAGCGTGATGGTCGCAGCCCTTCCAACCCCCACACATGAAGCTCTCTCTGCTGTAGGAGCTTGGTAAAACCCATCTTTAAAAGTCACAGTTCTGTGTTCCCAGTTTATATATGGGCTTCGATAGGTCAACCAGGGGATCCCCAGAATTACCAAGGGATTGCCAACAGGTGCTACTACGAATTTTAAAGTCTCACGGTGGCTGCCCATTTGCATTGCGACAGTTCCAGTGAAATGGGTTGCCCCCCCCCCCCTGCCGTTGAACCATCCAACTGTGTGAAGATCAAAGGCTGCTGGAGGGGGAAGCTAGGCAGGTCCAAAGCAGCAACCAGATCAGGGTGAATTAGACACCTGGAACACCCAGAGTCAACTAAAACCTAGACCTCTGTAGTTTTTGTGCGGGAGCCCAATTTCACTTTTACTGCTAAAGTGGGACAGTCAGCACTCACCATAGCATCTTTGCGCCCATCCTCCTCCACCTGCCCGCAGGCGCTCTTCATGGCAGGTGGCTGGTGTTTCCCGCCAGCTCCTTAGAGTCATCTTCAGCCTCTCCTAAGAAGTAGAATACTTCCTCAGCATCAGCTGCACCCTTGACTGCTGTCATCCGCCACGAGGGGGGGGCGATTTGGTTGGCGGCTTGTCCGCTCGATCTCCAGCCTTGGCTTTTGGGCAATCAGCTGCTCGATGCCCTTCCTTTCCACATTGGAGGCACTGACCCCTCGCATAGCGCCGATCTCTCTCCTCTTCCCAGGCTCTATAGCCTGGCCATGCAGCAGTTGCAGCACTTCGCAGTCCCCTCATGGTGGCTGGTGGTTTTTCAGGTCTTCTGGTTTGCATGAAGGTATGCTGGGCGTGCTCAGCCTTGCTGGCTAGACAGATCCATTCATACAATGACTCTGTCCCTACACAACGCCCACCGTAGGACATCCCGGTTGAGTCCCTCTTTAAACCATTCTATTAAGGTTGACTGAGACCAGTCGGGGATTTTCCCAGCTAAAGCCTTAAACTCCAGGGTGTAATCAGCTACAGACAGTTGGCCCTGGGTAAGATCCTTCAGCACCTTCTTAGCTCTTGCCTTGGCCAGAGGATCCTCAAAATGCAGCTTTAATGCCAACATGAAGTCCTCGAAATATTCAAGTTCAGGGGAGTCAGCCTCACTAATTGAACATACCAGTCAGCCGCTCGGCCCTTCAACTTGGTGGCAATGGCAGTTCTCTTAGCCTCCTCAGAAGAGAAGTATGCTCCAAACTGCCTCATGTATCTTTTAGCATTGGTTAGAAAGAAAGATAATTTGGTTGGATCCCCATCAAATTTGACAGAAAAGTCTCTCACCCCCACTCCTGTTGGAGCAGAATCGGCGGCTGCTTGAGTGGTTGGACCCCAGGTTACATTAGTTCTCCCTCTTTGGGGTGGGGACACTGGTGGTTGAGCCCTGTGGGGTGGAGATTCATCCTGGAGCTGTCTCTGGCCCCCCTCTGCTGGCGGTCCAGGTGGGAGGATGGGGGATGGTTGCGTGAAGCTGGGACCTCCGTCGTGCCTCCCCTGCCCCCCCAATGACAGAGACAGGTTTCTTAACATGTACTCTATTGATTCTATTTTGGCCTCCACCACTCTTAGCCTTTCAGGAGTTTGAGATTCCTCCCTCCCTCATGTGTTAGGCTGTCTCTCTGTTGATATCGTGGTAGATTCTATGTCTGGGGTCAGTGGGAACCAATACTTCCAGGACGTCTGGGACGTCCCTGGCTGAGGTTCTCCCATTTCATCCCAGGTGATCAATTCTGTGGGCAATTCTCTGGGTGCCGGTTGCTCTGGTTCTTCCCCATCATCAAATTCCTCCACCTCAGGGCTGGACTTGATTCCTCCTGGAAATCTGAAGGTTCTGGGGTGATGCTCAGTTCTCCACTCTTGACCATTGACTCGGGCATCAAGCTAGCCATCTCCTCAGGTCCCCCGGTCATGAGCTTGGACTCGGCCATCGTTAACTATTTTCCCTCACAAGAAACTAATCTTGGTAGGAGCTAACGGTACAACTTTGGTGATTCTCAGCTTTATGTTTTGTTGTTTATTCGTTTAATCACTTCCAACTCTTCGTGGCTTCATGGACCAGCCCACGCCAGAGCTTCCTGTCAGTCGTCAACACCCCCAGCTCCCCCAGGGATAAGTCTGTCACCTCTAGAATATCATCAATCCACCTTGCCCTTGGCCGGCCCCTCTTCCTTTTGCCCTCCACTCTCCCTAGCATCAGCATCTTCTCCAGGGTGTCCTGTCTTCTCATTATGTGGCCAAAGTATTTCAGTTTTGCCTTTAATATCATTCCCTCAAGTGAGCAGTCTGGCTTTATTTCCTGGAGGATGGACTGGTTTGATCTTCTTGCAGTCCAAGCCACTCTCAGGATTTTCCTCCAACACCACAGTTCAAAAGCATCCATCTTCCTTCTCTCAGCCTTCCTTATGGTCCAGCTCTCGCAGCCATATGTTACTACGGGGAACACCATTGCTTTAACTATGTGGGCCTTTGTTGTCAGTGTGATGTCTCTGCTCTTAACTATTTTATCGAGATTTGTCATTGCTCTTCTCCCAAGGATTAAGCGTCTTCTGACTTTCTGACTGCAGTCAGCATCTACAGTAATCTTTGCACCTAGAAATATAATGTCTTTCACTGCCTCTACATTTTCTCCCTCTATTTGCCAGTTATCAATCAAGCTGGTTGCCATAATCTTGGTTTTTTTGAGGTTTAGCTGCAAGCCAGCTTTTGCACTTTCTTCTTTCACCTTCATCATAAGGCTCCTCAGTTCCTCTTCACTTTCAGCCATCACAGCTTTATGTAATTAGTGCCTATTCTAAAATACTATCAGACTCATGAGCAGGAATTCAATGGTATCTGATTTATTAAAGAATAGTATGCAGGATCACAGAGAAAGCTGAGAATGATAAAAGCGCGCCAAATGCAAACTAAAAACCCTCAGTGCAAATGAGATCCCTCCCCCTGTAGAATCTTCCCAGGCTCACAATCCCAGGTGCTCCTAACAGCTTCTGATGGTCTGTGGGAAAAGTCCTTGAACAGAGCACATAACCCAAACACATTCCATTGAAATGAACAATGATACAGAGCTTGGTACAAGGTTTCACAGCAGTTCCCTCCAAAACAGAAACGCGCATCAGTGCCATGGCATGTGAAACGTTACGATGTATACTGTACATTGAAACAGTGAACATGACAAGCTAACACTTTAGAAGGGAAAGAGGGATGAAATGAACAGGACAGGATTTAATAAAGAAATGAAAAACTTGCATCTGTGGAGAAAAAATGAAAGGCACAAATATGGGAGACGTGGTGGGTGATCTAGTAGATCACAGGAACATGAGCAAACAGCATGATGCAATGCTAAAAGGGCAAATGCTATTTTGGGGTGTATGATCACAAACACAGAGTTCAGATCACAGAAGTATTTCCCTCCCGGACTTGGCCAGCCCACCCCTTCACCCTGCCTTGGGCTACTGTGTTCAGCTCCAGGCTCCGGTCGAAAAAACAGATGGACAAAATGGAGCCAATCGGAGGAAGGCCGCTAAGATGTAACGGGTCTGGAAAACAAGCCTAAGGATTGGGATATGTTCAGCCCACAGAAGAGGGGAGATTTTATTCATCTATTTATTTATTGGAATCTAGTCACCTCTCAGATTCTAAGCAGTCTACAAAGGTATATAATAAGAACACAATAATATCAGTCTAAAAATAATAGAAAATACAATACAATAAGTAATAAATAATCCCAGAGGCCCAGCAGAAGAGCCTGAAGGCTACCAGAGGAGAGGTCATCCTCACCCCCCACAGGTGGGTCCATAGGAGGAACCCTCTGCTGCGAATACCTGCTGTGGGCCCCTTCCCATCACCTCTCCTGTTCAGGGGACCCTTAGCAGGTCCCTTCTGGCCATCTGGGTCAGGCAGGCAGAATTTACCAGGGAAAGGCAGCTACCCCAGTCCATATAGGGCATACAGGACCAAGACTGGGCCCTTGCATTGCACTCTGGCAGCTAAGGAGTCCAGAGGAGGGTCTGGACTGTTCTGCCACCCTGGGAGGCAGAAGCACAATGTCATGTTCACTGATTCAATGTAGTTTATACATCGTAACGTTTCATATGCCATGGCACTGATGTGCATTTCTGTTTGGGAGGGAGCTGCTGTGAGACCTTGTACCAAGCTCTGTATGTGAAATCAGTACAATGGAATGTGTTTGGGTTATGTTATCTGTCCAAGGCCTTTTCCCGCAGACCATCAGAAATCGTTAGGAGCACCTGGGATTGTGAACTTGAGAAGACTCTGCGGGGGGAGGGATTTCATTTGCACCGAGGGTTTTTAGTTTGCATTTGGTGCACTTTTATCATTCTCAGCTTTCTTTGTGATCCTGCATACTATTCTTTAATAAATCAGATATATTTGCATTCCTGCTCATGAGTCTGAGAGCGTTTTAGAATAGGCAACCATTACACACAACCAGCAGGCTGAAAGCACAGGGAAGGGGATTTAGAGAGAGGATAGGGGAAAACGTCCCAAGAGTAAAAACCGTCAGCCAAGCCAACAGGCTGGCTCAGTCCCCTTGTCCTGGAGGTCTTCAGATCAAGGCTGGATAGCCTCTGGCCCAAAGTCTTTTAAGGGGCCTTGCCCTGAGCGGAAGGTAGGACTAGATGACTTCTGAGGCCCCCTCCACAACTGTGCTCTTCGGATGCTGTGACATCCGTTCCTTCGGCAGTGATCATAATTCATCCAGGAACATTTCTAGCCTTTACGGTGGTATTTCCTCTCTCAGCCGCCAGGTGGCAGAATCAAACAGAACAGATTCCCTTCGGCCCGGCTGTGGAAGTGCAGCTGAGGCTGGCAGGATGGGATGTCTTGGCCAAGTAATGGTGCATCTGAAGCCCACCCATTTGGGGAGAGAAGCAAAAGCAGGGCAGCAGAGACCTAAGAGGAACCCAGGTCTGGCTGGGCCTGGGGCATCTGAAGGAGGAAGGGGCGGAAACACACCTCGGAAGCTACTGCTCTTGGCAGGTACCCCTTTCTTGTAGAGAAAGGTAATAAACAGCTGTGCAACTCTGCCCCTGCGGAGGGCTGCCCCGGCAGCCTCAGGACCTTGTTAGGAGAGGCAGTGGACAGAAAGCCTACTTTGATCTCCCTCTGACTCTTTGAATCAGCCTGGTTGAGCTTCCTCTCAACTTGCAGGAATGCTACAAAAAGAAGAGGCAAGACATTTCAGGGTAGGGAGGCTCTACGCTCTGTCACATATGCCCTGGTCACCTCCACAAAACCAATCCCTGGTGCCAAAAAGGTTGAGAACTGCTGTGCTAGAGAGTGTCATCTGGCAGGACCCAGGAGGAGGGCCTTTCCTGCTGCAGCACCCACCCATCATCCCCGGAGGTCAGACTGGCCCCAATCCTGCTGGCCTTTGGCTCTTAGGATGTGGCTTTGCCATCATGCCCGGGGACCCAGTGGTGGTTTTGAGCCTGTCAGTTGGTTGCGCTATTAGCAATTACATGGATTGTACTTTCCTGCAAATGAAGTTTCATGGTTTTATAGTGTTTTAATTGGTTTCTAATGGCTTTTATTTTAGTTATTTACTTGTAACTGTTTATCGTTTTTTGTTTTCAATTGTGTCAGCCGCCCAGAGTTACATATGTGAGATGAGCAGCTTTATAAATTTAATAGTAATTAAACAGTAAGTAAATAAGCAACAGAATACAAGATGGGTCTTCCCAGAAGGTCATGGGTGAGCAGCTTCATGTGTTGGAAAAGGGCCGGGAGAGCCACATGTTTAGTATATTGTTTTCTGCTACAGATTAACGTTACTGTGGTAACTAATGATTCTGGCTGGGTGAAGAGGTTGAATTTAATTGTCCTCTTTTCAGGTGTTATTAGTTGCACTGAGGGGGAGGAACCTTGCCTGGACTTGTTTTAGTTTCAGTGTTCCTTCTTTTAGGCTTGTAGAGAGTATGCAGCTGAGGGAGATCTCTCTCCTCTCTGAGAGCCTGTGAGAATGCAGAAGCCTGTAAATATGTTTTTGTGCTTTCTGTAAATAAATTTATTTTTATAGAAATGCCTGGTGTGTGACTTTTCTGATCTCTCCTGGGCCAAATGCTTTCTAGCACTCTGCCAACACCACAGTCAACTGGGGAACTGGAGGTTGGTCAGAGACGTGTGGTGGTGCCCAAGGTCATGGCTTCACTCTGTGCCAGAGGGATTCGAAAGGTTGATCCCCCTCCCTCGGGTCCTGGGGAAGGAACAGTGACATAATGATGCCCATCATTACAGTTGTGGTTGTGGTTTGGCAAGCTCTGGAAAAATTGTGTTCTTCCTGTGCCATCCCATCCAATCCATGGTTTCATCCTGGTTTAGTGCCATCCCCACCCATCACTCCACGCTAAGGCCAGTTTATAGAATACAAAAATGCTGCAAATAGTATTTGTACATGCAGGCAATATTTTCCATGATTTTATTTTTTTATTGAATTGGTTATTTTAAAAAATTAAGAAACTGCCTAATGTGAACAGGGAGCCACCACCTTTAGTCCAAGGATTTCAAGGCTCATCTCCAGCCGCCTTGAGGCTAAGGAACCTTGTGCAGGATCTGCCCCAGGCCTGGAATCGCACCAAGGACCAACCCAGCCGCTCAGCCCGCGGGCTGCCCGGGCCAGCTCCACTGGGAAACACCCCCCCCACCAGCTTCCTTGGCCCTGGGGAGAGGGGGCTCCTGCCCGAGTGCAGTGCGGGGGGGGGGGGGGCTTCCACAGGGAGCCGTGTCTGGCAGCCAATGGCTCTCCTATAATGGGTTTGGGGGTTTTAAATGTTCCAGGTGGTGGGACCAATCTTGTTTCCTCTCAGGGCCTGGCAGTTTGACATCCATGCTGGGTAAGATCCCCAACAACAGGTCTGTGAGCCCCTGGATAAGCAGGCTGCAGTTAACAGGAGCATGCAGAGTCCCTCAGCAGAATTTCTCCTGCTATTCTCCTTCATAAAATGGGAAAATGTGGGCTAGATGATGCCTCACTTAGGTGGACGCACAGTTGGTGGAATGACCTTGTCCAAAGGACACTCATTAAGGTCTCCACTTCAGCTGGGGGGGAAGTGCTGGGGGAACAGGCTCTGTGCTCGTCACATTTTTATTAATGGCTTCAGTGAGGGAACTGAGGTTGGAGAGGACTGGGAGGGGAGGGGGGTTAATACTTCAGAGGGTTACATTAACAAAATCTTGCAAGACTGAAAGTATTTCCCCCTCTCTTTTTAGTCTCTGGAAAACCAGGGAGGGTCCCTTCTGAGACGCTTCCCAACCTTTTCCCCCACCTGCAGTCTGAATTGCCTCTTACCAGACTGTTGCCTAGGCTGCGGATCTTCCTCCTGTCTCCCAAGGCCATTGCCACAGGCCATTACAGAAAGTCACAGCCCACAGTCTACATGCTGTTACAGGAAAAGGATACATAGAAGATTGTTTGGACTCTTTCTCACAGCTGCATTAATGTACTTTCCTTCAATCCATGATGTGGCACAAAAGCTGGTTGCATCCTTTGTGCTGCCTTCATTGCTGAGTTCTATCCTGCCACAGTAACAAGGTATAGACAGTAAGGAAGATGATGGAAATAGGCAAGCACTGCTACTTAGGCAAAGGGAAACATTTTTTCATCCCTGAGAAACAATATTTAGAAGCAGCTCAGGCAGATGACTTGGGGTATAGGAAGTGGGGGTGCGGGGCGGGATGTACAGAACAATCAGACTTGCAAGATTCTGTTCTTATAGCAACTCTCAGTAAAAATAGCTTTAGCCTTCCTGTGGAGTTGATTTCCAGGTATAGTGTATTTAGCAAGGCTGACATAAAGCCAGTGACTGGTGCAAATTAAAGAAGGCAATTGGTAGATTCCCTTGGCATCACCTCCCAGTGGAATAAATAACCATCAATCGCTTTTCTTAAGAGGGGAGCCAAATTTTCAAAGCTAGCCTAGCCTTCTCCTGAGCTAGCTGATATGAGGTGTGCCTGTGTGTGTGGCTCTGACTAGTAAAGCAGATGATGCAGGACCTTTATCAGGTAGAACTGACCATCCCCCCATCCCCGAGATCAGGCACTACAGAGAGGTTTCCAGGCTTCAAAATAAATGCAAGCTGTGAGAGGTTGCAAAATACAACTCACCAGCCCCACACCAGCCCTGAGCATGCTAGGCATACAGCCGGCATCAGCGCATTGCTTTCGATGTGTATTCCCCATTGTGTGCCTGCTTACTCTCTTGTAATCCCTTCCTCTCCAATGAATGTAAATGCAAACATTCATTCCCTTCTTGCTAATTATCCCAGCCTGGGGGGGGAGCATTCCAAAGGGCAGGGGAGCAGGGGAAAGGAAAGCACAGTTCCAGTCACATGATTTCCCACTTAGCAACCACTTTGCTTAACAACAGAGCTGCTGGTCCAAACTGTTGTCATTAAATGAGGACTACCTGTATACAAAGGCAGCGGACATCTATACAGTTGGTAAAAACAAGACCTGGAGCTGACTGTAGTTCCGATCACGAACTTCTTATTGCACAATTTAGGATCAGACTAAAGAGATTAGGGAAGACCCACAGATCAGCTAGATATGAGCTCACTAATATTCCTAAGGAATATGCAGTGGAGGTGAAGAATAGATTTAAGGGACTGGACTTAGTAGATAGGGTCCCGGAAGAACTCTGGACAGAAGTTCGCAACATTGTTCAGGAGGCGGCAACAAAATACATCCCAAAGAAAGAGAAAACCAAGAAGGCAAAATGCTGTCTGCTGAGACACTAGATGTAGCCCAAGAAAGAAGGAAAGCAAAAGGCAACAGTGATAGGGGAAGATATGCCCAATTAAATGCAAAATTCCAGAGGTTAGCCAGAAGAGATAAGGAATTATTTTTAAACAAGCAATGCATGGAAGCAGAAGACGACAATAGAATAGGAAGGACAAGAGACCTCTTCCAGAAAATTAGAAACATTGGAGGTAAATTCCAGGCCAAAATGGGTATGATCAAAAACAAAGATGGCAAGGACCTAACAGAAGAAGAAGAGATCAAGAAAAGGTGGCAAGAATATACAGAAGACCTGTATAGGAAGGATAACAATATCGGGGATAGCTTTGACGGTGTGGTCAGTGAGCTAGAGCCAGACATCCTGAAGAGTGAGGTTGAATGGGCCTTAAGAAGCATTGCTAATAACAAGGCAGCAGGAGACGACAGCATCCCAGCTGAACTGTTCAAAATCTTACAAGATGATGCTGTCAAGGTAATGCATGCTATATGCCAGTAAATTTGGAAAACACAAGAATGGCCATCAGACTGGAAAAAATCAACTTATATCCCCATACCGAAAAAGGGAAACACTAAAGAATGTTCAAACTATCGAACAGTGGCACTCATTTCACATGCCAGTAAGGTAATGCTCAAGATCCTGCAAGGTAGACTCCAGCAATTCATGGAGCGAGAATTGCCAGATGTACAAGCTGGGTTTAGAAAAGGCAGAGGAACTAGGGACCAAATTGCCAATATCCGATGGATAATGGAAAAAGCCAGGGAGTTTCAGAAAAACACCTATTTCTGTTTTATTGACTATTCTAAAGCCTTTGACTGTGTGGACCAGAACAAATTGTGGCAAGTTCTTAGTGGTATGGGGATACCAAGTCATCTTGTCTGCCTCCTGAAGAATCTGTATAACGACCAAGTAGCAACAGTAAGAACAGACCACAGAACAACGGACTGGTTTAAGATTGGGAAAGGAGTATGGCAGGGCTGTATACTCTCACCCTACCTATTCAACTTGTATGCAGAACACATCATGCGACATGCTGGGCTTGAGGAATCCAAGGCTGGAGTTAAAATCACTGGAAGAAACATTAACAATCTCAGATATGCAGATGATACCACTTTGATGGCTGAAAGCGAAGAGGAACTGAGGAGCCTTATGATGAAGGTGAAAGAAGAAAGTGCAAAAGCTGGCTTGCAGCTAAACCTCAAAAAACCAAGATTATGGCAACCAGCTTGATTGATAACTGGCAAATAGAGGGAGAAAATGTAGAGGCAGTGAAAGACTTTGTATTTCTAGGTGTGAAGATTACTGCAGATGCTGACTGCAGTCAGGAAATCAGAAGACGCTTAATCCTTGGGAGAAGAGCAATGACAAATCTCGATAAAATAGTTAAGAGCAGAGACATCACACTGACAACAAAGGTCCGCATAGTTAAAGCAATGGTGTTCCCCGTAGTAACATATGGCTGCGAGAGCTGGACCATAAGGAAGGCTGAGAGAAGGAAGATCGATGCTTTGGAACTGTGGTGTTGGAGGAAAATTCTGAGAGTGGCTTGGACTGCAAGAAGATCAAACCAGTCCATCCTCCAGGAAATAAAGCCAGACTACTCACTTGAGGGAATGATATTAAAGGCAAAACTGAAATACTTTGGCCACATAATGAGAAGACAGGACACCCTGGAGAAGGTGCTGATGCTAGGGAGAGTGGAGGGCAAAAGGAAGAGGGGCCGACCAAGGGCAAGGTGGATGGATGATATTCTAGAGGTGACGGACTCGTCCCTGGGGGAGCTGGGGGTGTTGACGACCGACAGGGTGCTCTGGCGTGGGCTGGTCCATGAAGTCACAAAGAGTCGGAAGCGACTAAACGAATAAACAACAACAACTGTAGACAATTCTCAGGTATATGCTGAAGAGCAAAAATCTGCCCAATATAAACTCACATTGCACTTTCCAAATGTTACTTGTTGTTACTTCTCGTACCCTTTAAGTGATAATTCTGCCAAACCCATTCCAGGCACACTTAATAAATTAATCCCCCTGCAGTTTTTGCATTCACTCTTGCCATCTTTCCCTTTGCATAGGGGAAAAATAACAGCATCCTTCCAATTGCCAGGCACAGATGCAGCCATTACACACACATTGAACAAGTTGTGCAGCTGAAGCATAAGCAAAACATACCTTCATTTTAATATTTGTTCATTCATATTGTCTATTCCCACACCTTATTTTTCAACATTCTCACAGAATTTGTGACTTCCTTTTCATCAATGTCTTTGGCATATCATTATCATTCCCATGTAAAGCTCCCAAGTATTCCATACTGTGTTCCCTCAGTTCAATTTCATCTCAAATCATTGCATCCCTTTTATTTTTAATTCACTCTGCTGGAGGTCCTTCTTTAGCTCTTCTTAGCCACTTTAAAAGCAATTTTTTATTACCATCAAAATTGCCTTATAAATAATATAATTCTGTCATACATCTTTTGCTCATCCACAGCCTCATTCACTTCATCATTCTACCAAGTAATCCTTTTCATACTTCCCATTACCATGACTCCACACACCTTTGCAGTATAATTCTTTTTACCCTGCACAAAAATCTTCCTCATCCTGTTTTCTTTTGCTCACTTTCCATCCATCTTCTTAGTAAATCAATTAATTTTCTTATCCCTTTTCATATAAGGATTTGTATTTCTTCTTGAAGTCATTCTGTTCTAGTTTCTTTCATGTTATCCTTTCTTATCCTGCCTTGTTATTCTTTACTAATTCAGTTCATTATTCAAAAAAACCCCACAGGTGTTTGAGTAATTCCTGTTCCATCTGCATGTACCGATAAATGTATGCTTAAGCTCTGTATTTGAAACCAACAGACCTATTTCGAAGCAAATACTTCCCAAACTGTAATCACTCTCCACACACAGCCACCATTTTTATGTGCCGCCTTGTCTTACACCACCCACCTGTTCACGTCACCTAACAAAATAACAAGTTCCCCTGGATCGCCTTCATTCAGAATTTTCCTCAGAACCCATACCTGATTCTTCTATTATCACTATTCAGTTGAATGTTCCATAGAGCTCTTACAAAATTATGGGTTCCTACTTCCATGCCCACTCATAACAGTCTGGATGACACCAGTTCATACTATCAGACATACATTTTAGCCTACACTTTCAGCTTCCAAATATATTAATCAACCCCACTCAGATCAAATCAGATCACCTTCAGTCAGGTCTATTATATCCTTCCTTTTTCTCTTAGTCTCATAGATACACAATGTATCTATTTTTATTTCATTTGTTAATTCATGTTCTTTACCTCTTACACTCCGAGTTAGTCTTCCAGATACCACCGTTATCACCAGATCGACCTACCATCCATCACAGGTTTGGTCCCTCAAGCTTTTCACGTAATGCTTTTTAGTCAGATAAATAAAAAGGAAACTAGGTTACCTGCCTTAGCTGCACCCACAACACATGCAGTATTCCATGCTACTGGAAAGAACATATATGGTAGTCCTTTGAGTTCAAAGAAGACACACTGTTGTGCAGTTCATCTGTGGACACAGAGGTGGCTCTGCAGTCCCAGTCTGGAAGCGCAGAGTCTCGCACAAGGGGGCACTGAAAGTCCATTGTTGTAGTAACTGTGGGTGTTATTCTGTGACATCACTCATGGTTCTCTTTCAGTTTTTGGTGGCTTCAAAGCCAGCAGAAGCTTCATAGCATAGGGTTTGCCAGCAGGTTCTGTCAGCAGCCGCAGCTTCTAGTTCCCTTGGCTGGATGTCACAGTGGCAAAGGGTTTCTTTCACAGCATCTTTGTAGCACTTGCGTGGATGACCTCGAGGTCTCTTCCCAGACTCCAATACACTATAGAGCAACTGGCAAGGCATATGGTGGTCATCCATTCTGATTACATGTCCCACCCACCACATCTGGGCTCTGATAATCAGGGACTCAATGCTGGTGGACTCCACATGATCCAAGAATTCCAGATTGGAGACACGGTCTTGCCAATGATTGCCAAGAATGGAGTGGAGAGCATGCATGTGAAATTTCTCCATTTTTTTTTTTACATGACTTCAGTACAGAGTCCAGGAATATAGGACAGAAGGGATAACCACAGCTCTGCAGACTTTCAGCTTTGTGAAGATACGGATGTTGTGTTGGTTGAGCACTCAGCCATCCCAGAGCCTGGCTGGCCTTACTGATTCTGGAGTCAACTTCTTTGTCCAAAGACCATCGCTAGAGATGATGCTTCCCAAGTATTCGAAGCTGTTTACATTTGTCAGCTGGGTGTCATCAATAGTGTTTTTTGGTTCTATGGAGTTGGTATTTGGCATGGGCTGGTAAAGTACTTCAGTCTTGTTCAGGCTGATGGTCAGGCTGAAGAGCATAGCAGTGTCTTAGAATTTGTGCAGCATCAACTGTAGATTGCTGTCTTTGTGTGCTAGGAGCACACAGAGATCAACAAACAGGGTTTCTTGAATGACTGTATGGAGGCACTTCATCCCTGCAGTCCCATGCACTTCGTTCAAGCAGCAAAGGTCAAAGAGTGAGCCATCTAGTCAGTACCTGATGTACACTCCCTCCTTCAGACCCTGGACAGCACATGACAACATGCAAGCAAAGAACAGATTGAACAGGAATGTGGCCAGCACACAACTGTTTTACTCCATTGGAAATGGCAAATGCTGTATCACAGTTGTAAAGGACCTGGCCTGTCATTCCATCATGGAGTAGCTGAATCAACTTCACAGATTTCCTCAGGCATCCATAACATCTCAGGATGATCCAGAGAGCCTCCCCATTTACAGGGTCAAACGCCTTTGTCAGGTCAATGAAGACAGAGTAAAGAGGCTTGTTCTGCTCGATGCACTTCTCCTGGACTTGCCTCATGATGAATATTGTGTTTGCTGTACTCCGCCCAGGTCAAAAGCCACACTGCCCCTCTGGGAGGTTCCTTTCTGAGACAGTGACAAGTCTGTTCAGGAGAATGCGGGCAAAGATCTTGCTTGCAATGGAGGCAGGTCTAGGGCATCCAAGACTGGCAGCTGAGGAATCTGCTATAAAACATGATGATCAACTGTGGATGGCCTACTGAGTAGGTTGGAAAAGTGTGCAGCCCAGGGGTTTTTCCGTCCTTCCTGGTCTTTGATCAGGCTTGACCCATCAGATGACAGCAAGGGGGAGCATCCTGATTTAGAAGGACCATAAACTGATTTTATGGTGCTGAAGAACTCTGGTGGCATGCATGTCTGCATAGTGTTCCACTTGCTCAGCCTTCCTCCGTCACCACTCATCCTGCATTTCTAGCAGTTCCGTTTGTACTCTGGACTGCAGGTGCTTAAACTTTTTTTTTTGAGACAGATGATGGATTGTTCTGCTAGTCTGCATAGGCCTTGTTCTTGGCCTGAAGGGCTGCTGCAATAGTCTCGTGGTTTTCATCAAATCAGTCTTGATGCACCAGGGGTTTCAGTCCAAGTACAGTTGTTGCAGTCTGTGTGATTACATCTTTAAACTGTGTTCACCTTTCTGAGTAGGTTTCTACAAGCAGTAAATTGCCAGAAAGTTTTTCATTTAGTACATCTTGGAAATGTTGCACTTGGCCTGGGTCTTGCAGTCTGCCAGTGTTGAATGACTTTCTGACCATCCTTGATTGCTTGAAGTGTAAAGGGGCTATGTGCAGGTTGAGGACTGACCAGACCAGCTTGTGATCTGCCTGGCACTCAGCACCTCACATGGCTCCGGTGATGGTGACATCTTTAAGGTCATGCTGATGTATTATGACATAGTCAAGTACGTGCCAGTGTTTGAACCTGGGATGCATCCTGGTGGTTTGTATTTGTTTCAAAGTCTGAACATCATGTTAGTGATGCACAGGTTGTGTTTGGCATATTTGCTCAGAAGCAGCAGGCCATTATTTTTTAGTTTTCCCACCCTGTGTCTCCCAAGGACTCTGTTCTGGTTGTCGCTGTCTGTCCCTACCCTAGCATTGAAGTTGCCAAGAATGATGAGTTTGTCACTGGCAGGGGTTGTTCAAATAATTTGCCCAGTCGCCCTGGGTGCTGCCAGATATCTCTGCTGCCCCAGGTGCTGAGACAAACGGCCACAGGTCCAAGAGCTGCCCGTGTGCAGGTTTGTGACTGCAACTGCCAGTGGTCATCTCCACCTGCTGCTTCGCCACTCCCCCGTCACCACAGGGCTCAATGAATTAGGTCTGGACTGAGACGATTTGCAGGTGGGTTGCAGATGAAGATGAATTGCACAACAGAAACCTGCAGGTGGTGGCGTCTTAAGTGGGACAGCCATGGCACAGGGGCAGCCCCACTCTCGGGTGAAGAGACCTTGATCCAGGGGCACAGGGAACCCTTACAGCTGGAGACCTCTCCTGCCGACCTCGATGACCAGGACGTCTTAAGAGGCTTGTGCTCTTAGTGCTCCACAATGCCTGCTGGGCCTGCCTTCTTTTTTTTTAAAATGAAAACTTTATTCAATTTCAATGGATATAGTTAAAATACAATGTAAAAAATATAGGAGAGCAAGAAAGTATATCTACAGTACAAAGAAGAAACTATAAAAGCAAGGAAACAAAAGATGGTTTCCGGTTTCTCCAATTCAGATATAAATACAGCTGGAGATGTAATTTCTTACCCGTAGTTAGACCATTTTACTATTGCTCCTTTCAAAACAAACCATTTACCTCATTCCCAATTTTTATATAGCTGTTCTGAAACAACATGCTGTTCTTATTTGACAAGATCACCCCCAAATATCTAATCTTTTTTTCAATCTTAAAACCTGTCTTACCCATCAGCAATTCTTGACTGTCCAGGATCATATTTTTGATTAGCATCTTTGTTTTCTGTTTGTTTACTTTATTTATTTATTTATTATTTAAATTTATATCACTGCCCATCTCCCCCAGTGGGGGACTCTGGGCAGTTTACAATAAACTTTACTTTAAGCCCCGCCAAGGACCCAAATTCCTCCAGTTTCTTCATCAGATGTTCTGCAGTATCCAGAGGAACCTATAGTATCAAGGCTGAATCGTCAGCAAAAGCCCTCAGTCGGATAACCCCTTGTTTGATCTTTCACCCCTTTATCTGCTCATCTCTTGCCTTCTTGGCCGTTGGACCATCGATCAGTCTCCTCCGCTCAATCTGCCAGACCTCACATGCTGGGGCAGACAAATCCCCAATCTTATTGAGAGTCGAAGACCTGTTGGCTGCCCTCACCTGGTTTGGCCCATCCACTGAGATGGTGTACCTGGGTGTGGCTGCCCCACGTGCTGCAGCTACTTGGAGCCACAGGTGAGAGCTGAGCACCAGGTGGAGAGCAAAGGTCAAGGAGCAGCCCTAAAATGGACATAGCAGGCCCCTCCACCAGAGGTGCTGCCCCCCTCTGGACATTCCATAAAGAACACAATACAGTTAGCCTTGGAACATTTGGCTAGTAGACCCAAGCCCAGGCAGGCTTTTCTGTGTAAGCCAGGATCTCTAACCTAAAGACTACCTTGCAAGCCAGCATGCTGTACCCACATCTCATCACTTAATAGGTCCAACTGATGCACACTGAAGAAGCTTCTAAAATAAATTCAGTGATCCTGGAAGTTAATCCTGTACTTTGTGGTATGTCAGCTTCCCAATCATTTTTTTAATGGAAAATATTTTAAACATGGTTGGGCAGAAGTTCTGACGTAATTTTCTTATTATTTGTTGAATATTAATGTTAAAAACAATCTTATATTTTTATTTAAAATATCAAATGGGAAGAGCAAACTAAAACCGAACATGAATTGAATAAACTTTCTGAGGAGGCGGCAGGGCTATTTTCTGCATGAGAGAAGGTTATTGAAGGAGTCAAGCACAGTGAGTGATCTAGGACACAGAGAACTTGACTCAGTAGGTTTTGTATAATATCTGTTGTGTGGACCATGTTCTGGACATTCCTTCTGGGAACTGGCAAATTTGGCTATCTAAAAGCCAGAATGCTGGAGAGCTTTGCTTGGGTACACCAGCTCAGTCACTTGTCCCAAAACTGGATGTCTGTGCCCATGTTGGTGACCTGGGCGAATTCTTCCTTCTTACTAAGATTCTAAGGAAGGTCAGTGTCTCAAAGGAGATGGCAGATGCAAACAAACAGAACAGGTAGAAGGCACTTCTGCTAGAGAAGGCTGGTCAAGGTTGCCATCTAGAGGCCTTCTGATTTCTCATCTATGGAACAAATAAAAAACCAAGTTTCCAGTGAAACCGAAGGAGGAATCTCTGATATCATGCTTATTTCTAGCTCTGCTTCATACTGTGGGCTGCCATTTTTTTTCCAGAAGTTGTAACAGAAATAGCCACTTTGAAAGAGATGTTTCTAGGAAGGGAAACACCTTCCTAAAATTTCAGCCCATCTGGAAAGCAGCATCTGTGCTGCTATGTGGGTGGAAGTGGTTATTTTGAGTACATCAACAAAGAGAAAAGATGGCATTTCCACCCCAACACAGCAGGGGCTGCCTTCCAGAAATGATCCGTTTGTTCGGATGCATAATTCTTTGCCACTGTGATGGAGGAGATGCAGTTTGGAAGGGAAAGAATTCAGCCTTGCCACCAACCCATTACCACATCGGCCACTGCAGCCTCCAGTGGGTTGTACATATTTGTGTTCTTCTAAAATGATGCAGCCAGAGGAGGATGCATTTGTCCAACCTGGGCAGCAGACTGTCTTTCATTCAGAGTGGCTTGTTCAATATTATAGATAGAAAGGAAGAAAATACCAAGACACTTTTACCAGGTCAACTGTTCAGTGCCTACTTAATCAGTGATCATTTCCATGGCCCAACCATCCACAGACTTCCACACTGTTGTTCAGAAGATGACCTTTTTAGTGGCCATCCAAGAAAGTCTACTTGGGCTTCAGCAAGGGAGGTCTCAATCTCCTGGGCAGGACAGACAAGCAGCGTGGCCAGTACGGCTGACTCTGTGCCAGGGCAACCTCCAAAGACAAGGTAGCCATGCAGTGGAGGTGAGACTGCAGGAAAATTCTCCTGCAGCAAAATAGATAGGCTTCAGAAGATAAGCAACTCAGTTGTCTTTAATCTATAAGCTGTGGCACTTATCAGAGATGTAGGTGTGGTTATAGGTATGTGTGTATAAAAGACCACTCTTTCCTGTCATCAGAATGCCTTTTGTATTGCAATAGCTGTTTAGTGCAGCAGGTGGAATAATGGACTGAAGTCAGGGGAAGGCAGCTTCTGACTGATGCTTGAAGAAAACTTCCAGCCCTCCTCGCGGGGTCTGCTCAACGGCCCCCCTCTGGGATGCTTGATTTCCTGCCCTGATCAGGGGTTGGACTCAATGGCCTCAGTGGCCCCTTAGCTCAGATGTATTTACTCTTATCACCATCATTTTGGAAGGCCTATCTCTGATGAACTGACTTTAATAAACTCATACAGACAGGGTGAGAAGGTATTAATACAGGTCTTATTAATCTGATATTCTGAAATCTTCTGTTGGACTGTTTTCAAGTCAAGTGGGGTGAATTTCCATTAATTTGCTGAGATGGGTGGCTATAGAAATCAAATAAACAAACAAACAAACAAACAAACATTATTAGGTTTGCAGAGTATCATAAGCCATGGTTTGCTTAATCAAGTTGACTGAATAAACCTACAATTAGACACGCCAATCATGAAAGGGTGAATGCTGCAAACTTCCCAATCTCCAGATTGCCTGGAGAGCAGTGAGAAGAATTTGGTGTAGACTCCCGGGGAACATCTGTGCAGCTTCAGTCCTGCCCATCTGGAGGAAATTCCTTCCTCGGTTATTCCTTGTGCTGTTGCCCTTTAATTGTTTTACTTGTTTACTTTTTTATGGATTTTGTAAGACGCCCAGAGTGGGTGGCTACATTAAATCATATAAACTGAATTAAATGGTTCCCCCCTAGTTGCAGCTGCAGCCATGTTACCACCTGTAGCGCAACAGGGAGACTAGGGCCTGCCCTGCAATTAGTGGGCACATGCCCCAGGGCCTGTCTCATTGGGCATTCCATGTCACCTGCAGAAGGGATGCATTTCTTACTGCCTTCTGTCAAAGCTGCAGTCAGTTGTGGCCCTCAGAACTTTGTTTTATAAAGGGGGAGTCAATAGAGAGATGGAGAAGAAAGGAGGGGGGAGGTCAAGGACCCAAAAGATATTTGCAATTTCCTCTTGTTCCCCTGAAGGATTCAAGCTTCCTCTACACAGAAGAGGGAGGGGCTGAAGGTAGAGACCAGATTCTTCTGTTTGTGCCTTGTGCCATGCTGGAGAAACAAAATCAGGCACTGTGTGTCATCTCCCTTTCCCAGACCCTGAGTCCCCCCTCCCCGGGCCATTGCATCACCCAGTAAGCCCTGTGAGTAGGAGGGCCCCTGGCTCCCACCTCTTGGACTTGGTCAGGAAAGAGGCATCGTTCTGGAGAAGGGGGCTGGGAACCAGAAGCCTGGCTGGGCCTTAGGGCAAGGGCTGGCAAGGGGGGGGGCAGCCCAGCCATGGGGGGCAGGGGAAGTGTGGCTCCACAAAAGGCATGAGAGAGGGGAGAGGTGGAAGAGGCCCTTATGGGCCTTTGCTGGAGGGTTTCAGATGCAACCCCAGCCGCACAGGGCAGCGGGGCACTCAGCATGAGGAATCCCCCAAAAGGGATTTCCAAGTAGCTCAGTCTTCCAAGCTTCCTTGGAGTGGGAAGAGGATGGTCTCTGGGCTGGTAGAGCATCTCGAAGTCCAGCCACTTCCACACATATCCCGCTTTTGCCCCATGAGCAAACTTCATGCTGTCCTTCCCTTTTGTCACAGCAACTCTTCAGGTTCAGTTTGGTGAGAAAAGTCCAAGTGAGTAATTCGGGATTGGCCTTTAGATTTCCCCAGACTTGATCCAACACTCTAAGCCTCCTGGAGGCTTTTTTGTTGCTTCACCCCATAGGGCCCCAAACATCGAAACTTTGCCTACCTCAGGACCAAGAGCCCAGAAGACCTCCTGCTCCTTTAACCAATTCAGAAAAGCTGCAGAAGCAGCATGTCTGGGGGCCCCCAACAGGCTCCAGGCGTCGGTAGGAGGACTGGCTCTTCCTGGGAGTGGGGATGAGAACAGCTGCAGTCACAATGGCAGGCGCAACCCATACATGTGCCTTGTCTTTCTCAAGCCAGTCATTCCCTGCACCTTAACCAAGCCCCTCTCCCCAGCCTTCCAGGGGTCTCCAAGAAGCAGGATCAGCTCTTGCTAGTGAGGCCAGAATCTGAACAAACAGCAGGCCAAAAGCTGCTTGGAATGAGGCAGGGGGGTCAACTTCAAGAAGCCCCCAAGCACTTGGGTTAGGGGAGGGGAAGTGAAGGGAAGCGAAGAGAGAAGACGCCCGGGGTGGTTGGTCGGCCATGGCCTCCTGGATCTATTTAGGCCTGCTCCAAATAGGCAGCTCTTTCACTCTGCCCTGGGGTGGAATCCCATTGCTGGCCACTGAGTCATGCCGTGCCTCCCTAGGAGAGACTGAAAAGGGCTTAAACAAACATGGAACAACCAAAGGGAACATTCCTTAGCTCAGCAACTCAGGAAAACAATGGAGGCAGAGGGAGAGCAGTCCTGCAGCCACTGCAGTCCCAGCTCGCATTCCCCCAGGGGCACCGGCCAGGTGGCACAGCTCTTGGGAGGCACCTGGTTCCTGTCCCGCCAAATTATGTCAGCAGCTGAACACAACTGCACATCCCTGGCTGCAGGTGGGGAGCCCAGAGCCCTGGACAGGAAAGAGAGCGGGCACCGGCTCCGAGAAAGGGCGTGCAGGACGTGCCTGCCAGGACTTTTTCCTGGGCACCATGTGTTACCAGCCTTTGGGAAGGACCAGAACGCAGCTCCCTTAAAAAAGGACCTGACGCTCCCTGGTTCTGGATTGCCCCTGATCCCTTTGCCTGGGCGAGGGAACTCTTGCAAAGCAGTCAGAATATTGGCAGGATTTGAGCTGCCAGAAGCAGAGTTTGGTTTTAAGGGCTCCTGAGGGCTAGAAGGACCTCATTGCAAGTGGAAAGTGGGCGGGATCTTGACCTTTTAGCAATCCTAATTACAGCAAGGCCCATGGCTCTGTGTAGCCAATCAGATCACGTTTTGTAGAAAACAAAGACTTAGAGAAACAGATGATCCAATCCCAAGAAGGTGAGGAGGGAACTTGATGTTTATGAAATGTATGAATGGGCTGGGCTCTTTAGTCGAAGGCACTGTGATGGGGCAGAGGCGGCTCTTTCCTGGTCTTTCCCAAAGCAGAATCACCTCTCTTCCCAGGAGGACCCACGCACACGCAGGCAGCTGCTGCTCCACACAGCCCGTGGCATGGCAAGATCTCCTGATGCCTCCAGAGGCCATGGGTGATGTCAACCCCTTTTCTCCATCTTCTGCTCTTTGCTCTATTTTGCAGGTCTTGTGAGGACTCCTGAAGTCCCCCACGTCTCCTTATCACTCTTCCAGCCAGCTTTCTTCTCGCAAGTGTTGGACGGAGAACTGATAAGGGTGTGTGGGTGACACACACGACCAGACCCCGATCCAGAGGGTGCCTGGAGGCCAGTATTAATGGGGTTTTGGGGCCACGCGAAGAAACGTTTGTTCTACCTTCTTTTGATTAGTTCTGGAAACTAGATGTCTGTGCAGCCAAAGAGCTGTTTAAAAAATAAAAACCTTTGCGGGGGCTCTAGCCAAATGTTACTTTTAGCAAGTTGATTCACTTTCCCACTGAATTTTAATACAGTCGGAAAGGTGAGACTACACTCGTTTTGGAAATTAAAGAGCCCTCTGACATCTGAACAACAACTTTACTCTATCTACAGCTGCTGTTAAGAGAGAATGGAAGAGATTCTTTAATCATTATATTCTAAACACTGCAATTTCCTGATGTTACTTATTTTTCCAGGAAGCTCAGGAGGCTGTTAAAACTGGATCCTGACTCAAGTGAGCCATATGGGTTGAAGGAAACACAGCATTTTAACATTTGCTGACTTTTCTTTAAAAGAAAAGAATGGCAAGACACGAGAAGTCTCCTGAACAGCACAGGTAGAAAAACAGCTGGAGATTATCACAGCAATCCTCATCTGCTGCAGTTTTGCTTACCCACAAATAAGAATGCTTGGAGGGAAGGCAAAAAAAAAATTATTTCCATTCTTTTGAATTAATGCATGAGTCTTGTGCAGGATATGACCATTGCCTCTGCAAAAACGTTCTGTTCCCTGCAATAAAAGCCAAGGGAATATAGAATTACTTCATGTGGAGCTTTAGCATCTTGTCTGAAAGGGGCTTAGTAGTTCATAAAACTGTTTATTTCCATTTAATCGGATCAACAGCAGTACCTGTGTCTGATGTTTAGCCAAATGTTCTGAGCACCAAACGCCTTCCTCCACTTAGTCACACAGTAGTTCTCAATAGTAACAACTGCCAGAAGGATCAGTGTATTCGTTTGTTGCAGCAGCATCAAAGTTCCTGGTAACTCTTTAAGGGCAAATGCATTTATTACAGCAGAAGGAAGCATTTGTGGGCAAGAGACCTGCATTTCAGGATGAATCAGCCGCAAGCATGGAGAAAGCCTGCGAGGTCCACCTAGTCAGAAGACACACGACAGATTTTATTCCCGAATGTTTCAGAGGAATGCGCAGCACCCATAGCTTTTGTGGCTGGCCCAAGGATTCAAATTCAGCCCTCAGTCCTAAACTGTTCTGGAGTGTTACACATCTGCAAGCTGAGTTTTACACCCAAGCGTGTGCGCACAGAGAACCGTGATTCAAAGAGCGGCATGCTGGCCTTCTTGCACTGGAGACGAACACTACGCTGAGGGAGCACAAAGCTGGACGTTTCTTCAGGGATCGGCTTGATACGTGCAAACCCACGACATGTAGTTAGTTTTTGATTCAATGTCTGTGTGAGCCCCAAACTCAGTAACCAAGTTAATAAAAACCAGACTGACTTGGCCCTTTATTTCAATACTCACATGCTGGCTTTTGACTCAAAGTGTTCAGGACACAAATGCCGCTAGAAAAAAATGTGTCAGCTAGTACTTGATAAAGATGGAAATATTTTGCGACAGATTGGTGAACATCAGGAGTGTGATTACTGATCTGTGAGACTGAACAAATAAATATCCCCAAAACATACTTTCTGTTGAATAGTGCAGTAAGTAGGAAGGACAAAAAAGGTGGGAGCAGCCACTGCCTAGGGGGGTGGGGGGGTAGATTAGGGATTTGGGTGGGAAGGACATGGATGCCCTCCAGGGACAGTTTCCACTGGTGACTTCAGAGTCCAGTCACAACGCTAGCATCTCCAGAAGAGAAACTTGTAATACAGCAACTTTGATACACAGCAAATGTTTATGAGTAAACTAAAAATGTTATTTCAGGTCACAATACTTTCTCAGCACAAACTCAGGGTTGATAGGTAACAGTCAAACAAAGTTCGCGTCATTCTGAGGCCATCCCTTCCAACTCCTTGTTCCATGCAGGGTTCCAAATTAAAGCATCTGCTTGAAGAGCTTCAGTGAAGGGATCCTCCCTGCTCTTGCTGTGAACCTGCCTTCTCCCACCTGAAGTCTGTCATCGCACCTGATGTTATTCTGCGTCCTGCTGCACTTGGGGAGGGGAGGGGAGGGGAGGGGAGGGGGCTGGGCCCTGCTCGTCTTCTTGTCTCCAGACTGAGGACTCTTCTTGGGACTCTCTGGTTTCCATTCCCCTGACTGCATGCCCTCCCTCTCTGCATCTGTTCCAATTTCTCTAATCCTTTTAAAGCTTAATTTGGAGGGTAGGAATCGAGCATGCGAAAAAATCCTCAAAATAGCCCCAGGCTTTCCTTTTCAAGGTCATTGCATTCGAGTGCTGATAGCACTTAGTCCCGAGCCCCACTCCACCCTCTTACATTCATCCCACCACCTTAGGGGGTGTGGGGGGAGCGGGTAGAGAGGCCTTCAAGTCAAGCTTAACTCCTGGTAGTAATTGCAAAATGTCCAAACAACTATCTTGGCAACAGTGTGGAGGTGATTTGCCATTGCCTTCTTCCAGGATAATTTCTCAACTTTCTACTGGCCAGTGGCCCAGGTGTGTGGAGCCCATTCAGTTCAGCAGGAAAGCAGGCAACCCAACCCAAACAGCATCAGCTGGAGAAGTGTGGCACCTCCATGCTGCTCCTGACAACTTCTTTGGCATCTGCCAAAGGAGACCCAGTCTGGACTTGGACATCGCCCTGGTGAGGCCTCCTCTTCCCGCGAGAAGCACAGAGCCCTGGAACATCTCCTGGCCTGGGAGGTGGGCAGCAGCAGCAACAGCAGCAGCTTCTTGCAACCGGTCCCTTGGCCAGAGCAAAACCTGGTGAGAAGGCCCACCTCCTAGGTTTGCCAGCTCAAAGGCGGGGTCGGGGGCTGAAAAAGCGACGGCCAAAGGGCGTTTTGCAATGGAGAGGGACGAGGGAAGGCCCACGGCAAGGGAGAGAAAGGGAGTGTGGTGAGAAATAGGGAGGCAAATGGGCAGAGAGGCTCCGGGGCCAGACTAGGGGCCCCCACTGCGCGAGGCTGGGGACGCGGCCAGGCTGGACTGCGCGCAGAAGGCGCGCGAGCCGAGCCGGGGAGTCAGCCCGGGGGAGGAGGGTCGCCATGTCCCAGAGGCCCGCTTCACAAGTGAGGCCGGGAAAGGCTGCGCGGCTCTCCCGGCGGCGCCGGCCTCTGCGTGCCAGAGCTCGTCGCCGGCGGCTGTTTTGTTAGCCGTGAAAGGGCGGCTTAGCGAAAGCGGGAAAGGGCTGAGTCGGCAAGGCGCGCGCAGCAGCAGCCGGAAAGGCCGCAGGCCGCCCCCCGCACAACCGGCCGGGCCCCGAGCCGCCGCCCCTCGCCCGCGCGGAGGAAAGAGGCGGCCGAGCATCGAGGGACGGCGCGGGAATCCCGCTCCGCAGCAAGAACGGAGCTTCGGAGGAGCCTGGAGAGGAGGCGGCGCTGCCCGGCGGCCGACCCTGCCCGGCCTCGCTCGGCAGCCGCTCTCCTGGCCCGGGAGGGGGAGGGGGAGGGGGAGGGGGAGGGGGAGGGGGGGCGGCGCCGCCGCCGCCGCCGCCGCCGCCGCCCGCGCCAGAAAGGAAGGTCCGGCGCTCGGGGGAAACGCGCCAACTCGAATATGGGGCCCTCCGGCGTCTGAGCAGGCCCGGGGCTGGGGCTGCCTGGCCCGGAGGAGCCTGCCCCGTCCCCGCGCGGCCTTGACCGCAGAGCGAAGCTGCTCCTCCGAGCGCCCGCCCCGTCCGCCCTCCAGCGCAGCCCCGGGACGCCCGGCTCTCAGGAGGTCGGTCGCGTGCTGAGCGGGCAAGGGCCGGCATTGCTGGCAGGTTGCGCCTCCCGCCGTTGGGGAGGAAAGGAGAAGGGGAGGAAGCCCCGTCCGTCCCAGCGGGAGATGCCGGCGAACGGACCTGCCTTTTTCTCTCCCTCTTCCTCCCCACCACCCCAACCTTTCATGGCGAAACTTCTGCCCCTGTTGGTCGCTGCAGCAGAGAAACAAGTGATAAAACACTCCGCTGCACAAAACCCTTCCTCCCCCCGCCTTGTGGGCCACTCGGAGCCCCACCCCAGCTGCTGGCTACCTGCCCCCTCCTTCACCAGCAGCAGGTCCCAGTTACCTGACTGGCCGCCTTGGGCGGAAGCGGAGGGAGGGAGGCCCCGGCGCTGTTCTGCAGATGGAAGGGACCTTTGCTTCTGGGTCAGGACAAGGAGACCCCCAAGAGGTGCAGCAGTTTTTTGCTCTTTATTTAATTCATTCAGCATTATGCTATATGGACAAGTATAATGAAATATGGAACTCATTTATACAAAATACAATAGATTAAAAAAGAATGATAAGTATATACGTATATTAGAAATAAATATATACAGGACACACTTGAATAATACTTACATTAGATAAGTATCTATAGAATTGTAACTGAACTGTTACGATGTATTTCTTTTTCTTTTTTACTTTTTTAAAAGCACTTTTTATTTTTTTCTAGAGAATGTATGTATTTGCATCATAATTTTCTTTGTGTTTTGTTCTTTTTGTTACTATTGAATTTTAAATAAAAAAAATTAAAAGTGGTCACACAAACACACCCCTCCAAACACCTTTTTTCACCATGAGAATTCTTGTTCCATCATCACCCAAAGAGCGCTCAGATACTCTTTTTGACTGAATTTAACTTTCAACGAAGCGCACTGTGGAGGTGGGAGATACCTGTGAGGGGATAAGCATGCTCCTTCCGGGAAATTCCAAGCTTTTCTTGCTGACAGCTTTCCCCTTCAGAGGATGGTGGGAGGTGATGGATAAACTCCTTGACTCGATTCTAAGCCGTAAGAAAGACTTCACTAAGGCAGGGGTAGTAGCAGGAACATGGGGAGGTAATGCAAGACTTGTTGATTTGAAGGGAGACCAAATCTGAGTATAAGACACAGATCTTGGATAAAAAAGAGGATCTGAATAAACTCAGAGCAATGGCAGAGGACACTCTTGAGAAAAGGAGCTCAATGTTGGTGGGAGCTCTTGAAGGTGAAGTGTTGGGGGGGGCAATAGTTGCCCACCAGGAGAAGTTCCAGAGATGAGATGGACAACAGAGGCCAGGATCACGGCATCACACAAAGCTTTTGGAAGCACATCTGGTCCCACAGTTGCTCAGCTCCTGAGCCACAAAGGCTTCAAAGGTGATGACCAATGCCACTCCCAAGTGGTGAGGTCACGTGGGTAGTGAAGCCCATTACTACTCAGGCCCAGTATTCTGGACTAGCCAAAGCTTCTCAATGCTTGGCAGCCCTAACCCTAACCCTCCCCCCAGATGGAACCACCACTTAAGAAGGGGAACCAGAGCAAAAGGGTGCCTCCATTCCAAACCCTCAAAGATGGCCCAGAAGGCGGCTGGGACTGGGCTGGGGCTTTCTGGGCTGCAGTGGCGTGCTGTGCTGGGGCTGGGCTTCATATGGCACAAAGGGGCTTCCTGGTGCTCTGCGGCTCTGGTGCTGCAAAAAGCTTGCAGCCTCAGAGCCGCAGCACACCAAGAATCCCCTGAGCCACAGTGTATTCTTTCCCCAGCCCTCCTGAGCTCACGCCACGCTGCAGCACCCCCCTCCCCCAACTCATGCACAGCCTGAGCTGGCCCTCCCAGGCCTCCCCCACCCCCCTGTGATACCCCATGCTCCCCACCTGGGACTCCTGCCTCTTCCTGCTTAACAGCCCACACATCTTGTGGTTATGACAGCAACCAGGACTGCCCAGGATTGCTGTTGCTAAGTGATGCAGTCATGTGATGTCACGCTTTATGACTTCATCGCTTAGCGATGGAACTTCTGGTCTCAATTGTGGTCATAAGTCAAGGACTACCTGTAGAATAATGGCTGCCGAAGAGAGATGTGTTACAGACATTCCCAAAGCATTAATTAGACCCGATGGCTCCCGATGGCTCCGGAGACAAGGCCAGGGGTCTGGCAGAGGAGAGATGCCTCAAATTTCCAATCCTCCTTCCCTGAGAGGGCCCCACCCACTACATAGCTCTCTGGATTTCGGAAATTACTTGAGTTTCACGGATGGGAAATCAGCAACTTCATTCTGTGACAAATCCTGCTATTTTTTTTTCAAGCTTTAGGGTGTAGGTATGAAGTAGCATACTTACAAACAGTTTTTGGTGAATGGGCCAGGAATAGTCCAGCTCTTCCCTGGGAGCATTGGCTATGGAAAGTCACCCCAGCAACACATGGCAAAAGGCAAACAATCCCCCTGGGTTTGGGGAGAAAGGAGAGAGATGAGAGGGCTATTCCTTGGGGCTCAGGTGGTGCACAGGCTTGAACCTCCCCTGCCCCATGTGGAGCTCTTCCCTTGTGGGTTCCAGTGAAATGCTAGCTGCCCTGGCAACTCTTCATGCGCCACACATCCTGGCTCTGGCTCTGGTTGACCATCCTACGCGGAGAAATGGCCAGAGGTGTTTCATCTGCAGCTAAATCCAGCTTACAGCAGTCACATCTGTGCAACCTGCACTTTCTGCAGAGCCCCCTCTCTTGGACTTACGGCTGCTGCACGCTCTCGCTCTCTCTCACCTCGTCCTCAGGGCTGCTTAAAGCTGTGCTTGCCAAGGGGCTGGGGCTGCTGTCACCCACCGTATTTTGGGTACATTTTTCCTTCTGCTGCTGCAAAATAACGGGTACATTTGAGTGGAAGCGGCTATGTATGGGAACCTATTTTGTCTGCCCCAGCTGCTCCTACCAGCCTGGCAGGGATCCACTTCTCCCGTAGGAGAGGGAAAACATTCCAGACATTCCCACAACCTTCTAGACATACCAATTTTGATTTAATGAGTAAAGTGGTGGAGATCGAGTTGGGCCGGAAGAGTGTGAAATGACAGAATGCCCAAGATGTGGAATGTAGCGCTGCCCACCTCTGCCCGGTGCCAGGACCTGGGAGCAGAATAGGTAGCTGCCATCTGCCTGCATCATGTGCCCTGCCCCCAGCATCCTGACTGCGCTGCTGAAATTCACTGGCCAAACTGCAGCCGAGCTTTTCAGGCCAATTTTGCTGGTCTGTGTGCATTACAGTGGGGATGAGAGGAATTTACCTCCCAAAGGCCGACTATTCCCATTCCCACCCTGAAACCTGGACATCCCGAAAAAATGTGCTGAAAATATTGGGCCCCTTTGGAGAGATGCTAAACTCTACAAAAGAAAATCAGATGGAAGCGGGCCGAGCCTTTGTGCCATTCTGCTGTACTCCCTGCGTGTTTACCTCTGAGAAGGCAGGCAGGTTGAAGTTTGAGTCCATCTGGGATGGTTGAAATGAGAAGCTGCTGTCACTTCTAGAAAGGATGGAATGTCCTGACTGATCAGTTGATTGACTGATGTCAGCACTGAATGTGATCATTTTTATGTAAAACTGTATTGTTTTCAGCTATGTTATGCTTTAGTATATCGCATAATGTTGCTGTAATTTTGCACCACAGATTTATTCAGACTGAAGTGATATGTAAACCTTCATCGTAAATAGATAGATAGATAGATAAATAAAGCTGATTTCCTCACAGTATCCCTGCTTGGCTAGGGCCCAGGATGTCAAGTGCCACTTCCTGGAATGGGACACTGAGGACTGGAAGAAGCTGCTGAAGAGTTTCGATCCAGTTGTTTTCAACTGCCCACTTGCTGGCAGAAGGTTTTGCATAGTTGGTCACATCTTGCTTCTATCAGCAGCACATGTTCTTACAGATGTTACAGAGGAGCAGGAAGATCTGATAGAGAGAGGCATGCTTCTAATATTAAAAACAGCTTCACCGGCCACTTCACATCCTCAACATCAGGGACAGGATCTGCCCTCCAAATGTGATTGTGGGTTGCCAAGCACAAATACCTCAGCATCCATGGCTTTGCATGAGGAGAAACTCCAAAGGCAAAGCTATTGCCACAACTGACTCCCATGGTGGTGAACCTGCCAGGGCAATTCACAACGCCCTGAAGGAGAACCAAGTAAGAATGTATTCTGTTTATTAGCTGGTCTTGGTGGCCAAAGGAAGGGGGCACAGATTACTGTGTGACAGCATCCACAATCCCAGAAGTGTGGAAAGCCCATGACACCAAGGTCATCTATGAAAAAAAGAGGTGGTCCTGGGTACAAACTCACCTGCAACAGCACATTCTGCTTTGCATGTGAAAAACTGTTGATAGAGCAGGTGGGGATACTATGAATCTACAATATGGCTGGAGAAACTGATTCTCTACACAACTAGCTTCCTGGAGACTATTTTATTTCCAACTTGCAATTAATACTCAGTGATCACTTTACATTAGTATTCTCTCCCTTCTGCTGTCCAAAACGTGGCACATTGGAGGGGTATCCCTTATGTGATGCACATAAAGTAAAAACAGATGGAGCTTCGATAATACCATCGTGGCTGCCATCTTGACTTCTTTTACCATATCCTGTGGACCCCTCTCCCAGGTTGTGTGTCCTTGACTTTGAATGAACAGCCTCCATGAGAAACTCAGAGGCATGGAAGGGCTGCTTGACGTTGCCCAGTCGCACAAGGCCTAGGCTTTACACCCCTTGAATTGCTTTGCCGAAGTGAACACCTCTGCATTGTTTTCCACTCTACTGCTTTTGCTGCTTTTTCACATTCTGCAAACACGAACACTTTATGTCATCCCTCTGCTTTTATCGTTACGCATTACTAAGAGAACTGGAATGTTTGCTGTTTTTCTCTTTAAGTCAGTCAATCTGCCACCCAACTGTGATTTTCACAATAGCACCTATGAAGTGCAGATGGGTTTTCTGGAAGGCCAAACTGACAGCAGCTGCTTCTACTGTGATGCTGCTGGACCAGTAACATTTCTTCACAAGGGGCGTAGAACATCTTCTAGTGTCATCCAGCCATCATGAAGCCAGTATAACAATATTGCGGATAGACTTTATACTAGAAGGTGTTACTAGTGCCCTGCACAAGAAAGAGCCTACAGGTTGTTCCTTTCACACTGGTCAAATTCTTCTCTATGTGGTCATTCAAAGGTACTCAAGGTGAGGACTTTGCATTAACTATGCTGGGGAAGAACATCTCTAAGTACTGGTTTTCAGGGAAGAACCACTTGAAGGCACCACTATCCAGCTGCAAGCCATTCAGACATGGGAAGGAAACTAATTAATGGAGGGCAAGGACTGGGACCACCACATCAGGAAGTCATCACAACTTGAGCTGATACAACTTTTCATGTGACCAAGAGGATGTCATCTACCCTGCACATAACTGGTTTGCTAAACAAAATATTAGCGGACACTTTGTGAAATGCTTTGGTGAAATCAAGATATATTACATCTACAACATTCCAACAGTCTGTAGGTAAGATTAGGAAGTTGAAGGATCTTGGATCACAGGTTGTTTTTCATGTATCCTCCCAGTGAATGCACAGAGTTCAAGAAGAGAAAATAAGATCCTAAAGGCTATGTAGATAGTGTCATCAAGAAGGATTTGGTTTCCTCAACCATGGATTGATTTATCTACAAGAAGGACTACCGGCAAGAAATGGGTTGCATCTTACAAAGACAGGGAAGGGTATGCTCAGCAGGTGCCTTGCAATGCTCATCAAGAGAGCTTTAAACTAGTTCAAAGGGGGGAGGGTAGAAAAACACTGGAGTTGAGTATGCAGCTGACAGATGAGGATGGGGAAAGTGGTCATACAGCCACAAGCAGAAGGGTAAGACATAAGCAAAGCATTGGGCAAGAAGATACAAGAGGCGGACCGCTAAGGAGTGTCAACGACAGACTAAGGTGCCCTTATACCAATGCACAAAGTATGGGAAGCAAACTAGAAGAGCTGGGAATCCTAGCATAGGAGCAGAAATATGATCATGGGCATTACTGAAACATGGGATGATATACACCAATGGAGCACAGTGCTGGAAGGCTACAGTTTATATAAAAGAAATAGGCTCAGCAAAAAGGTGTGTTGCCTTGTGTGTGCGGAAACATAGGAATCTACAGAAATTCCAGTTTCAGAACACAGGAGTAGCTGGGCAAGAAGAAAAGAAAAATAAAAGGGACACAGCTGTGAGAGTTTTTTATTATTATTATTCTTATTATAGGCCTCCAGGACAAGCTGAAGAGGATGAAATCTTTCTGCACCAGATGACCCAGCCATCAGGGAAGCATGAGGTAGTGATTACGGGGAATTTTAACTATCCAGATATTTGCTGGACATCTTATTCTGCAGCAGTCACAGGCCTGAGAAACTTGTCCTCTCTTTTGCAGGCAACTTCATTTGTCAAAAAGCAGAAGAGGAAAAAAAGGGCCTGGCACCCCGGACCTGATCCTCACCAGCAGGGTGGAAATGATTGAGGAAGTAAAGGTGCCAGTCGAAGCAGAGATTTGTAGCTCAGGGTTGAGTCCTGGGCACTCCCTGAGCCCTGTTGCTTTCTTGCAGACGTTTCATTGCCAGACTAGCCAACATCTTCAGTGCAGACCAGAAAAGTGAGCGTAACTGGGACCCGGGGAGGCAGTGACCGTGCTACCCTGGAACTTCAGGTAGCAGGGGAGGAGCAAATGCTAACAGTCAGGCTTCAATATTAGACTTCAGAAGAGCAGACTTTGATGGGCTCAGAAGGATAGTAGGAAGGATCCAACGGCTTGACATCCTAAAGGAGAAAAATGTCCAAGAAGCCCAGGAGCTTCTGCGAAATGAGATACTGGAAGCACGAAGCCAGACAATTCCTACAAGGAGGAAGAATGGGAAATCCCTAAGGAGACAAAACTGGACCCACACTGAACTTAATAAATTGCTTAAAAGAAAAAGGGGAATGTACAAGGAATGGAAAGAGGGCAGTATTTCCAAAGAATACAAAGCTGCTTGCAAAAACTGCAGGTCTAGCACAAGAAAGGCTAAATCCCAGTATGAGATTAGGCTAGCAAGGAACGCCAAAAATAACAAAAAAGGGTTTTTCAGGTACGTCAGAGGCAAAAGGAAATCAAGGAGAAGGGAAGTCTTCTGCAGAGAGAGAATGGTGAAATGGATAAGGGGGGATTAAGGGAAAGCAGAATGTCTCAACTCCTTCTCTGCATCTGTTTTCTCTCTGAAGGTGAGCAACCCCCGTGGGCCCTCTCTGGAGCCCAGCACTCACAACGGAAGCTCAAGATAAGCAAAGAGCAAGTGCAGGAACTCCTAGCTAATCTGAAGGAATTAAAGTCTTCATGGCCAGATGAATTACCCCCGAGGGTACTGAAAGGACTAGCCAAGGAAATTGCAGACCCGTTGCTCCGTAATCTTTGAGAAGTCCTAGAGAACAGGGGACATCCCAGAAGACTGGAGGAGGGCTAAGAGCGTCCCTATTTTCGAAAAGGGGAAGAAGCGGGAACCGGGAAACTGCAGGCCTGCGAGCTCCACATCGGTACTGGGCAAGGTCCTCGAGCAGATTATCAAAGAGCAAGTCTGTGAGCATTTAGGTAGGAATTCATTAATTAACAGGAGCCAACACAGATTTAGGCTGAACAGCTCATGCCAGACTAACTTGATCTCTTTTTATGACAGAGTTACTAGTTACTGGTTGATTGGGGAAATGCTGTGGATATAGCATATCTTGCCTCAGCTGGGCTTTTGACAAATCCTTATTAACAAATGGTCAAATATGGCTTTGACAACTCAATCGTTAGGTGGATTTACAGTTGGCTCAAGGATCATCCTCAAAGGGTGGTTATGAATGGCATCAAATCTGCCTGCAGAGACATCTCAAGCGGTGTGCCACAGGGTTCTGTCCTGGACCTGGTGCTGTTCAACCTTTTTATATATCTCATGGATGAGGGCGCCAAGTGAAAGCTTACCAGATTTGCAGACAATACAAAGCTAGGAGGGGTGGCTAATACTTGGGAGGAGAAGGAAAATATTCCAGAAGATTTAGTGGAGCATGGAAACAAAGAGAATAAAATTTAGCAGGGAGAAATGTAAAGTCATGCATCTAGATAAGAAAAATGAAAGAAACATGCACAGAATGGGGGAAATCTGGCTCAAGAGCAGCACATGTGAGAAGGACCTGGGTGTACTGGTGGATCACAAGCCTAACATGTCCCAACAGGGTAATGCAGCTGCAAAAAAGGCCAACAACATCTTGAGGAGCATCAAGAGCAGCACAGAGTTCAGCTCGCAGGAAGTAATGATGCCACTCTACTCTGCCTTGGTCAGGCCTCACTTGGAATATTGCGTTCAGTTCTGCACACCCAGGTTTGAAAAGGATATTGATAAATTGGAGCAAGTCCAGAGAAAGGCTACCAAGATGGCGAAAGGACTGGAAACCAAGTCCACGGGGAATGGATGAAAAGACTGGAATTAATGGGATGAAACTTCAATAATGTAGATAGAGATTAGACTTCAGGAAGAACTTCTTGACAGTAAGAGCTGCCAATCAGTGGAATGGGTTACCGCATGAAGTGAATTCTTCCCTTCACTGGAGGTTTTCAAACAGAGGCTGGATAGCCAATTATCAGGGATGGTGTAGTAAATCCTGCAGTGTCCAAGGGGATTGGACTTGGCGACTTAGCTCTGTTCCAACTCTATGATTCTATAATTCTGTGATTCTGGATGGTTTAACACATAATATTGGAAGTACAGCAGACACCCATGAAACAGCAAACAGAAAAACAGCATACACCCACAAACTCAAACCTATAAAATTTAATCCCTACAAAAGCAGTTGCCCACCATCACTACTAAGCTTCAAAATCCCATCAAAACAAAATTATTTTACTGTCTTGTAACACCAATGGTGGGGACCAGTCACACCTCCAGATCCAAGGCGTTGAGGATACCACAGAGAAGGTCTGCCTTCAGGTCCACATTTCCCACCCCCCACCTCTCATCAAGGCATCCTTGTCCAGGGAAGGCCACACCAGCAATAGTGATGGATGTAACAGAACCAAGAATAAAAGTCAGTAAGGCTCTTTTTACTTTACTTTTAAACCTGCTATTCTAAGCATGTGATTCTTTATGCTGGGGAGGGCTGTGTGTGTAAGATCAATAACCTGTGTTTCTCTGACGTGCTCATTAAAGCTATCTAAGATAATATTCTTTTTCTGTGGGCAGCTTCCTCCGCTGTATTAAACTCTGCTCCAATTCAGTGGTCCTAGCAAGCCACTAATTGGCTTCACTTCAGTGCCCTTCCAGTTCTAGGACTATATGAAAGAATCTCCCCAGTTTCTCCTGCACTCCATAATCCCTGCACTCATCTGAAATCTTGCAGGCTGCCTTCGATTTACAGTAGTCCTTCAGATATGGGGCGTAGTCCGCAGAGCTTCTTCAATGGCTGTTAGCTGTGACAAGCCCCTACTTTGGGGATGGCACAACTGTAACCCCAAAGCACCAAGTAAGTTACCCTCTGCAAAGAGGCCTAATAAACTGAATCCAGGTTTTGTTCCTCAAAGCACTCTTGCATATAACCCCTTTTGTATGGTGGCATAACTGGTGAGTATTAGTCAGGGCTTTTATTGTTAAGCCTCAGGGACATTGGGAGGGTGGGTTCAGCTGCCAGACAGTTTTCTACTCTGCTGGCCATGCCCAGGTCATCCCAGATGGAAAATCCTGCTTGACTGGACACAGCCGAGACTGGCTTTCATTTAGCTTCCACACTCTAGCAAAGTGCTTATGGGGGAGGGAGGGAGAAACCAAAAGACTTGCCAAACACGAGCACATGAGGAGACCCTGCCAATCTTCCTCTCAGTGAATTCTGACTGTCCCATTCAATCAGAGAATATGCAACTAGCTTAGCTAGACTGATGACAGTGGATTTATTCAGAACTCTGTGATCCTTGCCTTCCCTCGTTTTCCTGTCATTCCCTTTGTCCCCCCAAAACTTCTTTTTAATCTAGAGATTTAGCTGCATCAGTCTCAAAAGTGACAGCTACCCCTTGTGTCCTCAAGAATGTTCTCACGGGGGGAGGCATTGGAAGAAGCAAGGGTCTACCAATGACATTTTAACTTTCCCTCTCCCAGCTCATAATACCACCCAATTGTAATTTTAATAATGCAGGAGAAAACAAATAGCTCACTTGTAATAATTGGAGATAGATGCCTAACTGGCATTGCTAACAAGGTAACTGCTGTTGCCCTGCCAGGCAGATAAGCTGGATTCACTGAAGATAAAGAGCATGCGGAAGGAGAACAGATAGTCACCATCACCATCAAGGAGAGTTACTGAGCTTGGCACCACCCCAGACTGGAGCCGCTGCTGTTCCTGGAGTCGCTGAATGCTTCCTCAAAGGCAAAAGACATCAGGCAGCTGCGACGGCTCTCTCTGACCCACCACGCTCTTCATGCAATCTTGTCTGCTGGGTGGACTGAGGACAGGCAATGAAGTCTCCACTCAGGATGCCAGGCAGTGTTAGTGGGAGGACCCCACCAGTGTGAAAGGTACTCTTATCCTGAGGTGGCTTTAGTGAGAAAAGGGCCTGGCAAAAAGGAGGACTATGGGGTGGTGGTGGTGGTGGTATTAAGGATCTTCTTAATTAAGGGGGTATTAATGTTCGCAGAGTGCTAGAAAGCATTTGGCCCAGGAGAGGTCAGAAAAGTCACACACCAGGCATTTCTATAAAAATAAATTTATTTACAGAAAGCACAAAAACATATTTACAGGCTTCTGCATTCTCACAGGCTCTCAGAGAGGAGAGATTTCTCCCTCAGCTGCATACTCTCTACATGCCTAAAGAGAAGTGAAACAAAAAAAACTGCCCTCGCTTCAGGCAATTGCAAATATTAACAGCTGAAAAAAGGACAATTACATTCAACCTCTTCACCTGGCCAAAATCATTTGTTACCACAGTAACCTTAATCTGTAGCAGAAGACAATATACCAAACACTCCCCTTTTTATGCTACAGAATGAGACACAAACCAATTTTCTTTGTCAGCTCTGTATGTCTTTCCATTCACAATATTTTAACATTATCTCCCCTTTGTTCAACAGAAAGCTACCATCCTTCTCCCTGTGTATTTCCAAGCCTAGGTAATTTGTTACTGTTCCAAGGCTTTTTAATGTGAAATGGCTTTTCATGCAGGCTTCAAAATCAAGCCTTTGTTTTTCTGTTGATGTGAACAGCAGCAAATCATCAACATAAATGTATGGATACATACAGCCTTTTTTGTCTTTCTTCACATATACACATGGATCTGCTTTTCCTTTTTCAAAACCAAAATTCTGCAGTTTTTCATCTAATTTTTGGTTCCAGGATCTAGCAGCTTGTTTTAACCCATAGATTGACTTCTGCAGTTCACAGACTAGATTCTCCCCTTTTTCATAGCCAGGGGGTTGCTGCATGTATAATCTGTGGTCTAAATCACCATAGAGAAATGCAGTTTGAATGTCATAGTGGTGAACTGACATTCCTTTGAGTGCAGCAATTTTGAACAGTAATCTAATTGATTCACCTTTAGTAACTGGTGCAAAAGTCTTGTCAAAGTCTAAATCTTTCCTTTGAGTGAACCCTTTTGCAACTAACCTTGCTTTATATTTTTGGATTTTGCCATCAGCATCCCTTTTCAGTTGGAAAACCCACCTGCAACCTAGACAGCATTCATTGGGAGGTAGATTTACCAGTTTCCATGTTTTATTTTCTTTCAAGGATGCTAAGTCCTGTTGCATGGCAGAATGCCAATTTTGTGCAATCTCAGGTGGTAAAGCATTCACTTGTTCTAAAGACTCAGGTTCTGTGAATATGTGAAAAGCCTTTACTGTTTCAGCCTGAAAACGTGATGGAGGAACGCCTTTATTACTTCTCTGAGATCTGCAAGGTAATACAGGGCTTAAATTTTGACTCCCATCACTTTCCTGAGAAGCATCTGTCTCATCAGACAGATCTTCAGTTTGCTTTTCTGGTTTAATGTCCTCATCAGGCAAAAGATCACTATCAGCAAGTCCTTGCTGTTCTCTTGTGGTGGTCAGATCAACTGGAGAGCTAGAATTTAATCTCCCCCAGTTTTGTTCAGCAAAAGAAGCGCTTTTGCTAATTATTAATTTCTCTCCCATTATGAACCTGTAGCTCCTCTGGCTTTGTTCATAGCCAACAAAGATGGCTTTCTTTGTTGTGGGGCCTCCTTTCCTTCTCTGTTGTTTGGGAATATGAACCCATGCAGTGCTACCAAACACTCTAAGATGGTTTACCTTTGGTTTCACACCATAAAACAAATGGAATGGAGTGTCCTGAATCACAGTTATACAATCTGTTTTGGACATAACAGGCAGTAGATATTGCCTCTCCCCAATACTTAAAAGATAAATACGAATCTTTCAGCATGCATTCCATCACATTTTGCAAAGTTCTGCCCTTTCTTTCAACAACTCCATTTTGCTGAGGGGTGTAAGGGTTAGAAAGAATTTGTTCTATCCCCTTTTCCACTAGGAACCTTTTGAATTTGTGAGAAAGGTACTCTCCTCCTCTGTCACATTGGAGTGCAGATACAGGCCTGGGGAATTTTCCATTTGCCCATGTCACAAAACCTTTAAATTTCTCAAATGCCTCATCTTTGTGTTTTAAGATGTAGATAAATGTGTATCTTGAGAAATCATCAATGATGGTCATTGCATACCTTGCTTGTCCAAGACTTGGAGCAAAAGGACCAATAATATCAGAGTGTACAATTTCCAAAGGTCTAGTTGTAACTCTGTCACTGTGCTTACTCACAGGAGCTTTTAGTGTTTTGCATTCTTTGCAAACTACGCACACCAAGCAGTTCGAAAACATGCAAATGTGAGTAGATTAATTGGTACCGCTTCGGCGGGAAGGTAACGGCGTTCCGTGAGTCGTGCTGGCCACATGACCCGGAAGTGTCTATGACAACGCCGGCTCCAAGGCTTAGAAACGGAGATGAGCACCGCCCCCTAGAGTCGGACTCGACTGGACTTTACGTCAAGGGAAACCTTTACCTTTACCTTTATCTTTAGGTCAGCACTCAGCTGTGGCATTTGTGCTATATACTTGAAATTAGCATGACCAAATCTCCTGTGCATCAGGTGTACACATTGGTCATGAGTTGGAGTGTTGCCAACTGCAGCCTTGCAGCTTGGCTTCCTTGCATTTTGCACAATGTACAAGGAGTCTTTTAACATACCAGTAGCACACCATTTCCCATTTTTACGTATCTCACAACCATTTTTCTTAAATGTTATGACATACCCTGTTGCAGCCAATTGTGCCACAGATAAAAGGTTTGATTGTAAATTTGGCAAATACAACACACCTTTTACAGTTTCTCCCAAGCAGGATAAATACAAGTCACCTTGTCCCATAATTTTGGCCACAGACCCATCAGCCAAAGATACACTTTGTTTTAGACAGTGACACAAAAGAGCTTTTACAATTACATAAATGACAACTGGCCCCAGAATCTAACACCCATACATCAGAATTACCCTTCTCAGCAACCTGTGCAATTTGGGTTGTTTGAAGAGCCTTCTTCTGTGTTGCCCTTGTGTTCTTCTTCTCTGTCTTTCTAGTCTTGGGTCTCAAGGCACAGTCTTTCTGTAAATGTCCAGCTGAACCACAAGTGAAGCATCGCTGGCTGGCTAGCACTGTGGCCTCAGCTTCCTTTCCCTTCTTTTCCCTTGTTTTCTGGTACTGCAGCTTTCCAGAAGAGATGGGGGGGGGATCTTTCCTCTCTCTTCTCCCATTCAGCGAGTAAGCGCTGCGTAACATACGATGGGGTGAGGTCTGCTTCAGGCATAGCCTCCAGGGTACAAATCAGCGTGTCCCAGGTTTCATTCAGTGAGGACAGGAGGATATAGGATTTTGTGAGAGGTGTAAATTCCATTCCTCTCTCCTGCAACTCAACAAACAGCTGCTGAATATAATGCAGGGGCTCAGGAAGGCTATCTCCTTCTGCAAGGTAGGCTTTGTACAGCTTTTTTGTCAGGGTAACTTTACTCCCTGCTGTTGCCTTTACATATAAGTCTCTCAAAGCGTCCCAAAGTTGCTTTGCAGACTGCATACCTCACACGTGGACTAGCTGATTGTCCTCATCTACCAGGATAATGGTGGCTCTAGCCCACTCATCCTGTCTCAGCCATTCACTACTGGGATTTTGGGTGGTTTGCTCACCAACTGGCAGCCAAAGATTCTCTCTGCGAAGATACATCTCCATCTTCAGGGCCCAATTCAAATAGTTGGTCTCTGATAGGCACTCCAGAGGCATTGCTGAGGGCTGGGAGGTAGCCATGGCTTCTTCCTTCTTTTGCAAGTCACCTCAGCTGGCTTCTTTGTCCTGTAGACTGGCAGTTTCTGGAAAATCTCCAGGTGGCTCCAAAGAAAATCTTCACAGGTCTTTGCTACCTGCCTTTAAATTGTGCATGAGGTGTGGAGCTGATCTCTCTATTCTCTCTGGGTTTTACTGGGCTTACTGGGTTTACTGGGCTGCTTACTGGGCCCATAACCTGTTGGCAGAGTGCTAGAAAGCATTTGGCCCAGGAGAGATCAGAAAAGTCACACACCAGGCATTTCTATAAAAATAAATTTATTTACAGAAAGCACAAAAACATATTTACAGGCTTCTGCATTCTCACAGGCTCTCAGAGAGGAGAGATTTCTCCCTCAGCTGCATACTCTCTACATGCCTAAAGAGAAGTGAAACAAAAAAAAACTGCCCTTGCTTCAGGCAATTGCAAATATTAACACCTGAAAAGAGGACAATTAAATTCAACCTCTTCACCCAACCAAAATCATTTGTTACCACAGTAACCTTAATCTGTAGCAGAAGACAATATACCAAACAGTTAAGACCATCTTCCTTAGGTAAGTGGCTGGCAGAAAGGGAGGCACCGGTGCTTGGCAGGCAAGGGGAGAACCTGGGATCATATCATCCCATGAAGGCCGGATGCAAACAGACAGTGGCTGGAGGGAGATACGATGGTAGGCATTGGGCTGGCCATTCCAGGTGATGTGGTGTCAACAACTGGGTGCCACTTGCCTCTTCTAGTGCAACCACCCTTTCTGGAGGTCCTTGCTATCCTCTTGCAGGGTGCCTTGGCCGGAGGCTGCTCAAGTGAATGCCAGGCCAGTGTAGGATAAAACAGCTTCATCAGAAAAGATCAACCAGCGCTGATGTGCAGTGCTGAGACCCAGCTGGGTGAAGACAGAGGTGTTCTCCTAGCTGAGGTTTGCCCACCAAGGTTTCAGCAACCTTGATTTCCAAGCAGCAATGCTCCTGAGGGAACCTTTGGCAACTGGGGAGAGTCTCTGCTTGAAGCTGGCAGCAGGGGCAAGTCAGGGATCGTGCTGGTGTGCCTGCTGCCCAGCGACATCCCTGTGTGAGCTCCTGGACCTCACAGGGTGGTTGACACTGGACCGGACTCCTTCCAGCTCTTGCACTAGAAGCTTTCAATCTCCATGCCTTGCAGGGGGCTCTGGAGCAGTTCAGGAAGCCAGGGCCCGGATCACAACCATGGATATCTGGCCACAAGCTAGATTTTTACCTTGGAGCAGATGGCGTATAATCAAGGTGGAGACATTACAAGGAGTCCTTGTGATGGCCAGATCACTTCCTGGTCACTTTGCAGCTTGATGCCACTGGCAGCTGATTCAGTTGGCTGGCTGCAGATGCTGTATGAATCTACTCAGTTTCCAGCAGGCAGTGGGAGTTTCCCAGCAATTTGTCAGGCAGTTCCTCCACCAACTTTGTCAGTTTCTGGGATTTAAGGACAAAAAGGGCTTTGGATGTGCCCCGCACCAAAGTCTCCCTTGGGTCCAGATCCTTGGGCCTCCGTGGTCTATCAAGGAGCCCAAAAGGAACAAAATATACCCCTCCGATGGCAGTGGCAGAAGAGAAGGCCTGGACCCAGGGATGAGCCCATCTTCAGGCCAGCAAAGTACTGACAGGAGATACAGGGGATGTTTTTGGTTGGAATTATCAGGGGTCAACTCAGCATTGTCTCATAAGCATAATGGGGTCTTTCTAGTAAACGCATCTCTATTGTCAGGACCAGGCCTGCCTCTGACTCGGATTCAGTTTCACTTTCCAAGTCAGAGGAGGAATTAGAAACTTATCATGCTGGATTTGGAGAAATGAAACTCCAGCACAACCCAGCGGAGCGGGAAGACTCCATAATGCTGATTGGGTGAGATCCAGAGGGGGATTTGAATACACCAATCAGCTCACGCCAGAGACGCTCTGAAAAGCACTTGAAGGAGAAGGCAGCCTGATTGGCTGCAGGAGACTCCAAGTACGCCAAGGAATGGGATAAAAGGCAGCAGCACAGACAGCGTGCTGCTGGAGACAAAGGCTCCTCAGGACCTGCAGCGCAAGAAGACTCCTTACCGGCCTCAGAAGCGGCGTCTGAGCTCAAAGAGGAAGTAGTGCCCAGCTTGACTTCTGAGAGAGGAATCTTCACACCCACTGCAATTGAGGAATCAGCATTGCCCAAGCCTCGCAGCCAGCGCCTAGCATCCAGCATGGAGAGCTCCCATTTCTCTCAGCAGTGCAACCGAGCCAAGGGTTTTCCACACCACTGCCCATCAGCAGCTTACTGTAACTGCTCTTCGCAAACCCCTGCGAATTTTGGGGTTGGCGTTTGCCTTGCTCAGGATCTGAGTTCATAGCACACACAGTGCCTCCAGCCAAGTCAAGCAGTATTCCAAGTTCCAAGCCTTGTTCCAGGTCTCCTGTCCAGCGAATCCAGTCCAGTCCGGGGCTTCCAGCCGAGTTCAGCCCAGTGCCAAGTTCCAAGCCTTGCTCCAGTTCATCTTCTGCAGAAATCCAGTATAGTCCAGTGATTCCAGCCGAGTCCAGTGAGTCCAGCCTGGTTCTGAGTTCAAATTTCATGCCCGAGATTCAGTGTATTCCTGTTCGTTGATTGTAGCCTGGCCTCCAGATCCCTTGAGCCAGCCGTCCGGTGTTGTGCTGTTCCAGATTGATTCCAGTTCGAGATCTGCTGTCTCCAATACTCGTGTTCCAATTGGTTCCAGCCTTGTTTCCAGTGAATACCTAGATTGGTCTTGCTATATTGCTTAAGCTTGATTATTCCAGTCTCCTTATTCTAAGGACCTATTGATTGTAAATAGTTCTTAATAAATAGTTTTATTGAGAACTGGTTTGGTGCATGGTCTGAACAGGACATCTATTGTGCTTCTGGGATGTCACATGGGTCACATGATTTCCACTTCCTCTTCCTTCTTGGATTCGGGGATTAACAATCTCCATTTACCTCTTGGGCACACCTGCAAGCAGGAGGTGCTGCAGAATGCAGCCCTCATCCTCTCATCTCGCTTGCAGGCAGACTTTCTATTTCCATAGAAAGTGTCTACAGAGAACCAGTGATGAATAAGTGCTTTCTACCATGAATCTACTTGTATCCAGTTCTACTGAATAAATGTAAGCAACCTGTCCTAACAGCCAGGAACCACGCTGAGACAAGGAATAGGTCTCTAGTGTTTTATTACTGCTACATAGACAGAGAATCCTAACAAACTGAAGAAGCGTGAGAAAAACCCAGACAGATAAACCCGAAAAGTCAAGGTGGGTCTGATCTGTGTCTCTTTGAATGGTGCTTAACTCCTCAGTACTATGCATGCGTTTTCCCCCCTGGATAGGGGCCCCCTCCTGCTGGCCATCAGTGCTCATGACATCACCCTCCCCTCCAGATTCACATTCCATTTCAGCCCCTTCCAGAGTTCCTCCCTCCCTCCAGAGTCTCATGAGAGTCCATCTCCCCCTCCAAGCTCCCATGAGAACTGGGCAACGATGGAAATTCTTCAAAGGAAAACTCCTCCAAGGACGAATCAGTGCTGCTCTCCAGGTCTGATAACGCTTCTGGCCCAGGTGGCTGCTGCTGGAAAATAGCTAGATAATTAGAAGATTCTTCCCCCTCCCCCTTGGGAAATGCAAGCCAGAGGTGGAGGGCTGTGGCTCCCCCGCCTCCTCTCGCTCTGGCCTCAGAGCCTCTGGTGGGGGTAGAGGTTGCCAACTTACGAACTCCTCTGCTTGGGATTCCTCTGCTTGCTCAGTCAAGTGAGGAATCTCTGGTAGAGTGCGAGGCTTGGGTTTGTGAGGGAAAAGCTGATGGAATTGTTGAACCAGCACTGGTGCATGCACATCTCTGGCATTTTCCCACGTGCGCTCTTCCTCAGGGTACCCTTTCCAGTGTATGAAATATTGGATGCCCCTTCCCCTCCTCCTAGAGTCCAGAATTTCCTCAACTTCGTATTCCTCCTCCCCCTCCACAATTACTGGAGGTGGGGGGGCATTTGCGATTGTAAGGTACTTGGGGGAGGGTCTTTGGCTAGCAATGATCTGTGAAACACTGGATGGACTTTCATTGATGCTGGTAGCTTTAAGCGATAAGCCACTGGATTTATCTGCTGTACCACAGTGAAAGGGCCCACAAACTTAGAGTCCAACTTCTTGGAGGGCCTGGTAGAAGTCAAAAACTTGGTAGAGAGCCACACTTTGTCTCCTACTGCAATCACTGGCCCCTCTTGTCTGTGAGCATCTGCAGCTCTCTTGTAAGCACTCTTTGCCCTGTTCAGCTGCTCCTTTAACAACTCCTGTGCAGCTTGTTGCTCTTTAAGAAAATCAGCCACGGCTGGAACAGTTCCCTGCTGGGAGGAGGTGGGCAACACCCGAGGGTTAACCCCGTAGAGTGCTTGGAAAGGAGACATCTTGGTAGAGGACTGTACAGAATTATTATATGTAAATTCTGCCATGGGGAGTAGGGCTGGCCAATTGTCTTGCTGATAAGTGGTGTAACACCTGAGATACTGCTGTAACCATTGGTTAATTTTCTCAGCTTGCCCATTACTAGCCGGATGATGCGATGATGATAGGTGGATCTGGACCCCTAATGACTGGAAAAGGGCCTTCCAGAACCTGGAAGTGAACTGAGGGCCTCTGTCACTCACCAAGTGATTTATCATGCCTCTATACCTAAAAACATGGTCCATGAACAACTGCACTGTGGCTTGCACAGATGGGAGGCCCTTGCAAGGAATAAAATGCGCCATTTTAGTGAAAAGGTCCACCACCACTAGTATGGAAGTCAGCCCCTGGACCAGGGGTAAATCAGTGATGAAATCCATGGAGATTGTATCCCAAGGCCTACTGGGGGTGGGTAGGGGTTGCAAGAGTCCTGTGGGCTTCCCTGGGAGAGGCTTGGCTCGTCTACAGGTATGACACGAAGCAACATAACCCTTTATGTCTGCAGTCATCTTAGGCCACCAGTAGTCTCTCAGAGCTCTATGGAGAGTTTTGAAAACACCTCCGTGGCCTGCCGTTTGATGGTCATGGCAAAGCCTCAGTACTTCTTCCCTCAATGAGGGGGGAATGTATAATCGCCCGCTATGCCAGAGGATTCCTGCCTCCACATTAAAGGGGGAGGCAGTGTCTTGCGGGCCCCTCTGGAGGTCATCCATCCTGGCCCTGGCATACAGGTCCTGTTGCTGCTGAGCTCTGACTCTTGTAAATAGGTCCTCTGCTTGTCTGCCTGCTGCTAAAATCTCTGTCTGGTTCCCCCTCATAGACTGCTGAAAGTTGTGAGGTTGTAATATGGTAGCCTGTACCTCCTGGTGAGTAGCGGGGGTTGCCTGAATGGATTGAGACAGGGCATCTGCCAAACAGTTCTGTGCCCTGGGAACATAAGAAATAACAAAATTGAAACGGGAGAAAAACTGGCTCCATCTGATTTGGTGTGGGATGAGGGATCTGGTGTTTTGTAGAAGCTGTAAATTCTTGTGATCAGTGCAAACTTTCACAGGAAAGGTTGCACCTTCTAGCCAGTGCCTCCACTCTTGAAATGCTGCTTTAATTGCTAGCAACTCCTTGTTAAAAACATCATAGTTTCTCTCTGCTGGTGAGAGCGTGCCGGAGAAAAATGCACAAGGGAGCAATGTATTCTCTGTTTTGTTTGTATATTGCAATAAAACAGCCCCAATAGCAATATCTGAAGCATCTGAATGCATTATGAATTGCTTCATGGGATCAGGGTGCTTTAGAAGCGGCTGGGATGCAAAGAGCTGCTTAAATTCTTGGAAGGCTGCTTGCTCTCTCTCCCCATAAATGAATTTTGATCCTTTCTTCAAAAGCTGTGTGAGGGGTTTAGCCCTATCACTAAATTTATTTATGAATCTCCTGTAAAAATTGCAGAACCCTAGAAATTTTTGTACCTCTTTCACATTTCGAGGGGGTTGCCAAGAGAGAATTGCCTGGACCTTAGAAGGATCCATGGATATGCCTTCTGTTGATATTTTATAGCCCAGGAAATGTAATTCAGTTAAATCGAAGGCACACTTCTCTAGCTTGGCGAACAGCTTGTTCTCTCTCAGTCTTTGTAAGACATTATGTACATGGGTTACATGAGTTGTAGCATCCTCAGAGAATATTAATATGTCATCTAGATAAATGACCAGATACTTATTTAGTAAATCAGAGAAAATTTGATTCATAAATTGGGAAAATATGGCTCCTGCATTAGACAAGCCAAAGGGCAAAACAAGGTACTCAAATTTACCAAACCTGGTATTGAAGGCAGTCAGATATTCATGCCCCTCTTTCATCCGGATCAGATTGTACGCATTCCTGAGGTCCAACCTAGTAAAAATGCGTGCTTTCTGTAAGCGATCCAGCAGATCAGATATTAGTGGGAGTGGATAATTTTCTTTGACCGTGACTTTATTGAGGGAACTGAAATCATGCACCACTCTCATGGGTGCCTCCTGGTTTGCCGGTGCCAACGGGTCAGGCTTCTTTGGTACGAAGAAGGTAGGAGCAGACGTTGGGGAAGTAGATGGTTGGATGAAACCCTTTTGGAGATTAGAATCCAAGTAATCCTTTAATGTGGCTAGTTCCTTGGGGGACATGGGATATTGTTTCCTTGCTGGAATCTTGGCTCCTGGTATCAACTCAATGGTGCAATCACAGTCCCTATGGGGGGGGGGGTAGTGCTGTGGCCTCTTGTTCGCTGAAAACGTCTGTGAAATCTGCATACTTGGCTGGCAACTGGACCCCCCTGCTTCCATGACTGCGTTGGTTGCTGGAGAGATGAGAGCGGCTTGAATCTTGTGGTGCTGGCATTCCTTAGCTGGGAAGGAGATTGCTCCCGTAGTCCAGTTCAACAATGGGTTGTGGATCTTCAGCCAAGGTGTGCCCAGGACTATAGGCACATTAAGTGATGCCATATCATAAAGTTGGATCCACTCAGTGTGGTCTCCCATTGTTAGCTGCAAAGGTTCTGTGAAACTTCTAATCGGCCCTGCCTTGAGGGGCTGGCCGTCAATGGTCTCAACTTCTATGGGACGTGGCAATTCTATGGTCAGGATGTTGAGGTCTTGTATAGTCTGTACATCAATAAAATTGGTGGAAGCTCCGGAATCCACGAGGGCCTCTAGCTTGACCTGGTGCTCTGGGTTTACGTGCATTATGACTGGTAAGTAGTAAAAGGATTGCCTGGAATCCTCGGAATGAGCCCTTCTTAATTGATTGATGGTCTCCCTGCTGAGCTCTGTGGAGGGAGACCGACAGAGTTTCCCTGGTTGGAAGTCAAGGTGGAGGTGGCTCTTGGTTCTGCTGCTTGCCCTGGGTCTCTTACGGAATTTGCTTGGCTTCTCGCTGGGCAAGCTCTCACCATGTGCCCCTGGACTCCGCAGTAGAAACAGAGGGCTCTCTCTCTCTCCTTCTCTGTCTCTCAGCCTCAGAAATAAGCCTCCTGCTCACCCCGATCTGCATCGGCTCCTCTGGTCCTGAGTAAAGAGAAGGTGCGGAGAGAGCTGGAAATCCTGGAAGCACTCTGAGGCCCCTGTTTCTCCCCAGCTGCATCTGTCTGAGCTCTTCTAGCCTGGCGTCTATGACCACAGGCAGCTGATATAAACCTTCTAGGGTAGCTGGTGTTCCCTGGCGCACTAATTCATTTTTAATTTCTTCATCCAGCCCGTTTGAATTGGTCGAAAGAGGCACTCTCATTCCAGTCCAGATCTCCTGCTAACAGCTTGAAATCAGCAATGTAGATTCCCACCCCCTTGTTGCCTTGCTTGAGCTTCCAAATTTCCTGGCTGGCAGTGACCTCTCTGATCGGGTCGTCAAAGTGTGCTTGGAACCCTGCCAGAAAATTCTGGTAGTTGTTGAGAATTGGGTTGTTGTTCTCCACCATGGGAATAGCCCATTTGGCTGCTGGGCCCTTTAGCAGACTTAAAATGAAGGTGACTCTGGTTCTGTCTGTGGGAAACTCTGCCGGTCTGCTGTCGAAAGACATTGTGCACTGTGTGAGACAGGTTCTCAACTGTCCTGCTTCTCCTCCAAACTTCTCTGGTAGACTGCCCTGGGATCTCAAGACTACTGGTGGAGCTGCTGCTGCTGCTGGCACCGGTTGTGGGTTAATCGGAGCTGGTTGTTGTAACTGCTGTAGCGTGGCTGCTTGTAATGTGTTGATCTGGAGATCTACTTGTTGTTGATGTTGTTGCAATGCTGCTGACAGTTGTTGGATGGCCTGCCGAATTTCTTGGTTTTCCGAAGACATTTTCCCAAATGTCTCTTCCTTTTTTTTTTGTTCCTCCCTCTTTCAATGGGAGTAGGAGTTTGTTAGGATTGATATCCGAACAGTCAGGAACCACGCTGAGACAAGGAATAGGTCTCTAGTGTTTTATTACTGCTACATAGACAGAAAATCCTAACAAACTGAAGAAGCGTGGGAAAAACCCAGACAGATAAACCCCAAAAGTTAAGGCGGGTCTGATCTGTGTCTCTTTGAATGGCTGCTTAACTCCTCAGTACTATGCATGTGTTTTCCCCCCTGGATAGAGGCCCCCTCCTGCTCACCATCAGTACTCATGACACAACCTTTTTTTTCCCCTCTTCATCTAACTACAATGTGAAGACTGAATTTATTTCTGAATGCAATTAAGCTTAATGTGCAAGTTTGGGTTCATGCTTCTACTTTGCAAGATTGTTGTTAGCTGCTTGGAGTTCTTTTATTAACCTTTAAAAACTCCATCATTTTTACCTGTCGTCTGAAAGCAGGGAGGAGCTGGATGGAAAGAAAGCAGCTGAAACTGAATCATGGAAGATGGAGTTGCTGCTGGTATATAAACCCCTGGACTTGCTGTTCCTTTGAAGAGCAAGCCCATGACACAGGAGTTCCCCTAGATTTACTGCTTCTTCCGAAGCAGCAGGTGAAGTCCATGACTTGAGTGGGGGGCTTTGCCTGCCTTGCTATGGCCAACAGCTGTGGCCATTTTTGGAGCAGGAAGCTTCAGTGACAGTGACTCACATCCTCATTACCTTGAGGGTGGATTAGATATCATGGAATTAATCCAACACATCACAGAGTTTTGGTGAGAAAGCTCGATGGCTTTTGCTTGCAAGCAAGGCCAGCTGGTGCTCTCTCTCTCCCCCACCCCTCCCGCTCCTGCTGATCATCAATAGGCAACCAGTTACACAAATTATTGGAGTGATACAGATCAGCAATCAGTAAAAATGCGAGTCAGCGCTCTTCAGCCAATCCACAAAAGGCACTTTGCTTTTTAGACAGACCAGACCCTCCCACCCATATAAGGAGTTGTTTTTCACTTACTTTGACTCTTCTGCAAAATCCAAGGGATCTCAGTGAGTTCCTTTGTCTAATTCAGCAACTTCGTTATTTAACCCCAAAATGTGTCTCTGTAGCAGTCATGGGCAATTCAGACACACGGATGACATTCAGGTCTAAAATCCTAAATGCTGAATAAATTCATCCTCATTTCAGGGAACATAAGTACAGCTCTGGTGTCTAATAACTACATGAACTCCTTCTTTGGCAACTGATCCCTGGTCCACAGCACTGAAATTTTGGAGCATCTTTTGACGAATTGCAGAAAGGCCCATGGTCACAGAGGCTACAGTCCTAATGGTGGTGTTGGGTGACCCCCAGGCAAAGCCCCAAGGCCAGAGACAGAAAGCCAGCACTCAGGGGCCAAGAGCAGCGGACCTCTACCTTCAGGAGCAGCTTCCTGGCAAGTGACCAGACCTTGGTGGGTGGCAAACAGAAGACCAGGGTTAGTCTGTGAGGCTAAGAGAGCAGCACAGGCTGCCCCCGAGGGCTGCCACATCTGCTTAGCCAAGTCCAAGAGGACTTTTACTAAAGCTGCATGTTTAACAAGAAAACAGATCATAAGTCCCCTGATTGTACAGGGCAACCTGAGAGTCTCCTGCTGTCCAGGTTGCACTCCTGCAAAAGATGCTCCATCTTGTTGCAGAGCCCACACAGAGGAGTGCTCCTGGCCAGTTGGAAATGCGACCTGAGTGTCCTATACTGTTCATGAGTTACTGATTCCCCAGCCAGCAAACCTTGTTGGTTTGGCCCAGTCCCAGGTGGGCTGGGGAGCTGCTTCTTGTCAATGCTGCCACATTCGGCTACAGAAGGAAGCTACGCTCACAAGTGCTGTCAGCAGGAAGTCAAGCCCTTCAGGAGATGCTGGCCAGACGGGCTGAGCAGCTGGGCTGTTGTCATTTCCTCTCCTGCACCGACCTCTGCTGCGCAACTGATGCTGAAGGATGACTCCTGAATAGATTATTTGAAACATACTTATTGCTGCAATATTGAATAATGCTGTTTAAAATGTTTTCCCAGTGTGTTCTTGGGATTGCCAACATATATTATGGTGGTTTACGTTACTGTTTTGGATATTGTTTGAGGTTGCACTGTATTTGGCCTGTTTCAGTCCTATTGGGTCCTGTGAATTGGATCATTTATTTGTTTGTCTATTTACACATGTTTATATACCACTTCAGTCAAAACCTGAATGTAAATAACTTACAAAATTCAATAAGTGGAGGAGAAATTTTCAGGGCTGGAAGGGGAAATCCTTCCTTCCCTCCCTCCCTCCCTCCCTCCCTCCCTCCCTGCCTGGCATTTCTCTAGCGCCCTTGCTAAGATGCCTGCTGGTTTGATTTTGGGCAACTCTAAGAAATGTCACCAGGCTGCCCTGTCTCCAGGCCTCCACTGGCCGGCAAGGACAGCCACGGTGCCTGCTCTGCTCGCTGTTCCTTGGCTGCAACTGCGCCACATCCATCCACAGTTGTGCCTAAGTCCTCCTCTCTCCTCTGCCACCCATTGTGGGGGGCCTCCAGCCAGCCAGCCTAGACAATAGGCCTGACCAAAAGGGCCAATGCCAGTCCCCGAGTGGCTCTCAAGACAAATGATTTGGACGGGGGGGGGGGGGGAGGGTGAAGAGAAGATGCCTGTCCCAGACAGGGTCCCAAAAGCTTTCTTTTCAGATGTGCAGCCACCCCTCGATCCTGGCCTTCACCAAGGGCTCCGAGGGGGCATGGCTGGAAAAAGAGCTTGCCAGGGCAGGCGTGTGCTACGGGTAAGAGCAAAGGGAGAAGGCCCAGAGCCTGGGGAACTGATGACAGGGTCATCCACAGGGGGTGGGGCAGCGGGAGCCACAGAGCCAGCCAGCCCCCCAGACTGCTGCCCTCCCAGCCCTTGCCCTCTCTGCCGGCCCCCTGCCCCCACTTCGAAGCCAGCTTCTCCCAGGCTCCCAGAGAAGGGGGGGGGCAGGGCAGGCCTTCTGTCTGTTACCTGAGAGGGAGCCAGTTCGGCTGAGCCCCTTGTGATGCTCTTTGGGGGGGAGCTTCACCTCCCAGCGCAGGGCCCCCTTTCCGCACAGCACAGCCCCCAGACAGCCAGGGAGGGTGAACTGGGCTTGTGTGGCGCGGCACATCTGCCAGTTCCCTCATCAGTGCCAGTTCTAGTCCCGGCTCCGCCCCCCGGGCCAGGTGCCATCCTCCTGCTGGAGGACCCAGCCAGCTGCACGGTCCCGTGGGTCCTTCTCCTCCCCCTCGCTTCCGGGCTCCTTCTGCCCTGGCCTCTCCCCATGCTGCATGTTTCCCAAGTGGGGTGTGGGAGGGGGCAGAGAAGCCCAGCCAGAGTCCTGAAGCCAGGGCCTCCTCCCCACAAATCTTGCTGGTTTCCCTGCTGGCTGCTGAAGAGAGAGGGAGCAAAGCCAGAGGGGAACTCCCAATTCTGCCCATAATGAGTGGCACACTCGCAGATCAGGGTGCCACATTCAGCAATAACTCCGAACAGGTGCTGTGCTCACTGTTTGCACTGACTTGAGGAGTAAACAGCACTTTCAGCTCACTAACAAGGAAGCAACCTTGGTTAAGAGTCCAAGGTGTCTCAGGGGGCCAAGGGAAGGGGGCACACAATGTGTGCCATCACTGTGCCCATGTGGCGCAAGCACCACCCCGTTTATAAGTTCATCGTGACAACGCATCATGGCAGCACGATGCTGCTTTTCTCATTTTGGCAAAAACCCTGGGTCCTGCAGGTGCATTAGAAGGGAATGTCCCCTCATTTAGGGGAGAGAGTTGCTCCCCAATTTCTATGTGCAGGCCTGGGGGTGAAGCCCCTTTGGAGACAAGCAGTCTTCCTCAGGCCTCAGAGAGCCTCCCACCTCCATTGCAGAAGAGGACCCCTCCCCCCCAGTGGTCAGCCTCTGCCAATCCCAACACCCACCTACAGGGCAACCAGCAGCCCCAGTGGAAGGCACCCAGGGCCCTTCGGAGTCTCCTGAAGAACTGGGCAACAGGCCCCGGGCCAGACAGGTGCGCAGGCTGGCTGCCTGGGTGCTGATTCTGACACTCTGTCTGAGAAAGTAAGCTCCGTGCGCCAGTGGCCCAGCTGCTCAGGGTTGCTGCCCAGCCTAACATCCTATCAGATGCAGCCATCTCTCTCTTGCTCACCTCCTCCCAGGAGCAGCTCTGGCGCTTACTGGGCTCTAAACGCCACCGAGGGCTTCCGTGTCTAGGCTCTGATTGTTGCTCACGTATTTAATGGCTTCCCATGTCCGTTGCCAGAGCAGCCGTGGAAGAGGCCTAGGCGCGAGGGGCAGAGGCCTTGCCAGAGCTCTTCCCCTTGCCTTCTCGGACTCCCCTTCTCTTGTGTGTTTGGGTGGCTTTCAGATACTTGGAAGAGTTTAAAACCCACTTTTCACAACTGGGGAAATGATTCGGGATCAGAGCAAGCAGTTGAAGAGGACAAAGCTCTTCTTTGGCATCTGCATGGGCACCGGTGACCCAGCACTGAAGAGATGGCTCTCCTCCTCATTTACTGGCTCAGGAATTCTGAAAACTTTCCTCCCTCAGCAGCTGGGAGAGGAGGGGCCGTGAAGGAAAAGAGGGTTCGGTTCAGGACTCTCTGCCTCCCAGTGTGGACAGGCAGGGCCAGAGCTCAGGCCAGGAGAAGGGCCTGGCCCCAGAAGGCAGGAGCAGGCAGCACCGGCCAGCCAGCTGGGCACTGGGTGATTGGCAGCTGCCACAGCCCAAGAAGCTACTGCTATGGACTCTGGGCAGAGAGGCAGGCCCTGCCCATCCCCAGGGAGCCAGGAGAGCAGAAGGCACCACCCTGATGCCAGGAAGAGTCTGGCTGAAGGGAGGGGCTCTGGGTGGCACCCTCGCCTTCATCCCGGTCTGGATTTCAGGACCCCTCTCTGGTTTGCATGGGAATGGGGGAGCAAGCAAGGACAAGCCGGACGGGATTCCCAGCCCTTGCAGCAGCAGCAGCACGGATTCAGCGACCATCTGGCTATTTTATTGGGGATCTTAGAGAAAATACCCAAATAGGAAAGGAAAAGGAAGCAACAAAACAGGACAGAAGAGTAAGATGCTAACAAACGAACAAGGAACTTACACACGTCATGGAGACTGCTGTTTTCCAATATTTGGTTTAACTGATTATAAAACCCTGAACACATGGTATCATTTTAAAAGCCTGAAAATTACTGTGAAACCCTAAACAAAGCATAAATATCAGGAACCATGGTCAGCACAGTATAAGTCACAGACTGAGATTTATTGTATAGAATTACAATAAATTCCAACCATATTGCTAAAATTCTATTCTAATTCAGGGATTCCATAAAATTGCAATATAGACTTTATGCAAAGAGAAACCCAAATTTTGGATATGGTACAAAGCCAGTACTGAACTGTACAGTTTCAATAGTTTCCAATCTGAATTAAATTCTGTGTCAGAATTACCTTTTCGATGAGGGTTATTCAAGACATTGCAGCATCCTCCCACGACTTAGTGAACCGTTCTTCCGCTGAAGGGGTCCAATAAAAGGCTTGCAGCAGTTAGCATATACAATGCTAGCTCAGTATTCTTTGTGGGAATATATGGTTTAGTGAAGTTCAGTAAAAAGTACTGCAAGTTGAAATGGGGGAATTCAGTTTTTAAGATGTTTCATTCTAGTATGAATCATTTTCCAAAATGGTTGAGATTTACAGCAGTGCCACCAGACATGAAAGAATGATCCGACCTGGTTGCATTTCCAGCAATTGTTAGAAAAAATGAACTGTCCATTTTAGCATTCAGGACTGGGGTTTACACACAAAGATAAAACATTTCTCACCAGTTTCCTCCAATTATAATGTTCAGCGTTTAGTGTTCTTCTTCCATTTAAATTTTCATTGTTGTATATCTTTGTGTGTGTGTTTGTTGTGTGCCTTTGAATCAGTGTTGACTTCTGGCAACTGCCTGGCCCAGTCCCTGCAGTTTTCTTGGAAAGTTTTTTTTGGAAGTGGAAGTGGAAGGCCCTGAGTTCTAGTCCTGCCTGAGGCACAGAGCCAGCTGGGTGACCCTGGGCCAGTCACTCTCTCTCCACCCTAGGAAGAAGGCAATGGCAAACCACTTCCAAAAATCCTTGCAAAGAAATGCAGGGACGTGTCCAAGCAGTCGCCAGGAGTCAACACTGACTCAAAGGCACACACAGTACACACACACACAAACTTCTTTGAAGATACTGAAATCAGCCAGGTGGATGAAGCCATTGGGAAGTAAAACACTCTGAAGGTTTTATCGTTGTTTCATTGATAATCAAACCTTGCAATGTAAACAAATTACTCTCTCAGGAGAGAGTAAATTTCTTTATGCTTTCATCTTCATAAAAGTAAATATTTAACAGCGAAGCAAGGGAGGAAAAATCTGGATTTATTCTTTTCCCATATTTATCCCAGCTATTCAATACCTTAATTATTACTGTTGTTGTTGTTATTATTATTCCATGAATTGGTCATTTCTATTTGTATCAGACGAGAGATGATTACACAGACTGCCTTGCCCCTTCTGTAGAGATAGCTGGCCCATGGGGAGGTATGGGCAGGAGACATTCAGGGAAAGTGACCGAGTAACACTGGAGTACCGGATTTTAAGGGGAAGTGGAGCAGCATGTTCTAAACAGCCACTTGTCTCTTCCATGTGAGCTGGAGTTGGGCTTCCAGGCTCTAGGATTCTAAACTTGTTTCAAGGGTAGGGAGTGCCTGCTGGATCTGGGTCACTGTGGCCTCCTCACCCGTCCCAGTGAAAAGGCCAAGCCTGGGTGCTGAGCAGCGTTGGGCACCGGGAGAGATGGATTGTCCTGGGCCCGTAAGAGCCCCATCCTGAGCGGTTAGACTGCTGATCTTGCTGTTCCGGTTGGGAGAAACCCCCCACCCCATCCTTGCTTTCCCTGAAATCCCAGCTAGAAAGGAACATTTTTTTCTTTCCCCATCTGCTATGGAGCAGGTTGGGCCCGCCATGCAGGGCCCTCTGCGCTGCTGGCCACCTTGGGGGCTCTGATTGAGGCTTGCTCAGCTCAGGCCTGGGATGGGCAACCCAGCGCCTGTGGGCACAAACAGCCCAGCAGACTCCTCACCTGCTTCGTGTGCAACAGGCTGCTGATGTTCACTAGCAAAGTGGTCAGTATTCAACATAAGTTTCAGTGTTTCTCCTTTTTTCTTCCTTTCTTTTTTGGTAAGATTGGGCACAGAGCTGGAAAGTTTCTAGGAAACAGGCACTTTTCTCCTTAACATTTTCCCAAAATATGAAAAGGCCCTGCATTGTGGCACCCCAAATCCCTCATTGTGGTTCTGAAAATGCGCTGTAGAATTTGAAGGTTTAATGGGGGAAAGGAATCATTTGGCCTTCTAGGTGCCTCCTGCTCCCATTCCCCTCCTTCAAGCCCTCCAAACATCAAAGCATAGGCTGAAAATACCAGCTGTGCTCCTCTGGATGACATCATCCCGGCCTCCTGCATCACTCTGGGGTGCCGGGAGAGCCCCCCGCAACCCCCAAGCCCTGGGGCTCTCTCCCGCAAGACGGCCAGCCACCCCGGAGAAGCAGCGGTGCCGGCTTCGTGCCGCCTGTGGAGGAAAGGCGCTGGGGCGCTGGGGCGAGGGCCTCTGCCCTGCCCTGCCCTGCTCCCCAGGCCTACGGACCTGTGGCAGGCAGAGGGGGTGACCTCGACGGTCAGGAGGAAGAGCCGCCACCAAGGCAATGGTCAGATGAGAGAGGCCTGAGCCCAGGCCAAAAAACCAACAAGAAAACGCCTCCAACAGCCCCTCCCCAGTTCACACGAAGGCGCAGGGGGGGAGGGGGAAGCACTCAGGCTTGCAAGGTCTGTCACAACAAAAGTAGTTCTAGCCCTGCCTGGGTGGGCTTCTTGGTCTGGCCTACCTTACCAGGCAGACCCTTACAGGGACGGCTCCTCTTCACAGGGCTTCCTGGGCCACTCCCAGTCCTGGTGGGGGCTATCTCCAGCCCTGCCCCTTTCTCTGCTGTTTTCCACTCAGTCTGCACAGATGTCCAACCATCTGTGCCATTTTCTTCTCCCTCACCCTGAGAGCCATTAGGGCCGCTGGGCCTGCCCTTCGGCCTGGCTCCTCCCACCGAGGGCCTCCAGGCAGCGCCTAACCCCAAGACAAGGGGGCCCAGGGGGCCATGCAGTGAGGAGCGGGAGCCCGCTCTCTCTGGGTACAACCAGGAGCCCTTGGGCATTTTCTCTAAGCGGGCGGCCCTGGGACTCCAACTCCCAGAATTCCCAGCAACTCCCATGAAGGGCCTCCACTGCAGCTGGGAGGGGCCGCTCTAAGGCTGGCAAAATCCAAGTTCCCTCAAAAAGGGGACCTGCTGCCTCACTGCATTTCTTTCCGCAGTACATTCAGCCGTCAAACCCTGGAAAGCTTCCTGGGTTGAAGTCCAGGGAAACTCCTGGGTGATGTTGTGCCAGTTACGCTCCACCAAGCTCACCAATTGTTGTGGGGGAAACTGGGAGAGTCACC